>NC_039245.1:2671604-3021402 GCF_003368295.1 Carassius auratus
ATGGATACGTATTCCAACAGGTTGTTTGAGGAATAAAAAGTTACACACTGTTAAAAAAAAGAAAAAAAGAACTGATTCTAAACATACAACATGGCATATTTTAGCTTTAAGCAGGAAGCAGAGAAATCAGTTATCAAGTGGCAGATCCTGACTTCCTGTGGTATGGTTCATAGAAGCATCTCTATACTCTCATGAAACTCTTATCTGTATGTAATGTTAATATGTTTTCAGTGTTCCTAGTAAATGAGGCGGCATTCTTTATTGCCTATGATTATCCTCACTGTTTTTCTAGCATGTCGTCTGGAGTGAGTTCTTCAGCAGACCCAACCACCTACTCTTGTCATTTTGGTTTTCTACAGTAATCACTAAAGGTCATAATGTTAAACTTTGTTGACTGCCATCATGAATTACAAAAATGCTTCCCAGTATTGAATATAATGGTAAACTCATTGTTTGCCCTGAGACCCATTTCTTGCTAATAAGCATCTATCTAATGAGTTTACTCAATTTACATTTTAATGTAGGTTAAATGCTTCAGGCTTGGACTGAAGGTGCAAGTGAGGTGGAAAGTAGATTAATTTACAGGTGCGGCGTTCACTCACAGTAACTGGAGCAGTTAGGGGATGAGGTCATCACTACAGCATAATGAAAAGCATCATGTAGCCGTTAATGAGAAAGTTTGTGTGCTAATGGTGATAACTGGATAAACTTGCTGTAGTGTAATCAGAAGTGTTCACACGTTTTGCTGAAATTCCCACTGTTCAGTTTTATGTTTATACTTCATGCTGAAGCTGAATTAAACTGTGATGCAACATAATTTAAATATCGAATTACTGTATGTTAGAACATGTTTGTACCAACAACAACAAAAAAGGGTGTACCTTTTATTTTATTTATTTTTTTTACAGTTGTGAGGTTTCTTGTTTCCAGTTGTAGTCGGTTTCATAGTTTTGATTACAGGGGAATACTCCACCTAACTGAAACTGGGAAGAGACTATGTTTGACTCAAGAATGTCTGTCTTGTTCTTCTGCCATTATTAAGAGCTTTAGGCTGTTGCAAACAACCTTTTTTGGTTCTCAATTCTTAGAGTAGAAGCCACACACTTTTTTCTCAGACATTTCTATTAAAATCTCTTTCTGTTGGTGGCATATTTTCCTAACTGGCCTCTAGACGTGTGAAGAAGTAAGATACAGTACAAGAAAGAATTTCCCTTTGGATGAACTCTGTCCTCCTCCTCCTCCTTGGCGGACAATAAATACCTTTTATGAGAGAGCTGTGCCTATCTTAAACCTTTTCTCCTTTTTCTTGTGTGACCCAAGCTACTTTCTAAGGAAATGCTGGTGGTTAAGTAGCTGTCTGCAGAAGAGTGATGAATATAGCAGATACTTATTTTGATGGTTGTGAATTTGGTTTAGGAATCCCTCCTTTTGGGCCTCGAACCAACAACCTTTGGTTTATCAGTCCAGTAAAAGAAAAAGTCAAATATTCAGCATTCGTTAGCTAGGTTTCCATCCAAATATTGTTTTGCAAATGTTTATCCTTTATAGGTGGGAAACGTTGTAAATTTGTAAACTGCTGTAACCATTTTTTGTTGTTTGTTTTTCTTCTGATTCCCTTGTTTTCTGCATAGTCAAGTTTTTTTTATTTATTCAGGTAAATTACGAAAATGTTGTATGTAGTATTACTTAACGTGCGAGTTAATCTGGAGAAATGTATAATAAAATGTGATATTGCCTCTAAAAACATCTGTATGGATAACATTTTGAAAATGTGCGTAAAAATTAAATGTACTCACTTAAAGTGGATAATATTTTTGGTATATTCAGTTGGAAGGCATGTATAACCTATTTCATTTTGCACCAGCTTCCTCAGAAGTGGATTTTGTTCTTTTAAACACATGGGAAGTAAACACCGTTTTAATCACAGATAAGTATTTTTTTATTTTTTACATAAATTACAGTAAATTCACAATTTGGATGAAGCAACAGCTAATACCTCTTTGCTTTTCTAGGAAGTGCATATAGGCTACAGTAGCCAAATCTGCATCTGGTCCCAAACAGGCCCTTTTGTGGACGTTCCATATTCTCTCAAGGGGTCTGTGGGATTATTAGCATTTTTGATAGGTTAAGATGTGCTTTTCCACTCCTCGCTCTTCATATATTTGATGAGCCCTGAGGGTTTCAGACATTGTTTTATAAGACACAGATGCAAGCACATTTGTGTTTCTACCCCAAGAAAGAGGGAAGTACTGGAATAGAAGAGTGGTTGCCAGAAAAAAAAGTATTCAGACTCTGGGAGGAAGTGGTGTTATTTCCCCTTTAGCTCGCTGGAAGAATCCCTGAGTTTTGCCACTATGGTCTTAGCCTCCCTTACATCCCTGTTCACTGAGCGTCCATTTCCTGAGAGAGAGCTGCACTCCTCCTCGTTTGCTGCTTTCACTCCAAAGTTTGCTTTCAGTAAATTTCCTTCAGGAAGCAAAAGAACAGGGAAGGAGAAATAAACAGCGTGACCCTTCCGAGAGTGTGTTTTAAGGGCGTGCTGCTTAATTCAGCCGTTGACAAATAACATTTAACACAAGCCCGGGGCAAGAAGGTCATGCATTTAATTAGACTCTCCCTATTTATTTTTTAACCAAATGCATTTCACATTTTAAATAAATGCTTTAAGAACTTGAAATAACTTCATCGTTCATATTTCTGATCCATTTAGGTGCACATCATGTTTTTGATGCATGAAAAGAGCTTTCATGGATCCAAAAAGTAAAATCATCAGCACTTCTGGAATTTCTATCAGTTCGTATCATGTCTACAGATCAGTCACATGCACAAACTCGAACTCTGAATCTGGTGTGATCATTAAACCCATTTAAATCCTTTGCCTGCTCCGTAGTTTTAGGGGTATTTGTTGAAGTGTTCTGGATCTGTTGTCACACACGCTGACTCACATTGAGCACTTTTCTTATGTCACAGTTCTGCTGCCACATCTGACCCAGGGTTCAAATAGAACTATTAGGTCTGGTATACACTCAGCTCACTCCTTATCAAGGCAGTAGACTCAGACATGAGGCCACACAGACCTGATCTTTTCATTCATACCGCATAGACAGTGGAAAAGGTTATGTTTTCCGGTCATGGCAGGGTAGAGGTGGCATTCAGCCTAAACGTGTGTGTTAGAGGTGGTTGTGGTCTGTGTGTACAGAGCTGGAACTGAAGTGATGGCCTTTTGTAATGAGTTAGTGCTGGTCAGACTGAAGCTGTATGTGTGTCTGTGTGAGTTGCTGACGCACCAAGCTATACCACGCTGACATCTTGTGTTAACCTCGTTGTACTGCGGTGCAGCAATGTTCATTTGTCAATGGGAAATCTGTGCTCAAACTTTTTTTTTTTTTTGCTTTGTTTAACACAGTAAATAATATGAGCATGGTGTTTAAAGGCAAGGCACAACCTCATTAATTCATATCCTTATTAAATAGTTTTTGTAAATGATTTTTTCTTCTTTCCTCTTCCAGGTTGCACTGCTAGATGTGGACATCTGTGGGCCATCTATACCAAAGATAATGGGGATAGAAGGGGAGCAGGTATGTCGTATATCTCTAGCTTCATTGTGCTTCTTAACTTGTGTCAGAATGCTGAGATATCTGACTGATTTATAGACAGGGAATCTCATTCTCTGCTTGTTTTCTCTGTAGGTTCATCAGAGCGGCTCTGGATGGTCCCCAGTGGTAAGATCTTTCAAATCTCTATTCTTTTGACTTGTGTTCTCAAGCATTTACTACATTCTCAAGCATTCTTACAAATGCATCTATTCTCTCTGTGTAGTATGTTGAGGACAACTTGGCTGTCATGTCCATTGGCTTCCTGCTCAGTAGTCCAGATGATGCTGTTATCTGGAGAGGACCCAAAAAGAATGGTTGGTATTTTCATTTAGCCCTGTCTTCGGTTATACACATCAGGAATATAAAAGTGTTCATTTTATTGAGTAGTTTAAATTGCATTCCTTAAAGACAAACAGTCTTATTTAGCTGAGAGTTTTATTGGAAGCCAAACATAGCAAAGGTGTGACAATATGTGGTATCTGACTGCAGAACAGTTCTTTTTTAATCTATGGATATGTTCACTTGCTCTATACCCCTGAAGTGCAGGTGAAAGCAACAGAGCGGCCTGCACAATACCACAAAACCACATGACCTATTTGAATTCTACCCAGAATGCTCTGCTTCAAAGTTCATGTGGTAATTCAAGCACCTAATCAATAGGCACTTGTTACATTAAACAGCCCCGATGATCTAAACCGCAGTAACATGGGCTTGGAAATAAAAAAAAGTAATGCTTAAGTGCAAACTGGAGGGGGGAGGGTCGGGGGGGGGTGTTATGCAAATAAATTAAAACAGTTATAATCCTTTTATTTTTATGTGCTTTCATAATTAAAATGAATGAATATATATGTATATATATATATATATATATATATATATATATATATATATATATATATATATATATATATATATGTATATGTCAAACATGGCAGCTAGGGTACAAGTGATGTTTTTATGTGGGCAGCAGTCATGAGATTGTTGGTTTAATGGTTAGGGTTGTCTTAGTGATGCATGTTTGGTTTCATGCAGCTGTCTTTAAGTGACATGTTTCCACTTGGTTAATCTTGGAGTTTTCATTTCAGTAAACAGGTTTTTGTGCTAATCTCTGCCAAGCCGTGTACAATAACTGGTGTTTCTTAACAATCACATTATGATTAAAGGTGCAAGTTGTAGGAAGTCATTGCCTAATGGTTAGAGAGTCGGACTCGTAACCCAAAGGTTGTGGGTTCGAGTCTCATACCGGCAGGGATTGTAGGTGGGGGGAGTGAATGTACACTGCTCTCTCCCACCTTCAATACCATGACTACGTTGCCCTTGAGCAAGGAAACCCAACCGAACCCCGACTGCTCCCCGGGTGCCACAGAAAAAAATGGCTGCCCACTGCTCGGGGAGTGTTCACACTGTGTGTGTTCACTGCTGTGTGTGTGCACTTTGGATGGGTTAAATGCAGAGCACTAATTGTGAGTATGGGTCATCATACTTGGCCACATGTCACGTCACTTTCACTTTTTCACTTGCACAATAGGTGATTGTCTTCAGAAACACAGGCAGAAGTACTCCTTGCAAAATTAAAAAAAAGGTTCTATTCTGACAAGACAACACAATACACATTTAACTATCACTGGATCTTGTATCAAATGCATTGCATGTTGAAAAGCAGATGCATTTGATATTCATCTTTCTTTCTGCACCAGACCCGTTTTATACATTGTGCTACACAGGAACAGAAAACTGGGTGTCATTTTCAAAGCTGTTTGATGAGAGCACGTGGCTCTGTTTATCTGAAGCAAAGTTAAGTTTAGGCCGGATGGGTTTCACTTCCTTGACTTCTGTATATTAACCTCTCATTGGAGTTGAGATGCAGTATTTAACAAGCTGTTGCTGTTGAGCACAGAGATTTATATGGCATATATAGCTTGCCATAGAAGTTTTCGAGCACATTTATATGATAAACTTAATAAATCAAGGGGGAGAAGCTATTGTTGTTGCTTTTGTTTTTCATTTCAGGAAGTAGCATTGTGTGATTCAGGGGAAGTTGACGTGACGTCTAACGAGTTGACGGTGATGTAAACAAGTGCAAAATAATATCGCCTATTATATAACATTTGAAGTTGAATGGTTGAATTAAGTGGAAGTAAAGGGACATTTTTAAGCACTTTTGAATGACAGTCTTTCCCTTAGACACCTCAGAAATGTCAACAAAAATGGAATTTGGCTCCAAATGTGTCAATGGATTAGAGGAAGTAAATCATTTGATATTTTCATGATTACAGCCTATTTATGTATTATGGCATTTCAGATGCAAACATATTGGATCAGATTTCAGTGTGGTGCGCATCAAGCATCAAAACACTACAGAAGGATTTTGTTTTCAGAGTTGTCTGGAGTAGCAAATCTGCATCTCACACTGTAGTACTAAACACTGCAGTTTTTGGAACATCACAAAGGTCACTCTGATAACATCTTTTTCCACACCAGCAATCAGCTTATGGCTCTGAGTTCAAAGTATTGTTTTATGTCAATGGTGGGAGCTTTCGATTTTATTTCTTTGACGCTATGCTCTTTTTGTTTATTCATAGCGTATGCCTATTTTTCTGTTTTGTGCTCTTTACTGTTGTTGTGTGTACTGTACTTGATGGTTGTTCTATGGCTCTGTCTCAAATGGAACACTTCATGTGCACTTGTGGTCTTGCGGTCACGGTGCCGAGGGCCGCAATTCTTCTGCTGTTTTTGTTTGTCATTCTTCTATATGCTTTACCAGAGAACTCCTTAACATTAAGCAACACATCCCAGGCAATATTTTTCCAGTTTTCGATTATTCAGACATTTTGTTGGACATTCTAGTCGGAGGTACAGTGGTAGTGTTCAAACGCGCAAAGCAAACAGATGCAAAAGAGGAAAGCACGCCGGTTGTGCTCCGTGATCCTGGTTTTGAACTCACTCCCAACCATTCATCTTGCAAAATTCCATTCCCCTCCTAACAAAATGGATAAACTACTACTTCTCACCCACATCAACAAGGACTTTTTTGGAATCTGCTGCACTGTGCTTCACTGAAATAAGTCAATCCATTCCGGCTAATGTGCTCCATCTGCTGTGCTTCTAGTTATTCAGAGTACATTGCGGAGTTAACGGGAAATAAAAGGTGGTGGACTATGTTTCTACATAAATGTAGGTTAGTTTTCAGATATAATAACTCTGAAAAAGATGTGTTTAATTTAGAGGCACTCTTCATAAACTGTAAACCTTTCTACTCGCTGCAGGAATTTTCAACAGATGGCTGAACAAATAACTGAAATGGAGCAACCATACCCAGACTCTCTTTTAATAATTCTGGGAGATTTTAACAAATCAAATCTCCTGTGAACTGCCAAAATACAAATAGCACAGAACATGTCCCACCAGAGACAGTTATATATTGGATCACTGTTACACCACAATAAAGGATGCATGTCACCCTGTCCCACGGGCAACTTTGGGGCTCTCTGATCACTGTTTGGTTCATCTTATACTGACCTACATGCAGAAGCTGAAATCAACTAAACCTGTACTAAGAACTGTTAAAAGATGAACTAATGAAACAGAGCGGGATTTACGAGCCTCTTTTTACAAGCAACTTCATATATCAGTTTCTGTGAGGAAATGTGGATCCCCACACCAGGACGTTCTTATCATTTAATAATGATAAACCATGGTTTACAGGGAAACTCGAAACAGTTTTGCCATGCCAAAGAGGATGCTTACTGAAGTATGGATTAAATATTGTACAACCAGGCCAGAAACAAAAACTACTCTGAAAAGCTGATAAAACAGTTTTCAGCCAATGAACCAGCATCAGTTTGGACTGGTCTGAGGAACATTACTAAGTACAAGACACCCCCCCCCCCCCCATTCTTTGGAGACTCAACAACTGGCTGACAAACTGAATGTGTTTTACAAATTCGAAAAGCCCAGTTTCTCACCCCACATCCACTTTGATCTTTACTTCACACTTCATGCAGACATGCACTGCACATGTCTACCTACCTTACATGTACTGTAAGATCCACGCACTTGGCCCAAGGAAGGTATCCAGTGCTGGCTGAAGGTTTCTTGTGTGTTCGGTCTTTTCAGTGCACAAAGTTATTCAATTTAAATAAAATTCTAATCTGACTCCAGTTTAGTATGACCTTTAATTATTACAATTATTCTGACATTTGATTATTCTAGTTACCTTTTAACTTTATACTTATTCGTTCATTAGGAATCTGTCACACAGGGTGCCTCACGTCGGCTGTTTTACATGTGCCCCACAATCACAAACTCGCCAGTTTGATCATTAGCCAGAGGTTATGACTAATACTATTTAATGGGTTGCCCATGCTTACCATTCTTTAAATAGAAGATCTGTTTAGCCCCCTACAGTTACCCATGTACAACTTAGTTAAAGCTCAAAACAATCAGCGGTTATGCTAGTACTATTTGTCTAGCCCCTGATAATTAATATAACTATGTACAACATAATTAAAGCTGAGACAATAACCAGCGGTTATGACCAGAACTATGACTAGCCCCCCATAGTTAATGCAACGGAGTACAAATTAAATAAAGTCAAGCAGTTAGTCCAGAAATCTCTGGTCACAGATTTGTGGAAACATACCTTGTACCACATGCTCAATCCAACAACAGAAGTCCTTGATCCTCTTGCAACATTTCCTTAAGTACCTCAGATCAAGACAAACATCCCCCGAGACAGGAACTAATAATTGGATAATAATAATTTGCATTGTTCGTCTAGAATCACCTCTTGTGACAAAAGGCACACCCTCTACAGTGAGCGAAATATCTCTTAACTCTTAGGATCTTTATCACCCTTTAGTCTAATTCTTGTAAAATTGAGACCATTGAGACAAGTCGCCCTGAGACAACTGTCTACAAACATGACTGTAAATATCACTTGCCTTCAAGAAGAATATTATATTCTGCCATTGACCATTCTGAGTGGGCTGGGTGAAGGGAAGGAAGGAGATGAGGAAGAACCAATGCATATGTGAACAGATGTCTGTATGTTAATGCACTGTGTGTCTATTGTATTTATCAGAAGATCAGCGGTTCTGTAATTCTTCCACGTACAATGCATGACGTCACCATTTTTAAAGATTCCCATTTTGGGTGTTTACATGTAAACAACAAATGTGCCGTTTCCAAAAATATATGCGTTTTCAGTCCCCAAAACACTGTTGTCGTGTAAACGAACAGGCAAAAACGCATAAAAAGTTTCCTGTTTTTGGCTAAAAAAGTTGTCGTGTAAACAGCCCCTGAGAAAGCTACAGGCCCAGACACTCTGCTCTGACCAACTGGCCTCATCTTTACACAGATTTTCAACCGATCACTGGAGCTGTGTGTAGTCCCCTCCCATTTCAAACCTCCACTATCATTCTGGTCCCCGGAACAACCAAACTTTGTTTAATGTTAAACACCCCTAACAAATGAAAATCAAAACTCCAAGGGATGTAACACAGATCATATTCTATATTTGTAATACAGAGCATTCATTTCCTATGAAGCTGCTTTGAATGATAAGTGTTGTCATAAGGGCTATACAAACAAATGGAAAAATAATTGAATTTAAATGTTTGTTGTGGTGCATTGTCACACTTTTAGTATTTTGCTAATGTTTAGGCATGATAAAACAGTTTCTGAGGGATGTGGACTGGGGAGAAGTGGACTATCTGATCGTAGACACGCCTCCGGGAACATCTGATGAGCATTTGTCCATTGTGCAGTATCTCAGCGGCGCTGGCATCGATGGAGCCGTCATCATCACCACCCCGCAGGTGAACAACAGTACCCATTCGTGTGAAACACTGTGTATGTTCCAGGAAATTGCTTTTGCATGTTGTGATCTAGTGTGCATTATATATAAAATGCATGCATGAAAAAAAAAGTTTTGATTGTGTATTGACGTGTGAGGAACAAGGCTTTCACGCTTAACTGAGAGTTAAAAAAATATATATATATATTTCCTGCACGCTAACAGTGTAGTGGAAATCTGTGTGAACAATATATCTTGCACACATGCCATCAGCCATTTCTCAAAACAAAGCATTTGAGTTTTGCATCTAATTATTAATCCAAGATACTGGACTACTGTTTAGAGAGGCTTTCACTGCAACTCTGTCATAGCACACAGAAATTAACTTACACTTCTTTAAATAAATAGCCAAAGGTCATTGTCTTTGGTTTTGGTAGACTGTAGTATTTTGCGACACCAAAATGTGTTGCAGCAAAACACTTTAAGTTGAGTGTTTGTTTTTGTAAGTGTTAGGTTCACCCTTGTTGTGGCACTTTGCTGCACATGAGAAGAAAAGTAGCAGCCAACAGAAACAATTTTGGGTAACACGTTATTTTAAGGTGTCCTTAATACGTTACTTGTACTTACTATTAAAATAAGGATAAACTATGCATAATTACATGCAAGTCAAACCCTAACCATATAATAAGTACATATAGTTAATTAATATTACTCAGTGCTTAAATGAATAATTACATTGTAACAAGGACACCTTAAAATAAATTTGTTGTATTTGTAACGTGTTTATAGGAATAACGTGATAATCCTTAAGTATGTTTTGATTGCTGTATATTTTTTATTTAATTTTTTTATTGTTCCCTTCTCAAATAGGAAGTATCTTTGCAGGATGTGAGAAAAGAGATCCGATTCTGTCAAAAGGTCAAGATACCGATCATTGGTGTAATTGAAAACATGAGTGGCTTTGTGTGTCCTAAATGCAAGGTATAGTATTTGTCTTTAAACGCAGTATCTTAAAACAAAACACAGCACACATCACCTTGACGTTTTCTGTATGTTAACAGTGTTGCATATCATTTTTCTGTAATGAAGTTTGATATTGTCTT
Source organism: Carassius auratus (assembly GCF_003368295.1). Classification (NCBI taxonomy): domain Eukaryota; kingdom Metazoa; phylum Chordata; class Actinopteri; order Cypriniformes; family Cyprinidae; genus Carassius; species Carassius auratus. The sequence continues at coordinate 2,682,101 of NC_039245.1, forward strand.
CTTTTTGTTATTTATTTTTATTGGCATTATTTACTCACCCTTGTGTCATTCCAACCCGTATGGCTTCCTTTCTTACATGGAACACAATAGGCACAATTTGAAAGGATTTTTTATTTACAGGCAATTACAATTAATGGCGTCTAGATCTTTCAAGCTTCAAAGAGGATGCGAAAGCACCATTTAGTATCAGGAGAGAAGTCAATAGATGATGATTTATGACTGAATTACACTACTGTTTATTAGTTTGGAGTCAGTAAGGTATTATATTGAAAGCAATTGATACTTTAATTCATCAAGGATGCATTAAATTGATTCAAAAATGACAGTAAAGACATTTATAATCCAAATGCTGTTCGTTTGAATGAATACTGAAAAAAAATCATGGTTTCCACAAAAATATTAAGCGGCACAAAGGTTTCATAAATATAAGAAATGTTTCTTGAGCATATACTGGAGATTAGAATGATTTCTAAAGGATCATGTGACACTGAAGACTGGAATAGACTTGGGTTGTGTTGGACTACTTTGATGGTCCCTTTGCATTATTTTTGAAGCTAGTGTGTTCCATTGTTCTCGCATGGGAAAGAGCGATTAGTGTGTTGTATAGAAGAAAAAAGTCATTCATGGTTGGAACAATGCAAGAGTGAGTAATAAAATATTGCATTGTGGAATCACCTGCCACATTATATCTTGGTTTTTCTTTCTGTTGACAGAATACATCACAGATATTTCCTCCGACCACAGGAGGAGCTCAGAGAATGTGTGAAGAACTAAATCTCCCTCTTTTGGGCAGTGTACCCTTGGATCCACGAATAGGTACAAAAAACTTTTACCATTCACAAGGAGGGAGAATGTTTTAAACCAGATTAAATGCAACAGACTTGAAATATCTTTCTACAGTTGTTCCGCATTAAGTGGTAAGGATATGAGGAAGTTTAACAATTTACATAGTAGCACTGCGGTGCGAACTATTTGTGAGAGTGTTTCCTTGTTTTTAAATTTACACTGTGTAGTCAAGTGAATCGAGTACCAAAAAACTCCCTACAGTGATTATTTTAAAGTGTCTGAAGAAAAGTCAGCAGTTTCTAGTTCTCTAAATGCACTTCTGCGTTTTTGCCTTCAAGGGAGAAGCTGTGATGAAGGAAAGTCTTTCCTAACTGAAGTTCCAGACTCTCCTGCTGCAGTGGCCTATCAGAATATTGTCCAGAGTAAGTCATCCAGCCCAAGCAAGCACCTCTTTACTAACCTTCCTCAAACGTAAGATGATAAACTGCCATTACTAACCATTCTGGTAATGCTGCTTTAGTGTGTTACCTAATGACAGGTATTCATAAAAAAAGAATGGCAAGCTTTTTTTAGAAGTGAAAAGAGTGCACTAAATACAGGTTAGGTTTCACCTGACACTGAAGGAAATCAACTGCAAAGACAGTGCATCTGTTAACACTCTGATTGAGTTCATTGATTTCCCCATTCCTTTTATTCCTGCACTTGGTGTATTTCTCTTTATCCATATACACTCATCTGCAACTAAGTATACTGGCTTTTATTTTTTAATAAAAGATTAATGACATCTTCAGATATTGCTGTAGAAACTCAGTTCTTACATATAGCTGCTTAAAGCGAAAACCAGAAAGGAGATCTGTGTGATTGAGATCTGTGTGATCTCAGTGATCTGAGAGATTGTGGCTAAAGAAACGATTGGAGTATCTCTGAAACAACTGTAAAAACTGTCAGAGAATTTACAGAGAATTCAAATAAATAATTACATTTAAAAATGTGTTCTTGCATACATTTTATAATTAAATTCAATCCTACAATTTCTGTATTTGTGCTTTTCAGAAAATTGATTGTCATAATGTTAATTGTCAACCTTGGAATTCCATAACAGATTCATAACCGTTTAAAAACCCACCTGATCTGTTGTTGTTTTCTAGAATAATATTTGTTGAACATTTGGAATGCAGCAACATAAAACTTTGTGTAAACAAAACAAAAATGACAATAATTGGATTAATAATACTTCATTTTATTACACATTTTATATGAAACAAAATCTCAAAGTGCTACAAATTTGAAAAAGAAAAAAAACTACAACAACATTTAGTGTCACCAGATGTAAGTCAGATCTGATGTTGAGAAGAATCCTGCTAAATGTGTTCTGAAGAACTTGCAGATTTCTTCACAGACATATTCAGCGCATCCTTCAATTAAGCCACTAAGTGTATAGATCATAATATTAAAGAGCACAAGTTAAATCTGATCTCAAGGGAAATCAAGTTTAACTTGTGAAAATGAGGAAATATTCGCCCCTTGTTTTTGACTAACAGCAGATTACAGAAGTGAGTATTCTTTAGAATCCGGACATCTTGTTATTTTGACTCCGTGTTATTACATACAAAGGAGTGTGGCCTTCGTTTGTGCTGAGAGTAACAAAAATATATTTTTTTTATTTTCACAGAAATCCGAGATTATTGTTCTTCCCACACTACATCGGACCATCCCTTTTGACACAGAAAATGTGCATCAGATCTTTATCCAGCCAGCTGGGATGTCCTATGAAGAGGGAAAAGAAACATCATGATGAATTGTGCTTTGTTCAACACACTTGTTCACCTCTTATAAGTGAAACAATAATAGAATTATTGCTGTAATGTCAATGGGCATATTTCAGCAGGCCAGGAGAAGTTATGTTGTATTTTATTCTCAGAAATGTCAAATGTAGGCCACACAATGGCTTTCCCAGTCAATGAGATGTAATGGCTATAATGTTAATTTTGCTATTAAATTTCTTAAGATGAAAATGTCTAAATCCACTCAGCACTAAATCTCTGTATTTGTAATGTTTTATGATAAATAAGCAAAACCACCTGTTATAGTGCACACACACTCACTTTTTTTGTACAGTTTCTTGTTAAATTGTATGCCAAACCAAAGAAATGCTGCACCCTTTCAGATATACTTCAGAGTCTTAATATTATTCTTCAGATAATATTCATAGTGCTACTATTACTTAATCAAAGGTTCAGGGGAATTCCATTTTCACAAAGGCGTTGTCTGCCAGAGCAAAGATTTATTGAGTCACTGGGAAGTATTTTAGGATCTTTATACAAGAACAAATAAATGTTTCTGGGCTGCAACCGAAAGCAAAGTCTGCTGCATTAAGAACATTGTAGTAGTGTTTCAGTTTTCTCTTGGCAGCAAAACACACTTTCATTATCAGACGAGCCGTTGGCACAGCTTACCCCGAAGCATCTGAAACACTGATAACAGTTGCCATTTGGGACTAAATAATTGACATTTATGAATTAAATACTCCTTACAGCTGCTTCATCACATCACATTTCATTTATGGTATTGGTGGTAGGGGTTGGGATTTGTTCATTGTATTTATACAGGGCCGTCGCTAGTGGGCTGAAAGGTGTTGACGATTAGGGGCCCACGTCTGAGGGGGTCCCAGGTGATCTCAACCGACAGTCTGAGGGCCATCCTAAAAAGAGCTTAAGACAGTTGACAGGCCACTGCTGCGCATAGCCACAAAAGCTTATCATTTGCACGTGTTTTGACAGACTGGCCAATTTAAACCTTTAAAAGTGTTTAAAGCATTCAAACACAAGATGCATAAAAACTGAGTAACGTACACGCGCGCACAGATATATATGCACAGAAATTATGTCAAAAATACCCGTCTCGGAGATTATCCTCTAGAGAGGGGGAAAAAAACCTGTCGGTTATGTCTTAAAGAGTGGAGAAAAAAATCGCCAATGTTTCATTATATTGTGGATGCACTGTCTCTTAAAGTGACCGCGCTTGTGGATGCACTGTCTCTTAAAGTGACCGCGCTTAATTTACTAGCTGCTGTCGAAAATCACTCACTGCTCTTGACCTGAATTAATTTGTAGATTTAACAAGAATTATTCCACAGTCAAACCAAAAATTCAGACACCAGATATAATCTTTTAAGTTTTTTTTTGTTTGTTTTTTTTACTAGTGGGTGAATGGCTCTATAGTTTATGTAGTATATAAAAATAAAGTAAACTGTGACGTATATTATACCTAAAATTCTTCATAGTTGACCACCAGTAAAATTGATTACAAAATTTAATTAATAATAAAAAAAAATGGGATCAAAAATTATTCAGACACTTTGACCTCACCATGTTTTGCCTAAGTGTTTTTTCTTTAATTGCTAATGCAACCTTTTCACAACACAGACTGAACAAAATTAAGCATTGCTTGATAACTGGTCAACAAAGTGTCGATAGTTGTGTAAAGATTTTCATACTAACAGTGGTCTGAATTTTTGGTTGATTGTAATTCATTACATAACTTTCTATCAAAGTTATCTGACATTATCAAGATAAATCTGTTAACTCTTGTCATATTTTGTTACCATTATCTAAACTATAGCAAATCAACTGTGATAATGTAAAAAATGTTGAAGGTGTCTGAATACATTTTGGTTTGACTACATTTAATTTTTACAGTGAAGACTATGCAGTGCTATTTTACATTTGATTATTCAGTTTCTGTACCTGGACACCTACAAACTTGAAAAAACTTAAACATTGTGTAAATAGCACAAATACATATATAGAATTAACATACAGTTAAACAAAAAAGTTTCAAACATGGCCCACTGGTACAACTTGCACTGGGCCCCTGCAGACCCCAGCTATAGCCCTGTATTTATATCTAATCTCTTCCATATTAATTCGTAGTAACAAAGGAGAAGTGAGATGGAGATGTGGTCTCTTGATTTGTCCATGCACAGCACATTAGCGCCTTTAGTTTTCTTCTGGAAAAAGTACATGCGAAACTGTCCTCACCTGACCTGGGTCAAACTGGCTGTCCTTAAACACAGCATAGTATAAAGCAGACATAGGAATCTGAGAGGGGATTTTTTTTTCATCCAGGAACAAACGCATAGATAATTGGCTTTAGTTTGACAATGAGGAAATGAAGTATTGAAATAAGTGTCTCGCGGCTGCTGTGCAGTCATGGTTCCGTTTGAGTACGTACTGTCTCAGGTGAGAAAAGCTCTACAGGCCAGCCCTAGCCTTCTGCACGAGCTTCTGAGAGAGCTGCACGAGGCCAACGTCTTCTCCACCCAGTATTACCAGTCTCTCTACAAGGATGGTGAAGATGGAGAGTGTTTGCGTGACCTTTTTTATAATGATCCAGAAGATCTGGCCAGAAGACTCACTTTACCTATCTGGCAAAACTGGGGCATTAGTCAAGGCATCCTGGATTCAGTACTCTCCAAAGAGAAGGATATGGTTCCTTCTGGTAAGTTAAATAGTTATCTTTAAATATTTGTATCTACACTTTCTATGTCTACTCAATGTTTATTTTTTATATTTCGTCCCCGTGGAATTATAAGGTTCTATCTGACATTTCTGTCAAAATTGAGTTAGTCACATATTCTTATTCTGTGTCAGTTTATTTACATTGGGATAGATTTTTTAACGTTGTGTGCATTATGGGACTTTTTATTTAAAAACAATAAGGTTCTATCTACACAGTCGAATGGAACACAAAAACTCTCAAAACTACTCGGAATGCAGATAGAACCTTATAATTCCAAGGGGACGATTTCGCACTACATTTAAAAAAAATAATAATAAAGGTTCTTTATTGGCATTTATTGTACTGTGAAGAACCTTAGTCAGTCATTGAAGCTTTCCATTAAAAAAATATATATATAAATATATATATATATATATATATATATATATATAGTGACAAAAGCTTCTTAAGATTGTTAAATTGTTTTCACTCTAAGAAAAATGGTTCTTCTAAGAATTCTTCACTGAAAGGTTCTTTCGCTACTAAACCTCACCATAGAATGGCATAGAATGAATAAGTAATAATAATAAATTATAAAAAATAGTGGTTAAGTGACAATGTATAGTGCTGCTTTAGTGAGAAATAAATTAACATTTAGCTTTTAAAATAACAATATGAGGATATGAGTTATTTAATAGTATATATATATATTGTGTGGTCGATTTGTTTGGTTGGGCAGGCGGGGTCCTGTAGCTAATTTTACACAATGATTTGAAATTTTTCTAATTTTTAAACATTGACGTTTAATGAAAAAGCTTTATTAAATGAACTATAATTTAGGCTGTTTTCCTTCTGGGGGAATTTTGGTCAATACTGATAAATGATATTTTGCTGAATGTGTTAGTACTGGCACCTTGGCTGGTTTAAGCTTGGAATGGATAAATAAATATGACAATGTGGTGAGTGGGGCTGGGCCGAGAGCCGTGGGAACGGAGCGAGGCCGGTGGAGTGATTGGAAATGAGTGACAACTGCTTGACCCACAGTCACAGACAATAAAACACTCAGTAGGTGGCAGCAAGTCCCTGTTTTAATAAGTAACTAATTGAATCATTCAAATCAAACGATTCGTTCAAAATGTCGATGATTCAAAATGATTCAATTAGAAACAAAAGAGTCCATGGGCTGTGGTCGAAATGCAACATCATACTATTACTATTTCTGCAGTATGCAGTAGGCTATGTATTCTGTGCATAGTATGCACATTTTCTGTATGCATGGAATACCTTGATTACCTATATTTGACAGAATCTGCTAAATATAACTCTGAAACACTGAAATTAGTACAAAAACTGTGTTAGGAATGGCATACTACAACTCTTACTATGTATGCTAGGAATAGAATGTGAATTTTCTGTATGAATGGAATGCCAAGATTACCTCCTACATTTGCTGAAATTTGATGATTGCATCTGAAAACACTGCATGGAATACTGTTTCCCAGAATGCTGCGTGCTTCATGTGGTCTTGTTTATCTTCAGTGTCATCTTCAAAAGCATGAGTTACTTTAGTGGAGGCTGGGAATAGTAATTATAAATGTAACACTAGCTACATATTATATACACATACATGTAAACTACAAATTATGTATCTAAAAATAAAATCGTTTGTAGAACATAAATTCTACTTTTAATGCACGACGTCACCTTTAACTCTACAGTAGGCTACTGAATTATTTAATGATATATTAATTAATAATATTGATGTATATATATGTATATATATATATATATATATATATAGGCTATATAGGTGTATATATATATATATATATATATATATATATATATATATATATATATATATATATATATATATATATATATATAAATATTTCAATTACACAAACAGAATTCAATTTCGCTGTAAAGCAACTCTTAAAAGAAACGGAGTGTATAAGGAAGAATAGACCAGTTGGCACAGATTTTAACTCCGCCCACCGATGCCAGCCTGTGGTAAACGGCACTGCAAAGAACGCACGTGTATCTGTATCAGTGGCGCAGTAAGAAAAAGATGCATGTGAGGTGTGTGAGAACCGATCGACCCGAAACTCGTGCTTCTCCTTTTCCCATCACACACCAGATCAGAAGGGCATTTGTTTTCAATAGAAATAAAGTAAATATTTCAAAAGTGAAAGTAAAACGCCTCATTAATAATAGGCTACAGTGTTATTAGGTATAGCCTAGGCTTAGCTGGTGTAGGGGAGGAGGTTTTTGTTCCAATAAAGTGGCATGACACTCATCTGATAAAATGTATGTTTATGATAATCTACACTCAATATGATATTGCATAGGCTACTGTTTTATAATGTACTACAGTACTGAAGTATAAATATCTGCCCCCTAACTATAGACTATTTACACACCTGTTGATAAAGAAAATGCTGATATTTTTATGTAAACAGAATTTATCATTATTAGCAAATGTAACTCAAATATATCGCTTTTTCCGACAGCTTAGTGTTGATTTAGTTTTGTCCAAATGTAAGGTCTACCAATTATGAATTGAGTTAACTTGGGCGATGTAACATTGTTGTTTACTATTATGAAGCTTTATTTAAAAGACTTTAAGACTTTATTTATTAATATCTGCACATTATTCACAGCGTATCCTGAAGTGTTTGACACAATATGCCCCACAGTTGCCATTTTGGCAAAAAAATTACATGCCTTTATAAATGAAGAATTTGCCAACTTGCACTCTAAAAAAATCTGTAAAAGTAGAGCTCAATGTAGTACTGTATTAATATGAAGAAATTTTCAGTATTAATTAAACCGTATTTACTGTGTCTTTTACATTTTGATTTGGTCCTTTACAATTTGTAACTGCAATCACAAATCACAAAGCTATCGAGAGAATGTGTCACATATAAGGAACTTTCTCTGAATTACTTGTATTTATTTATTTTTACAGGTGTTTTTCCTGTATTTTTAATTTTGCTCTGTGTTGTGTTTTAGGGTTAACAGAATTGTCTGTAAAATAAATGCATAATGTCCTGACAGAAAATTATCATTTACATATTTTTTGTGTGTTTATATTACATAGTGTAACGTGGTCATCTTCTGCCATTTAAAATGTACTTAGCACAACATTTTTAGGATTAAAATTCTGATCACTTTCTCATGCATATTTCTCAGTCACAGACAGCAGCACATTATTGACATTATTCAAGATGTTCATTCTCACAGACCCCGGTCTCAGCACAGATTGCCAGTGTAAAGTAGTTAAAATTTCTTAGTTATGATAAACTGAGAAAAATGCTTGATCATTTTCAATGAATAATAATTCAGTTAAAGAAATAGGTAAACCATATGAAAGATATAACAACAACATAAATATATATATATATTTTCTCTGCTCCGGTCACTTGTCAGAGCAGAAGGAAAAATGAATGGGGCAAAATAAAGTCACATTCTTGAAGAAAATCTGCTGCCCTCTGCCAGAAAGTTGTCAATGAGAAGAAGGTTTACCCTCCAACAAGACAAAGACCCAAAGCACACAGCAAAACTGAGCACACAGTGGTTGAAGGAGAAAAAGGTGATTTGCCTTTCTTGGCCTGATCTAAACCTAGACTTTAAAAACTGTGTCCAACTTCATATCAGGCTGCAAAGCAATGAAATGTGATAATTTTAAAGAGGCTGGGGGGAGGTGATTAATTCTTTTCTATACCCACTGTAGATTAGTTTATTTCTTCATGGGAACAGATTTTGAGAAATTTAGCATTACATAATTTGTTCACCAATGGATCATATACAGTGAAGTGTGAACAGGTGACAATAAACAATAATCCACACATAGGTAATCTCCATTCCATCAATTTACTGTTCAATGAAATTGAAAAGGCATTTAACTTTTAAACGTTTACTTTTGGCCAAAATGCCAGACAATAATCCATAAAAATCCATAATAATAATCTTGAGTTCCTCCTATTGCCCTCTAACATCAAAATGTTCCTACATATTTGTTTAGGACTGATTTGAATTGTTGTAACTTGTAAACAGTGCTTGAGATGTGCATATGTCTCTCCTGAATCAGACGAGACGACTTCTTCAATGGAGATGCAATAATGTTATGGATAGAGAAGTCATAATTTAGCCTGTAACAATGTCTGTTAGTTAAGAACATCTTAATGATGGATTAATTTATTAAGATCACACGGCTATCTGCTTCATTTTTTGGCGAACTATTCATTTAACCCTTTGCACAAAGAATGAATGACATCACTGCACAGCAAGAGGGTGTGAATTAACGTTTAAAACAACCTTGCAGCTTCCTAGGCCTGATGTGAAACTCTCAAATGTAAATGTAAAAACTGTCCACATTTACTTTAAATGCTTAATATTGCTATGTGTTGCAGCTCTCAGCCCACAAGGCAGTAGCACTGCCTGACAGGATGCACCTGTAATTAGATCTCTCACAGATACTAGATTCTGAAGGTTTTTTCTTCCAAGGGGACTGTTGATCAACAAAGAGAACACTGAAAGATGTCAGGGTCAAACCCAAAAGCAGTCACTAAGACTTTTAATGGTAGACACCCTCCCCCAGTATAACATATGACTTGACTTTGAGATATTGGCAAATTACAAATCCCAAATGACACACTATACACTATAGGTTTATACATTACTTACACTACATACACTTATACATTAGTCTGCACTATGTACTCAACCATATAGGCTAGTACATTAATTATATATGGTTATTTTGTCATTCAGCATTAGAGTCTGATAGCCCCTCCCCCTTTTGTATGTAAATAAAGCTGTTGCAGTTGAGTGCATGAAGAGTCCAACATTTCACAAAGGGGGAATTTTTGTGTTTGTTTGTTTGTTTTGGCAGTGCGTCAGCCGGTTATTTAAAGAGCACTTTTTATTTTTTGAATTTTCAGTGTGAACGCACCGCGACTTGGGACACACTTATTGTATGGTAAATAAACATAAATGTGATGTCACCTGCAAACCAGGCCAGTTGGCAAGGCAATGTATTGTATGGGCAGTGTTAAAACAAAACTCAAATATTACAAAGTACTTGTCATACCATTCTAGAACAATATATATTTTTTTAATTTTAGAAGGAGGACAGCATGTTTCTGGAGCTGGGAACTTCACTGTAAATGACTTGTTTTAGGATTTGCAGATTGTTGTTTACTTTTTGGCTGGTTTGTTTTGAAAAAAGTTAGACATTACATTACAGAAGCATAACTAACGTATTACATAAAACCAGTATGTTGAAAAAAATGGACACAATAGACATGGAAAATACCTGCCACTCCGGGGCAGTGCACAGGAGTGCCAAGCTTGTAAAATATGGGTCAACATTAATTGCTTTGTTTCACCTTCTTAAAAAAAATACTACAGTAAGAGTTCCTTATATTATAATATATCAATATATATCAATATATATATATATATATATATATATATATATAATAAAATAAAAATGAATAATATATTTGCAAATAAAGGCTGAGTCATTTCATTATCTCCATCATCTCAGAAAATTCAAAATGATCAACAGGACGCAGAATGTATGTCCTGAGAGAAAGGGTTTGCCTAACGACCTCGGCTGGTTTGGTATTCACCGAGCAAACCAACTCCCTTCAATACTGAAAGTAAAAGCAAGCAGTGAAGGTCTAGCCAGTTTTGGTGATTACCAGACAGTGCCTGAGCCTGTGTAATCTGAGGACACGTCGAGCGATTATTACAGTAAAAAGCTTTTTTTTGCTTCACAACTTTATTGTAATGGAGTAATAATACTTCAGTAAACATGGACCATTTCTCTGAAACAGGTAATATACAAAGATATTTTAATTTATTCGCAAGTTTTATATTTGTTGTGCGTTTTGCGTCATAACCCAAAACTATTTTACTTTGATGGTGCAAAAAAACTAGCAATTTATATAAAATCTGCAAAATAAAAATATAATTTGAAAAGTCAGACATGCGTTTTTATATCAGAAACGGACTTTTCCCGTCGTGTTGTTTTATCTTTTCACAGAAAGAGCGCGCGCGTGCTCCACAGCATCTTGCGCGTCCACGCTATAAGCGGTTATTAATAGCCTACTACACGATTTCCCTGTGGCACATTTATGTCTTGAATAAAATTAATACAATATAATGTGTAAATGTGTTTAACAGATGCTGAAATGCAAGACATTGTCGTAGACCTGATGTCTGATCTTTTACCTGGTGAGTGTGCAGTAGCCTACTTGTTTAAACGTGGTAAACAAGTGTAGGACTGTATTTGGCATTTGAGTTTTCAAATGAGAGATTTACATTTTGTTATTATTTTCACAGACAGTGTCTTCTTTGAATGTCTCAACTCACTTGAGTCTATTGAAGAAGATTTCGGTGAGTATCATCCATTGCCCTAATTATTGCATAACAGTGTCATGTAAATGCCATGAAGGCTGTGAATAATTTCCTTGTGTCTTGGCAGATCCCAAATGCTTTGATAACTTTTCAGGTAAGACTTAGTAAAATAATATAATTTGAATAGAATCGATTCTCGAATAATGTTATGATATTAACATTTGTGAAGTTGAAGGGAAACCAGTGCATTTGCATATCACACTGTTTTTTCAAAATATAAAGTGTATTTAATTTAGTAAATCTTTCACATCTGCACTGCTAACAACAGTTGACACGGACAGAACCTCCACGCCAATACCAGAAAAGGCTTCTTTTCCAGGTGAAGTGCAAAGCAGAAAGCGAAAAGGTAATGCAGTTTTCTCTTAGATGTTCTCTAATAAAATATCTGCATTGAATTCAGTAAGTAAGAGGTGTGTTTTCTGTCTGTCAACAGTTGATGCAACTTCAGACAGTTACTGCAGCAACAAAAAAGGTAATTTAAAAATCGCAATGTAACACTGACAACATTATTGTAGGTGGTTTAGTGGTGGAAACCCTAAGTACCACGGTGTATTATTTGCTTCCCAAAAAGTAGTTTTAAACAATATCATTTTTGTTTGACTTCTCTTTGTAAGTAACTCATTTCTGAAAGAAAAAAAAATGTTTTATAGAACTCTCTACTTATTTAAAAAAGGAAAGAAACATATTTGTTATAACTGAGACTCTCAAAAAAATAAAAAAATAAAAAAAATAACTGAGACTCTCAGTCTAATAAAACTAAAACAGATCAAGTAATAAAGTAAAACAGAAAGCCAAATGTCTGTATTGCAGCAACTGCGTGGCCTGAAAGTCCCTCAAACGGAAGGCCAGCCACCATTACCCCTGAGAGTAGCTTCCATCTGAGCTCAAACCAGCTCCAGCATGTGTTACCCTTCCCTTTCAGTCCCACTCTTCTGCCCCCTAGTGGTAAGTAGCTGTTTTCATGTAGTATTTGCATTTCAAGAAACTAGGTCTTGGCTTTGAGCTCTGACTATGAGTCTCTGAATTTCTCAGGAGGTTCACCACTACAATTCATCCAGCCCATCGGCCCTTATACTGCGCCTCTAATTGGCACTGTGGTTCCATCAGGGACTACGTATGTGATTGGTGAGGTCACTGTAAAAGCATCATTAAACATTTGCATGTACCTGCATCTTCTTTTAATGTTGTGCACTGTATCTCTAATTTCACATTCAGTATCTGCAGTGTCGCCCCAGTGTGTGAGTCCAGGCACTCAAATAATTCCTCTTTCACCTGGTAAGTTAAAAAGAACATGGTCACAGATGTTATTATGCATTTTAGGATTAGCAGTATTGTAGTGTGTGTTAACTGAAATCTTCCTCTTCCAGCCGATGGTGCAGTTGCCCCGAAAGAGCTCACTGTTTCCGAACTTCCAGTTGGCTCATTTTCAGACAGTGCATGCCAGGGTTTGCCACCAGTATCTGTAGACACACTGTCCCCTACAAAAGGTGAGCTCAGGGTTTGATGACAGTAAATACGTGTCTGTGCTAGATTTGATCACAATGTACATATGTATAAAGGATACAAGGTCTACAAACTTTAGAATCTGTTTAAAAAAAAAAAAAATTATTTTCAGTGTCTAAATTGTTAGAGTATGTCATTTCTGCAGCACTAGCATTATTAGACAGAATAGTAAAGATAATGGCAGATTTGTACAGAGCCCTTAATGAGACAAAAGTATGAGATCAGAAAAATTATATTTGGAATAAATACTATTCATATTTCAATGCTTTTCAGTTTGCTTGCAAAACATTTGTGTTTTCTGGCAAAACTATTGTGTTCCTATAATATATAAATATTAAATCAGTTATGACTCTACTTAATTGAGAATAATATACTGGATCCTGTTAAGTCTGGTTTCAGATCTTAGCGTAGCTTTTAAAAGTAGTAAATTACTTTTTACTGTTTGTGGATCCTGGAAATTGTGCCATTTTGGTTTTCTTGGACTTAAGTGCAGCTTTCAGTAGAGGGGATCACTGCGTTCTTTTAAACAGTTTAAAAACTGAGGTTGGTATCTGTAATTCAGCCTTAGAGAGGTTTGTGTCCTGTTTTACTAAGAGAAGTTTCTCTGGAGATAGGTCAGTTTAATTAATTGCCTGCTTATGTTATGTGTGGTGGTGCCTCACGGCTCCATTTTGGGACAGATTTTATTCGTCTTATACATGCTCCCTCTCTGCTACATTTATGAAACTCACAAGGTTCCACATCACATCACATCACAACCGATTACTGTAATCATGCCGATAAAACCTGGGTCAAAGTCCTTATCTGATTTACTAGCTTGTGTAAATGAGATCAAAATTTCGGTGGGTGATAATTTTCTTAAGTTAAATGAAAATAAGACTGTAGTCAATTTATTTGGCTTCCCTCATTTGTTAGATGGCCTGACCTCTAATTTAGGACCGTTGCAAGGAAATATCTGCACTCATGTAACGAACTCAGGTGTTATTTTTGATTCAAACTTAAAATTCAACAAGGAAATAAGTTCTGTTGTTAGAGACAATTTTTTTATTCCAGCTTAAGGGTTCACACAAATTTAAATCTTTCTTATCTTTTCTTATCTAGAGACAATCATTCATGCCTTCATTTCAATGATGCTTTATTACTGTAAGCTTTATATGCACGTATCAAACAGTTTTCCTTCTCATGCTTGCAACTGGTTCAAAACGCTGCAGTTTGTTTTTTAATGGGGAAGAAATGAGTGAGCATATTGCCGCCATTTTAGCACATTTACACTATCTTAAATTTAGAATTGATAACAAGGTTTTAACTTTTGTATTTAAAGCACTGCACATAGGGGTGGGCGATATGACCAAAATCTTATAAAATGATGTGGGTAATTTTATTTCACAGTAACAATAATATTATTAGCCTAAATTAAAAAAAATTAAAACAAATCAAGCTCACTGAAGACAAGGAAACTAATTATAGGTAATAGGACAAGAAACTACAGTAGAACAAATAAATAAGGAACACTACATACATTGTATAAATTAATCAAATGTATGAAAACGCAGCACATTTCTCACTCTGTAAATTAAATATAAATAATTTCTTTCATATAGTGAAATGAGTTCTCTTTCGCTGCTGATTGCATTTCAATTGCTTAAAGTTACTTGTTCTTAAACCGCAATGCTTAAAATCGCTTGTAAACAATACGTTTTCCCAGCACAGCTACGTCACATGGACATGTAATAGCGATAGAGACGATCTCTAGAGACCAAAATCTCTACCGGCTGACAAATTTGTCCTCGTGTCTCGTGTCTCCCGGTATATCGCTCACCGTTACCTGCACTGTGGGCTCCAGCTTACCTTTGAGACCTTACTTATCCCTACTTCCCCCAGAGATCTCTTAGATCATCCTCTGATAAACTATTAACTGTCCAATTGTCCCGCTTGAAAACTAAGGGTGACAGAGTCTTTTCTGTATTAGCCCCAATGCTGTGGAATGTGTTGCCTCAATCTGTTAGATTAGCTGCGTCTTTATCTGTGTTCAGAACATCTCTGAAAATGTATCTCTTTTCTCAACCCTGTTTTTAACTTAGCTATGTTAGTCTCAGTGAGTTAAATTCGTAGTTTTAATTTTTATTTGGTTTCATGATTTAAAGGGATAGTTCACCCAGAAATGAAAATTCTGTCGTTTTTTACTCACCCTCACGTCGTTCCAAACCTGTATGATCATATCATAAAACCATATAAAAAAATAAAATTGCGAAACCTCTCGTCTTGTAAAGGTTTGATTTGAATTCTTTAATATTGTATGACTTTTATCGCTGCACCTTGGTCAGCATTTATTTTAAGGCGCTATATAGATAAAAATGACCTAGACCTTGTCCTTCTTATTCAGTTATTTGATCTTAATATGACACATGCGGTGACTAAAGTTTAATTATTTTGTTTTGTTTTTTAAATTCTGAATTATCTAATTATTTAAGACATTACATAAGAGAGATAACACATTATCAGTTAAGTGAGCATGATCTCAAAATGGCTGTCAGCCTAATAAGCCTTCCATGTGTACAGATTCAATCTGGGATTGTTTTACTCCAAGCCTGTTTTGTTTTTGTTTGTTTTTTTTAGGAAAATGAATATTCTTTGTAAACAGAGAAACTGTGTCATTTTACAATTTACCAAGTGTTATCATATTACATTTTTATGGTAGTTCTGTACATATATATTCAATTCTGAACACAAGTTAATCGTCACATGACTGCTTGTTTGTTTTTCAAATTACAGAAGGAAACGCACAGAAAAACTATGATTCCACACCTCCAAAAACTGAAAGGAAAATCCGCCCAGAAGCACCAGGTGAGAAACCAATTTAATCATTTAGCTTGTTAAGCTTGAATTACTTCATTAGACTATGTGAAACATGATAAATGTTTCCTTTACAGAATGTGTTAAGGAGTACATACATCACATCAAATCATACATGAGAGATGTCTGCTGCTCTATGCGTGAGGGAATGGAAATGGAGTCACACTATGTGGACGCGCATCCGGTCCAGAGGAAACTCCTTATAAAATCCGGCAAGAATGCAAATAAGTGTTTGGAGAAAGAACTGGTCGTCCTTAGTAATTCAGAGCGAAAGAAAGCGAAGCTAGACCGAAGCCAGTTGTTTCATAACAGTGATTCCAAACTAAAACAGTCAGTCGCTCTCCTGGGAAAAGCCGGAGTGGGGAAAACCACATTCATTCAGCGTTTATGCCTGGACTGGGCAAGCGGCAGCATGCCTCAATTTCAGTTTGTTTTTTTGTTGAACTGTCAACTTTTAGACCTCACGCAATCTAACTACAGCTTGAAAAGTTTACTGTTGGATTTGTCTATGTCTCCTCGCTGCGAGGACTCAGACTCTGTGTTCAAACACGTTCTGTCCTGCCCTGATGAAGTTCTCATTATCTTCGACAGCTTCGATCGCATTAAAGACTTTGAGGGGCTTCTCCAATCCCCTGCTAAATCACACACAAACACTAAATACACCATCAAACAGCTTTTTTCAGGTTTGTTCCAAAAGGAAATCCTCTCGGGCTGCACGCTCCTCATTGCCACGAGGCCTAAAGATGTTTTAAATCAGGTGCTGCGAAAAATGGACAGCCTTTTGGAGCTTTGTGGCTTCTCTCCTCAGGACATTGAGTTGTATACGTCAAAATATTTTGGGGATTCCTCCCTCCAAGAAAGTGCACTTAAACAGATTAAGAATCACAGATACATATCCAGTTTATGCTCCAACCCGTTACTTTGTTCGACTATCTGCTTCCTTCTCGAGCACCAAGACAGCTGCAATGATGATTTGCCTTCAACCCTCACAGACTTGTACCAAAGAGCGACCTCAAAGCATCTGCAACTAGCTAGCCTTGAAAATAACTCACTGTGTAAAAATAGAAGACAGCTGGACATCCCACAGTTGTGCAAAATGGCATGGGAGGGACTCGAGAATCATGATTCACGTGTAAACCCTGCCAGTTCCACAGAGCTGCTGAACTGCGCTCTTAAAAGTGGCATACTTGCATCCTACAAAACATCTGAGTGCCAGGAAAACCACTTTGTGGACCTTTTCACTCAGAACCTCCTGAGCGCTGTGCACCTGGTACAGTCTGAACAGGTGAGCGAAAAAATGGTGGTGGCAAACAGCGTAGTCCTTCAGAAAAAACGAAAGGTTCAGGGAGAGTCGCAGGACGTGCTGCACAGGTTTGTCACGGGCTTGGTCTTCCGGAAGGCTGCTGATGGAGTCAGCATTCTGGACGGCAGTGTCAACATAAAAGCCAAAAGAAAGGCTATCGAAACCCATCTGGAGAGCATGAAGCCTAATGATTTGGTTCCTGCCAGGTTACTAGAACTGTTTCATTGTGTTTACGAGACCAGCAGTGCCAAATTTGCCAAACTGCTGTTGAAGAACCTGCCTGACAATCTGTCATTCTATGGGACGCAGCTTTGCCCGTCGGACGTGTATGTTATATGCCATCTCCTTCAATATGCCAGTGCATTGAAGCGGACCTTCTCCATTAACCTGCAAGATACATGCATTCCCATCTGTGGCCTGAAAGAGCTTGTGGGACTCGAGTGTATCAAATCATTCTGGTGAGAAGTTGTCAAAAGACATTGCTCAGTGAAAAGTTGAACTAAAAATGAAAATTCTGTCATCATTTAATCACCCTAACATATTTTAAATGCAAAATGCTATAATTTAAAAAAAATTAATTCCCATGCAGTTACAGTGAATGGAAACTGAAGCTTCAAAAAGATGTAAAGGCATAAAAGTACCATGAAAGTAGTGTGATGAACGGTTAAATATTTTAAGTTATTCACTGAACAAACGATTAATTTTAAAAGATTTGACTCAAAAGACTGATTAATTAACGAACCAGATCAAATGATTCAAAATAATGATTCATTCATGAATCATACATTGATGAATGAATCATCCATTTGAATATTTTTTTCTGATTAACAAAACACACAGATTAATTGGATTCACTATTTCACTGCTTTTTTCATGAACATGTCAAGATGTCAAGAATGTCAGTGAATAACGCCAAACGAATACTGATGATTTTGTAAATTGGGCACAAGTTGTATTTACTACTTTTATGATAATTTGTGTCCTTTAGAAACCCCTTTTTGAAATATAACTGCATGGAATAAGCGTGGAAAACATTTCTGAGAAGCAGAGAAGCAAGGTAGTTTGGAACAACATGAGGATGAATAAATAACAGAATTTTCATTTTTGAATGAACTGTTGCTTTAAACATAAGGTTTTCATTTATATTTCACGATGTGTATTTACCATATTATTATTCGTTTTCCCATTAGGGCACACACAGCAGACACCATTGGCTTATGGGAGGACTTGCATCAAAACAATGATGAACTGAACCTGAAAAGTGCCATTGAGAAATTCACCTTGCACCCATTCAAGGCAACACAAGGATATCACATAGAGAGCCTGCCTGTACTTGTCCAAATTCACAGACAGAAGAAGTTACCGATGAGGTACAGCATCAATTTTGTCTTTGATTGGAAGACTGATGAATTTTAACTGAATGATGCCATTCCCATTCATGCTTTTCACTTCAAATTGTAGCATAAAATGATGCTGTTGATAAGATATATGATTGTACTTTCAGTGAATTTGTGTCTGCACTGGATGAAGGTGTACCAGCTCTCCGACATCTTCAGAGACTGGAGTTTGAGTGAGTAAATCTCACTCTTATCTTCTCCTAATTTCGTTTCCTGTTTCCGTTTCCTCTGTATGCTCGTTGTATTTATTATATGTGGTGGTGTTCTGCATTGCAGGCTCGGAGTCCAGAACGGTCCTGAACTTTTCCCTAAACTCATAGAGGTCCTGCCTTCTCTGCAGTCTCTCCAACATCTGGAGTGAGTTTTCTGTGGTGGATATCATATGTTTTCATGACTATGTTTAGACTGGGGGAAAAAAAAAACTTAAATATTTTAAGATTTACAATTGTTCTTGATTCTTTGTTTGTCTTTCAGCCTTGAGAAAAACCAAATAGGAGACTCTGGCACTGAGAAACTTGCTGGCGTTTTACATTTTTTGGAATGTCTGAAATTGCTAAAGTAAGTTTTGAAACATTTATGCGTTTAAATATCACACTTAATAGCCTCTGGAAAACTTTCCAAGGTAATTACAACTTGTAAAGGAACAACTGTGTCACAACTGAACTGTCCAATGTTCCCACTTTACAGTCTGTCTCAAAACCACATTGGAGATGTTGGAGTGGAGAAACTGGCTAAAGCTTTGGCATCAGTCCCTTCTCTACAGAGTCTCAGGTACAGACACCCCGTTATATATATATATATATATATATATATATATATATATATATATATATATATATATATATATACTAAATATATAATGAACAAAATTATAGACGCAACACTTCTGTTTTTGCCCCATTTTTCATGAGCTGAACTCAAAGATCTAATACTTTTTCTATGTACACAAAAGGGCTGTTTCTCTCAAATATTGTTCACAAATCTGTCTAAATCTGTGTTAGTGAGCACTTCTCCTTTGAGGAGATAGTCCATCCACCTCACAGGTGTGGCATCTCTGTGCATTCAAAATGTCATCAATAAAATGCACCTATGATGCCACCATGGGACACTCGATCCACAATGTTGATATCAGCAAACCGCTCACCCACACATACACGCTGCCTGTCATCTGCCCTGTACAGTGAAAACTGGGATTCATCTGTGAAGAGAACACCTCTCAAAAGTGCATTTTTCAGTGTCATTTTATTGTGGCCAGCCTAAGGCACACCTGTGCAATAATCATGCTGTCTAACCAGCATCTTGATATGCCACACCTTGGAAGGGGATGGACTATCTCCGCAAAGGAGAAGTGCTCACTAACACTGATTTAGAGTTTAGAGATTAGAGATTTGTGAACAATATTTGAGAGAAATAGGCCTTTTGTGTACATAGAAAAAGTATTAGAGTTTAGCTCATGAAAAATGGGGGCGAAAACAAAAGTATTCAGTCTATTTACCATCACTAAGAAAATGTGATTTTTGAAAGTGTTCATAAGACTTTTTTTTACAATTTCCTAACTTCTAGCCTCTATGGAAATGCAATTGCTGACAGTGGAGCTGAAAATCTGGCCTCGGTTTTACCAAACATGAACTTACTGCAGGACTTGGAGTAAGTATTTATTGTCTTGGGTAAAGTATTTATGTTCTTGTTATATACATTAAAGATGTATATAACAAGAACATTATTTTATTCCATTTTAGTATCTTAGTCATTTTGACAAAAAGTTTCTGTTCAATTCTCTTTTAATGGTTGTTTTTGTTATATTTTTTAATGTGAGAAATATATCTTTGCATTTCTTGTAATTTACTTTCAGTGTAAAGTTCAACAAGTTCACAGACATTGGAGCTACAAAGCTCAGTGCTGCTCTGAAAAACTGCACAGGAATGAAGTCTCTGGAGTGAGTATCTAATATTTAAAAAAGCATTTACCATCTGTTGCATGTTCAAAGATGTTAAACGGGATGATTGCGCAACACTTGCGTGAGTTACTGTTGCTATGAAAGCAAGCAGAAAAAACAACCAGAAAGACCAGACTTCAATAATACAAGACGTTTAATCTTTAGTGGATGCAGTTACCAGGACCAAAACAAAATATAAAAGGTGAAAATATTAATAAAGAATAGAATACAAGAGTGTCGCCAAATTAATTAAACAATCAAAACATAAATACCATAGCTAGTTTACCCAACCTCTAAACTAACTAGCAAAGTAAAATGTAGAAATAAACCCCAAAATCTTCAGCGGATTCGCCGCCTTAGATAAACTATTCTAACTAACAAACATAAATACAACAGTGGCGATCACTCTCCGCCTAGCTAACAATACCAACAAACTGCCTACCGTTGGTTCACGCTGTACATTCCACAATCGGCAGAATAAACTCGGTAGCAACACATTAAATGCACTAAACAGATTATGTTACACGCACAAGCAAATACAACGTCAGAGTTAACAAACACGAAGGAGTATTACTCACATCACAGAGACTAGGCATAACTCAAACATTAATAACGGTTCATGACTTTGGAGCGAAGGAACAGATCAATTCACATGAGCTGGCTGAAATCTGGCGAAAAAAATCTCTCGTGCTCCTTGTGAATGGGCCTTTTAAATCCGGCAGCGCGCCATCGGATTGGTCCACCAGCTTCTATGACATGTGTGATAGTAACGACACACCTGCCGACCAACCAATGAGCACCACCTGAAAGTAATGAACACACACACACACAAAGACAAAGAGACAAAAGTCCACATGGAACGTAACACTTCCCCCCTAAAAAAATAAATACATTTTTTCATCCTATAAGATGTACAAGGGCACTTTAGCCTAAGCTCTGGATAAAGCATCCGCAATTATATTATCCGAACCTTTCTTGTGTTCAATTACTAAATTGTACCCTTGTACCATCAAAGACCAACGCATCAGCCTCTGATTCTGGTTATACATGAGACCTAAAAACACTAGAGGATTGTGATCCGTGAAAACGATTACAGGCAAAATGGTTGAACTCACATATACATCAAAATACTGTAACGCCAATAGTAAGGCCAATGTTTCCTTTTCAATCGTAGAGTAGTTCAATTGATGTTTATTGAACTTACGTTAGAAGTAACATACTGGATACCCTGAGCGTCTTCTTGCACCAGCACTGCCCCCGCACCAACAGAACTTGCGTCGATTTCAAGTTTGAAAGCTCGTTCAACATCAGGAGCTGATAAAACAGGTGTGCTACATAATAAAGCTTTGACATTATCAAAGGCATTCTGACACTCATCGTTCCACAGAAAAGTGCATGAAGGGCTTAGGAGTGACGTCAGAGGATTGGCCACAGTAGAAAAATTCTTGCAGAAACTCCGGTAATAACCGGCCATCCCAAGGAATCTACGAAGTTCCTTGCGCGTAGCAGGAAAGGGAAACTCTGCAATTGCAGTCACTTTTGCCTCTATTGGTCTTACTTGTCCTTGACCCACTTCTTTGCCCAAATACGTAACTGTAGCTTGACCCAATTCACATTTGGCCAAATTTAATGTCAGTGAAGCTTTATCCAGGCGGTCAAATACCTCTCTCAACGTTGAGACATGTGCGGACTAATTAGGTGAATAAATTACAAGATCACCCAAATACGCACTACAGTTTCGGACACCCGCAAGCACAATATTAATAAGCCTTTGAAATGTGGCTGGGGCATTGCGCATGCCAAACGCCATAACGCAATATTGCAGGAAATCATCTTGGGTCACAAAAGCAGAAATTTCAGATGCACGTGACGTTAAAGGCACCTGCCAGTAACCTTTCAGTAAATCTAATTTACTGACAAATTTAGCGGACCCCAGATTGTCCACACAGTCCTCCATACGAGGTAGCGGAAAACAATCAGGAACAGTTACTGCGTTTACCTTTCAATAATCCGTGCAAAATCTAGCGGATCCATCACTCTTAGTCACAAGCAAACACGGAGAACTCCATGGGCTAAAACTCTGCTTAGCTAGACCATTTTCACACAAATACTCAACTTCAGATCTCATCACAGAACGTTTAAAAACATTCATTCTATAAGCATGTTGCTTGATAGGGGCAGCATTACCCACGTCAATGTCATGTTGCAGAATAGTAGTACGAGAAGGAACATCATGAATTAATGAAGGAAAGTCATGAATTACTTTTTTCATGTCATTTCTATGGGACTCGGACAGATGAGACAAATGAGAATCTAAATCAGCCAGCACCTCAGAGTTCTTCAACCTGGCGCACTGCTGATATGTGTGTCGTACCAAAACTCCATCCTCCTTGTCCTGCATAGCAGTGAAATTCAATGTCTTGCACGCAAGCGCAGCAGCACAAGATGTACTCGACTCATTAACTTTCAGAACATCTTGCGATGACTCTCTAACATGATATGCCTTCAGCATATTTACATGACACACGCGAGATTTCTTTCTGTGATCTGGAGTACAAATCATGTAATCAGTGTCACTCATTTTTCTAATCACTTCATACGGACCTGAAAATCGTGCCGACAAGGCAGAACCAACTACAGGCAATAAAACAAGCACCTGATCACCCTCCTTAAAATGCTGTGGAACAGTTTTACGGTCAAATTTATTCTTCATTGCCACCTGAGCTTTTAGTAATGATTCTCGTGCCATTGTACAAGCCTTGTGCAGTCGCTCACGAAATTTACTCATGTAATCCAGCACCGTGGTTGTAGCACTCGACTGGCTAGCTAGAATATCTTCTTTAAGCATCTTTAAAGGACCCCTCACAGTATGACCGAAAACAAGGTCAGCAGGACTAAATCCCAAACTATCTTGTACTGCTTCTCTAGCAGCAAACAAAACTAAAGGTATCCCCTCGTCCCAGTCTTTACTCGTATCCATACAATACCGGCGCAACACCGCTTTCATGGTCTGATGAAACCATTCCAAAGCTCCTTGGCTCTCTGGATGGTAGGCACTCGAAATTCTGTGAGAAATGTTCAAAGTCTTTAACACTTGTGTAAAAATCTTTGACAAAAAATTTCTACCTTGATCAGACTGCACAATCTTCGGTAATCCAAACATTGAAAAGAATTTTACAAGCGCGTTGCTAATCACCGGCGCCGTAATTTTCCTCAGTGGTATCGCTTCGGGAAAACGCGTCGCTGTACACATTATTGTTAACAAGTATTGATTACCAGATCTTGATTTAGGTAGGGGGCCAACACAGTCCACAATAACATGCTCAAAGGTTCTCCCATTACTGGTATAGGAACAAGCAGTGCGCGCGGAATCACCTGGTTTGGCTTACCTGAAAATTGACATGTCACACATGTTCTACAAAATTTGGCCACATCAGCCTTCATTCTGGGCCAAAAAAAAGTGTCTCAGAATTCGATGGTACGTTTTCTTAATACCTAAATGCCCAGACAAATCATTGATCATGAGCCAGCGATAGTACTAAATGTCTATAACACGTAGGAATGACGATTTGGACCACAGAAGTCCAATCCGAATCACCCCCAACATCCGCACATCACCAACGCATCAGCAACCCATTCTGCATATAGTAAGCATTTCTCCTCTTCCGTGCCGCTTCCACAGAAACGACAGAGGAAAAACACTTTTGCAGAGAAAAATCATCCTTTTGAGCTGTGATAATTTTCCCACTAGTGACTTGTAATTCTAAATCATTTGGCTTCAAAACAATGATTTTGTCATCGGGCTTACCGATCTCAGCCAACAGAACATCGTTCCCAACCATAGGTACCATGAAAGTGGAGGATAAATCGTCTGCATCAGCGAATTTACGAGCTTGTGCTCGTATCACAGCACAAACAGAAAAAACCTCATGGAAGTTCTCTAACAATTCATCAGTGTTATCCGACAAAACAGGTTTATCACAGACTTCCAGCAGAGGAAAAATTTTACCTCCTGCTATATCATTACCAAGAATGAAGTTCACTCCATGCACTGGTAAACCATCACGCACTCCAACTTTCACAAGTCCTGAAAACAAATCGGACTTCAAATAAAGTTGATGCAAAGGAACCTTCATAGTACTCATTTCGAGACCGCGTACTAGCACGTGACTTCTGCAAAAAGTAAGCTCAGAGAATGGTAATGTATCAGTCACTATAAACGACTGCATCGCCCCTGTATCCCGCAACATAGTCACCTTGACTTGATCCAGAGGTTGTTCACTATCAGACACAAATCCTTCCATCAGGAAAGGCTGATAACTAACACCCAAGTCATCACGACTCTCAAAGTCCGTGCGCTCAACAGTCTTAACAAAGGCAACACTTTTAGTACTGGCACCCTGCTCCCTGCGTTTTAAAATCAAACAGTCAGCAATAAGGTGTCCCGACTTATGACAGTAAAAACATTCCCTCCTTTCCTTAACTTTTGGAATATTTTTCGAACGCCATTGATCTTTCGAAACAGCAGGAACAGACAAAACCTTTTCAGTGCGAGCAGTAGTAAAAACACCCTTGTGAGTCAGCACAAACTCATCAGCACAAACAGACGCCTGGGACAATGATGTCACCTTTTGCTCATTAAGATATACCACAATACGCTCAGGAGTACAATTTTTAAATTCCTCTAACAAAACCAACTCACGTAAAGCATGAAAATCTGACACTTTATTCGATGTGCACCACCTATCAAACAGCATACTCTTTTCTTGTGCAAATTCAACGAACGTTTAATCTGAAACTTTCCTTTGATTCCTAAATCGCTGCCTGTATGCCTCCGGTACGAGCTCATAAGCCCTCAAAATTTCTGTTTTAATAACATCATAGTCTAAATTATCTTCCAAAGATAGTGCAGCACATACTTCTTGAGCTTTTCCCGTTAACTTACATTGGAGCAGCAACGGCCACACATCCCTAGACCAATGAAGCATGGAGGCAACTCTCTCAAATACATTAAAGTATGAGTCAACTTCAGCCTCTCGGAATTGTGGAACAAGAGAAATGTGTTTACTCAAGACAAATGTACTTGAACTCGCACCTGACGCAACAGCAGCCGACTGCACAGGTTGATCAGATGACACAGAGAGCAGACAGGGAACCGGTGTGTCTCGGGCTACTCTTAACTCCAACTCACGCAACCTGACTTGTGTGTCCGCCTCTATTTCCAGACGGTGGACTTGAAGTTGCAAATCCAACTATGCTCTACGATCTTCTGCCCTCTCGCGCTCTTCCCGTTGGGCTCTTGCCAAACGTACTCCGAGGCGCGCCTCATCTCCAGACCCAGTCAGAGTCGGAGAAAAAGGTTCGAAGGGCGGCAAGACTGCCTTGGCTTCGGCACCCTCCGCCTCCCCAGTCTCATTCTCATCCTCTTTACTTGAGGGGCAAACTTCAGAGCTCAAAGGATGCATCTCAGATCCATCAGCTAGCTTCAACACACCTAAATTCCTCAACTCCTGTACTACTACGTTTTTAATTTCACGCTTAAGCTGCTGTTTAGAAACTTTAATGTTGCTCCACCTGCACACAGCAACAGCACTCACAAAACTCATCCCAAGAGAGAGAGAAAATATCCCATTAAAGGAATATTCCACCGCTGCCACCACCAAATGTTACATGTTCAAAGATGTTAAACGGGATGATTGCGCAACACTTGCATCAATTACTGTTGCTATGAAAGCAAGCAGAAAAAACAACCAGAAAGACCAGACTTCAATAATACAAGACGTTTAATCTTTAGTGGATGAGTTACCAGGACCAAAACAAAATATAAAAGGTGAAAATATTAATAAAGAATAGAATACAAGAGTGTCGCCAAATTAATTAAACAATCAAAACATAAATACCATAGCTAGTTTACCCAACCTCTAAACTAACTAGCAAAGTAAAATGTAAAAATAAACCCCGAAATCTTCAGCGGATTCGCCGCCTTAGATAAACTATTTAACTAACAAACATAAATACAACAGTGGCGATCACTCTCCGCCTAGCTAACAATACCAACAAACTGCCTACCGTTGGTTCACGCTGTACATTCCACAATCGGCAGAATAAACTCAGTAGCAACACATTAAATGCGCTAAACAGATTATGTTACACGCACAAGCAAATACAATGTCAGAGTTAACAAACACGAAGGAGTATTACTCACATCACAGAGACTAGGCATAACTCAAACATTAACAACAGTTCATGACTTTGGAGCGGAGGAACAGATCAATTCACATGAGCTGGCTGAAATCTGGCGAAAAAACAATCTCTTGTGCTCCTTGTGAATGGGCCTTTTAAATCCGGCAGCGTGCCATCGGATTAGTCCACCAGCTTCTATGATTTGTGTGATAGTAACGACACACCTGCCGACCAACCAATGAGCACCACCTGAAAGTAATGAACACACACACACAAAGACAAATACTACGACCTAAAAGTATGTACTTTTTTTGTGAGGAAAAAGTACATACTTTTGAGTGTGTAGCAAAAGAGTATGCACAATCTGGGACATACTTCGATTACATCATGCAACGTGAACGCTTAGTACGCACCCCACAACTGTTAACGTTTCATTCATTCTTTATGTCCAATAAAATTGTATTTACTATTCCCATCTTTTTTTCTCATCGTTTTTTTTCACGATACATTTTACAATGTGTTCTTCTACCAAGTTGAGGAGTGAAGAAGCAGGGCGGCGGCGTCGTAGAACCAAACGCAGGTCGTTTGTGAGGCGGCTGGTTCTGACGTTCATGTGCAATGTGTGTAACGAAATAAAATACAACTTTAATTTGTTATTAAACCTTTAATAACATTTGAATTCTTACACTTAAAAGCTGAGGGCGCATCTCCGCTGCTGCACCCGGCTGCCATGTTTACATCACCGCAAAGCCATCGCAAAGCTCCTCCCTCCCGCACGCAATGGGTTGTGGGCAATATTAGCACTTAGAGTGTGCATTGATCTGCACTTCAAATTCTAACCGGAAATAGTAGACCATCCGGGTATCTTTGGAATACTCTTTTCAACATACTACGATTTGGAACGTACTAATTCTAGTTTTGCATACTATTTAGCTCGGATGGTATGCGAATTGGGACTCAGCACAAGAGACACAAGTCCACGTGGAACGTAACACATCCTTTTGGACTTCATGTAATGTAGTGTTCTGAGCCTAGCACATTAGCTTTTACTTGGATAACTTTTTCTTGTAATTAGGTATTAGATACTAGCATTCCAAGACTGAGACAACATTTGAGCTAGTTTAAACAGAAAATAAGAGATCTAAATCTACTGTTTGCTGATACAGATTATTAGTTAACATTATAAGTAAATTAAATTATAAGTTATGTTTATTATTAGATTATGCATTAAGTCCGTTATTATTGCTGCATTTAATATCATTAGATAATTTGTCAACTTTTCCTGATATGCAAATGTTCTTGTTTTCCTTCTTCCTCGTTAGGCTGTGGAACGACTGCATTCCATACGGAGTTTTTGAACACCTCCATCTTCAAGATCCACGGATAAGATCACTTTAATGCATTTTGACATTTAAAAACATTTGGTTTTATATATATAAAATCATATTTCATATAGTTAATCAACATTTGTCAACGAAGACACTAAACTGCTTTGAAATGTTGTTTCACTCTCATTGAAATGACTTTACATTTGAATGACATTTTGATTGACTTGCACTTTCTGACACTTTTGTGAATATTCTCTGCAGTACAAAATTTATTTTTTTACGATTTTATACTGTATTTTGCTATAAATACAAGTTCTATGAGTCTGCTTTGCAGATTGTGACAGTTTCAGATGTTAGATACATCAAAAATTTAGCTGCTTCTGTAACTCCTGTTAGTTAATACTGCTGTTTTGAGTTTCTGTTCAGTTGTGGTTTTCTGGGGCTGAATAAATACATGTATGTACAATAAAATCAAATGCATATAATATATTATATTGTAGGCTTTCTGACCCCAAGACTCAACTCATCTCTGCTGTTCTCCAGATATGATCCTTGGAGAGTCTTTGGCCACTCAAACTCTCTTCCTCAATGTGCATTAGTTAGATAAAAGACGTTTCTCAACCAGAAGGCTGCATCCTCCAGAAGTAACATTTGTAGGCTGCACACGTCATAAAGATCTTATTTTAGAATATTAACTGTTATAAATTGGACCAATGTTCTTTGTTAATCATACATTTTTGTAATATGATTATGACATGCGAATGAAATGCTCAGTGAAATAAATAAACCAGGCTTATTTATGCTGCTTTCAAATGCGACTTCCGGAGGATGTAGCCTTCCGTTTGAGGATCATCCATTAACACACATCCTCTTCCAGGCAGATTTGTCACATATTTAGGGCCCAAGCACCGGTGGAGCAAGGACCCTCTTGGAGTTGCTCCATTTATTAATTGGAACTAATAAAAATAAAACAGCGATGGTGGAAATGGGGATTTTCAATGCTTAATCTATTTTCTTATAGCCACTTACTATTTTGTGTTGCTCGACAATCTTGTTCTGCACATCAGAACTATGTTCTTCGGTTTTACTCCTTGTGATGGATGATTACGGAAATTTAACCTTTGTGTTCCTCATATTTATTATACAGTGAAACACAGGAAGTCATGGCTGGACAATCTTGTGTTCCTAGTCCTAAAAATTGTTTAAATATGAATGAGAAAATACTTTAGAGATATTTTACTCATAAGAATGTCTAGGGGTGCCAATAATTGTGGCCAACATGCATTGGAGAGAAACATTTATTTCATAATGTGATTTCCCCTCACTTTCCTTCGTTTTACTTCAAGAAAGGTTAGGAATTATGTGATTTTATTTTTTAATTATAGATAAAAAAATTAATAAAATAAAAAACAATGCACATTTATTTTCACATCTGCCTTTGAACATATTTTCCAAGGGGGCCAAAATTAGTGGAGGGCACTGTATGTATAATTCATGTGGAGTGGAGCAAATCCCAAATTCAGTAGCTCAGAAAATTAGAATATAACTTAAGACCAATACAAAGAAAGGATTTTTAGAAATCTTGGCCAACTAAAAAGTATGAACATGAAAAGTATAAGCATGTACAGCACTCAATACTTATTTGGGGCTCCTTTTTCCTGAATTACTGCAGAAATGCGGTGTGGCATGGAGTCGATCAGTCTGTGGCACTGCTCAGGTGTTATGAGAGCCCAGGTTGGTCTGATAGTGGCCTTCGGCTCTTCTGCATTCTTGGGTCTGGCATATTGGATCTTCCTCTTCACAATACCCCATTGATTTTCTATGGGGTTAAGGTCAGGCAAGTTTGCTGGCCAATTAAGAACAGGGATACCATGGTCCTTAAACCAGGAACTAGTAGCTTTGGCACTGTGCGCAGATGCCAAGTCCTGTTGGAAAATTAAATCTGCATCTCCATAAAGTTGGTCAGCAGCAGAAAGCATTAAGTGCTCTAAAACTTCTTGATATAGGGCTGCATTAGCCTTGGACCTCAGAAAACACAGTGGACCAACACCAGCAGATGACATGGCACCCCAAACCATCACTGACTGTGGAAACTTAACACTGGACCTCAAGCAACGTGGATTGTGTGCCTCTCCTCTCTTCCTCCAGACTCTGGGACCCTGATTTAGAAAGGAAATGCAAAATTGACTTTCATCAGAGAGCATAACTTTGGACCACTCTTCAGCAGTCCGGCCTTTTTGAAGCAAGACACTTCTGACACTGTCTGTTGTTCAAGAGTGGCTTGACACAATGAATGCGACGGCTGAAATTCATGTCTTGCATACGTCTGTGCGTAGTGGTTCGTGAAGCACTGACTCTAGCTATAGTCCACTCTTTGTGAATCTCCCTCACATTTTTGAATGGGTTTTGTTTCACAGTCCTCTCCAGGTTGCAGTTATCCCTATTGCATGGACACAGAGCTCTGTGAACAGCCATCCTCTTTTGCAATGATCTTTTGTGTCTTGCCCTCCTTGCGCAAAGTGTAAATGGTCATCTTTGGACAACTTTGCAGGTGTTTTGAGTTAATTAGCTGATTAGAGTGTGGCACCAGCTGTCTTCAATACTGAACCTTTTCACAATGTTCTAATTTTTAGAGATATTAAATTTGGGATTTTCCTTAGTTGTTCGTTTTAAACATCAAAATTAAAAGAAATAAACATTTGAAATATATCAGTATGTGTGTAATGAATGAATATAATATACACGTTTCACTTTTTGAATGGAGTTGAAGTTAAATAAATCAACTTTTTGATGGTATTTTAATTATATGACCAGCACCTGTATATATGCTAAAATAAGCTAGAATATATAATATGTTAATATTTGTGCATTACTTTTTATTTGATGAACACACCACACGAGTCACTAAACTGAAACCTTTCTTGAAAGTAGCATAAAAGTTTTTCAAAACCATATAAAACAAACAAATAAAAACAGCCCATTTCTTAGAAACTGACATGTGTTTAAAACTAGATCTTGTTTGATGACCTTTATCTTTTAGCAAACAATTGTATAGGATCTCATTTAGACAAGAGAAGTCAGATGTTACACACAAAGTTTCTAAAATAAGGCACCAGATTTTTGAAAGTCAAATATGACACCATGACAACACAAAGTGAAAGTAATAATTTATATTGAGTGGATAAACAAACCTCAGACAAATATATATAATTCTCAGGCTGTCACAAATATGCTGTTCCTAAGAGAGACTTTAAGAAAAAACTCAGAACACTGATTCAGACACTCTGTTGTCTCATGACATATTGCTCATTTAAATAGCATTAAAGGGAACGAAAACATGCCGTGGCTGACCACGTGTAAGGGTTCTGCCTACAAAGTAACAACAAGCCCCTGCATGAGTACTGAATGCCAAACTAAAAATAAATAGGCTTATGTAATATTTATATCCACAGTAGTGGTTCGAGTCTGAATTTGATCTCTGCAGAGATGCTGACTGGCTAAGCCATGGAAAACTACAAAGGCCATTCTGCTTATATGTTCCAGGTAAATATTCCATGTGGCACGATGGCTTGCTTGCAGGTCAGTCCTCTGAACCTGGAAGTCCTGTGGAGACACAACACTCAATGCACATATTCTTGGAGCATGAATCATCATTTAACTGACTACTTACTTATTCATGAAAGTCACTTTTTTATAGGCTGACCACTGCAGCATCCTTTTATGTCTGCAGAGATCATATGTAGTTCCCTTTGACAATGGTTGTCCAGAAACCAAATGAACCAGCCCAGTGATATCTTCCCCACAAAGGCTTCGGCTTGAAGTGTCAATCATGGTTTGTTTATTCCAGATAACCCTCAAAAACATCCAGCTCAGCGTCTGTGTCATATGGAATTGAGGCTGGGTCAGAAAGTACACCCAAATCCACCAGTGCCTGGTCCATATCCTCTGGCAAGAACACTATCCCTACATTAAGGACTATGTATTCCATTAAGAAGGTATAGTAGAGAATTAAGACATTAACAAAAAACAGGCCGAGATAAAACATATATGGAAGCGATTCCACTGAATCTAACCGAGAGTAAATTGAGTGTGTCATAGAATCCAAAACATATGTTTCAGTCTCATTGAGCAGACTGAGAGAATTAGAAACATTTACCACCCTTTATATAAAACAGGTCAGTTTGGAAGTGTGAATCCATCCATTTCACTAAAAAAACGAAGCGATGCAACTCCCTTTTCAGCAGTAACGTGATTTCCCTTCAAGCCGTTCAACGAAAGTATGTTTTCGCTACACAGCAAATAACTTAGTGAAGAAAGCCATGTTTGAATGTTCCAAGGCTATGCGCTGCTCTTTGAGATTATGACTATACCGTATCCCTCTTTAAAAAAAAACTGGCGGTGTGAAAAATGCTTTAATAAAAATCACCAGAATGCTAGACGGAGCTTTATAACGCGTGAAAAACAAAAACAAACGGCGCTTTCTCATGACTTCACCAACACCCATTGCATTCGCACGGAACTCTGGGAAATGGAGTCCGTAACGGTGGGGTGACTTGGTGCGTACTCACGTCAACAACTTCCATAATAAACTACAAATCCCATAATGACTTAGAGCTGAGGTTTGAGCCGTCATGAGTGGTAGGACGACAGGTATGTTTTCATGTGAATATCCTAGGCCTTCACTGCAGCGGATATGGGTCAATTCGCTTAGCAAATTGTGTTAAGAACATACATTTTGCGAAACAGAACACCCGAAAAATGTTCGGCCGTTCAAGGAGCTGGGTCGGAGGACAGGGGAAGTCCAAAAACATTCATTCTTTGGACCATCTGAAGTAAGCCTTTCTAGAACTTTTGCAGCTAATTCGCTAGCTAGCTCAGTTCGTGCAGTTAAATCGTTTTAAATCCAGTCGGTGTTTGTCATTAATGTGGAAAGCCACCAGTAGTCACTTTAGAAATGTAAACATTAATGCTACTCATGACGGGATATATTTGTAATGTAAAACAGAGAACGTAAGAGCAAAACTGTATATGAAGCATTGGGCTGGGTGTCAAAACCTAGTCAGGTGCCTACCAAGACAGCACTTTGTTTGTGACACTCGGACATATGATGCTCAAAAAAATTGTGCCTAGGTAGTCAGCTTACTATTTTTTGAGAATCTGCCGTAGTTAACATAGGGTTGCATGAATTGCTGGCTAAGTATCTTAAAAGTATCTTATTAAATATGTCAGTTACATTATTTTCTCATATGCAGAAAGCGTTTACTATACGTTATTAAAGGATTAAATATATATATACACCTTGTGCTCATAGTATGCATTTTATACATTTTACCAGTATAGTATTATATTATAGTATGAAATGTGTAATTTAAGTAATTTTTAATTATTTTTTAAACTAAGGTACATGTACCAAGTCCTAACAAAGAACACAACAGTGACTGATCACAACAGAAATCTGCTGGTGGAAACTATTCGCACCATTACTGAGATTCTCATCTGGGGTGATCAGAACGACAGCTCTGTCTTCGAGTGAGTTTCACCTTCAGTTTTTACGGTGTTTCCACGTGTTAGATCTGCAATAAAGTGACAGCATATCTAAAATGCCAAACCATGTTTTTAATGACCGAAAGCATTGTTCTTTCTGGGTAGCTTCTTTTTGGAGAAGAACATGCTTGCATTTTTCCTCAACATACTACGGCAGAAATCCGGACGGTATGTGTGTGTCCAGCTTCTGCAAACGCTCAACATCCTTTTTGAGAACATCAGTCATGAAACTTCTCTCTGTAAGTAAAACCATGGATAAAGTTCAAATGTTATGCTTTTTCATTTGTATGTTTATAGAGTTCCTCTCCTTTTCTAGATTATTTGCTGTCCAATAATCAAGTTAATTCCATCATTGTACATAAGTTTGACTTCTCTGATGAGGAAATTATGGCCTACTATATCTCCTTTTTGAAAACGTTGTCTCTGAAACTCAACAACCACACAGTGCACTTCTTCTACAACGAGGTAAGGTACATTTACTGGTGCAACTGTCATTTATCAAATCATGGTTTATAGACCGAAAGCAGAAGGGGGCTTTTATCTGTGGGCTCAGATGCATTCTGCATGTAACAGATCATAGAGCGCTTCCAGGAAGAGCTAACAGCTCACAGTGACTGTGTAAAACCAAGTTTCCTGTTTGTTCTTGCAAATTGAGCAGTTATGTTCTTTCATTTTGGACAAGTGCAGTCCAGCTGTAAATTTACCACTGTTTTATGAGGATTGGAAGGTGACAGAGATGTCTGGGGTCTCCTTTCTGTATAGGGGGAAGTTATTGGTGTACTGTAAATGGTTGTATTTAACCGTCATGTGTTCTTTATTCTGTGGCACCTCTGATGCTGTTAATCTTTGGTGTCAGGAATAGAGAGGGCCTGCATGGAAGGATTTGCTCTATGAGAGATCTGATGCTGCACTGATTGATGTTGTCTTAATGTAAAGTGTAAACCAGTGTATATTTAGACAAGCCATTTACAGAAATATACTAAAACTACAGTTTAATCTGTTAAAGGTTTTTGAAGCTTATGATATCAGCCTTTTCCTTTAGAATAAATGAGTTTTATTGACACAGCAACAAAGCGAGATTTGGGGAGTGACAACAGCATTGCTTGAGGAGTCACATGAACTCTGGCAAACTCATTACGGTTGTTACAGTGATAACCATAGCAACATTTTGGCATCTTGTGGTAAACAAAAAACACTGTGGGCGTTTAACGAGTATTCCTGCCCAAACGAATGTTAGCAAATGTAGACATATAATTAGTTAAAGAATGATTTTTAATCTTCTATCACAGCATAAATGATTTGAGTGAAATGCATGAAAAGTCTGGCAACAGTATTAAACATTATGTAACACTTAGGTTAAAAGCAGTAAACATTATAAAATAAAATGTAAATATATTAGTAAAAATGAAAGAAATGAAATATGAATCAAAGAACCCTAAAGAAAATGATTCATGGTTTTCACAAAAATATTAATTGATGATATTAATTAATGTTTCTTGAGCACCAAATTAGCATGGAAGAATGATTTCGGAAGGACTTTGATGACTGAAGGAATATATTTAATTTTCAAATGTATTTAAATAAATAATAGCTGTTTCAATAATG
This sequence comes from Carassius auratus, assembly GCF_003368295.1. Classification (NCBI taxonomy): domain Eukaryota; kingdom Metazoa; phylum Chordata; class Actinopteri; order Cypriniformes; family Cyprinidae; genus Carassius; species Carassius auratus. The sequence continues at coordinate 2,717,468 of NC_039245.1, forward strand.
CAATAATATTACACTATTACTGTATCTTTGATCAAATACAGAGGCAGCCATGATGAGCATAAGAAACTTAAAAGTACCTACTCTAAACTTTTGAATGGTGATGAATATACAAATATGTTTGTCAATACCTACATTTTTCTATACAGGAAAAAAGAGGAGAGGATGTCTCTATTGATGTGCTGTGTTTGTATGAAAAATAACAAGAATTTTAATTTGACCCATTTTAAGCCAGTTTAATACCTGGTAGCATTGCAGTTTCAGTGTCAGTGGTGTTATGTGCCCATTTCTTCTCCTCTGTAGACAATCCTGAATAAACAAGTGAATAATCGTACAAATTGAGTTTAATGTCACCAGATGCAGCTCTCCTCTCTCTGAGCTAATCCTCCTCGCTGACGGCCTCACTCTCTGTCTCCCATGCTTCTAGCACACTAATGATTTTGCCCTGTACACGGAGGCCATTAAGTTTTTCAACCACCCAGAAAGCATGGTCAGGATCGCTGTCAGGACTATCACACTCAATGTGTACAAAGGTGAGTAGAGTCCTGACTCAGCTGCTGCTGCCGCCTGTTCCTCCTCTCTCCTGTCAATCACTCTGTCATGCCTCTGATGCATGGGCATGCTGACGCTGCTCTCTGCCATCTGTGAGTAACTCACACTTACATTTAGTGACCGCTGCTGTCTCTACACACATGCACGGGCACACTGGTGTTTCGCTTGGGTATGGTCACGTGCTCGAGACAAAGGGGCTTTTGCTGATCTGTTTCTCTGGCTTAAGCTTGTATAGAAATCCTTCTTCCCTTCTTGAATAACTGACTTAACATTTCTTACTATCTGCTTGGCACTTGCCCTTGAATTGTTGTTTGTCTTCCAGTAATCAGTTGTTTCCTATGGAGATTGTTGTAGTTTAGGTCAAACCGCCATCGGTGCATGTTTCTCATGTTAATGTGCAAACAATGGTCCAGAATAAGATTTGGAGATATAAACAACACTTAAGTGTTAAAATGTCATTGCATTGAATAAGCAACCTTATATAATAAAAGCTAGTTGGTTTAATATTTTATTGGGTTGGCTATTATTAGATATCAATCTACATTTTGTCAGACTGATTACAAAAAAAAAAGCACTCCTCTTATAAGTTCAGATCTCTGTGCTTCAGTGGGAAACTGCATCATTTCACTAATTTAAACAGAAGATACACATCCCTACAATACAACAGTACAGTACAAATTTTATTTCTGTAGCACATATTAAGTGCTTTCCAGTGTAAAGTCATTATAGATAGTTACATGCAATCACACAAACACAAATAAATCTTGATCATTTACAGCTAAATGTCTTGTATCAATTTGATTATAATGTTCCATTGATTTAAAAAAATAATAATCTTCCAAACAGTTTATTTTATATTATTTTATTTTTAATCATATGTAAGCCAAATAGAAATAGCGTGGTCAACCTTGTCTGAAAGATATTGTCTTAAATATCAGCCTTATTCTAATTTATTGGATCAATACTCATGACATACAAAATAACATCTAAGTCTGCTGATACATTTATGACTGCAGTGCACCACGTATTTGTAAGATTTTATGTAATGCAATAACATTCATAAACATTTAAGCAATACTTCAATATGTAAGGACAAGCTGTGGCTTTCTTGATATGGCAGATCACATGCATAATTACCATATAAATGCACTGAATTATCTGCAATAATGCTATTAAAATCCCAGATTGTCAGAATAAGTAGTTGGGTTGTGTGCTTTGCTTTTTAGCATGTTCTGGCAGCTTCATGGATCTGGTTGATATATTTGGTGTTTTAGGCTGTTTTTGGTTCCAGATGCTCTATTATGCAGGTTTAATACCTGCCACTAGGTGGTGTGATGGTTCCATCTTTTGGCCTCTAGCTCAGTCCCTTCATCCTGTTTAACCCTTTGTCTGTTCTTCCCCTCTCCCTCTATGGTGACTCCTGTGTGCCTTATTCCAGTGTCATGTAAGTTGATCAAATTCAGAACTCTCTTGTGCCACTTGTACTGCATGTTCACTTGAATTGTTTTATTTTTTTTTAAAAATGCAGTTGCTTCTTTTGTCTGTGTGTGCAGAGGTTTACAATTCACACACTGATAATAGTTCAAAAACACACTTGTTTGCACTGTCCCATATTGGTGCCCTTATTTAAACCCTCTTGTTTGGCTTTTATGGTGTTTCTGGCTGTGTCAGTTGTATGTGTGTGTTTAAAAAAAAAATAATAATACATTAAAAAAAAAGATGCTTCAGGTTCATTAACCATCTGATCATTATAGCATCCATAATCCTAGATAGAGATCAACCTACTTTATGATCCATCCATCAACTCCCAAATTACTCTTTACCTGAGAACCCTATTAATGTTACTATTTATTGCACAGTGAGCCTTTAAAAGTTTAGATATATTTCACAACTTCTTGTACTCTCAGCATGCTTTGACTTTTCTACTGCCTAGGATCTAGCGCAGTCTAGTTTCATTTAGTGACTCTGTTTAGGGAATGTCATTTAACATATACCTTTAACATCTGACCAATCACTTTACACATTGCTCTGTAATTAACCTCAATCGCTTTTTAACGACCAACCGTCAGTATGTGTTGTTAGGGGTATTATTTATACTAAACCTAACAGTTCCATTTCCACATCCCTGTAAATGTTTCCTGTTCCTCTGTTTGTGAGTAACCCTGTTTACGTTTGGTCCTGCCCCCCAGTGGACAACCAGCAAATGCTACACTACATCCGGGACAAAACGGCCGTGCCGTACTTCTCCAATTTGGTCTGGTTCATCGGCAGCCATGTCATCGAGTTGGACAAGTGTGTGCAGACCGATGAACAGTAAGGTTTTCATGACACCTTTTTATGTGCAGTTCACCTCCACGCCACTAGGTGTCACTACAGACCATAGTTGATCACTCTGAAATTCATTTATTAAACCAGTGCTTCCCAAACCTGTCCTGGAGGCCACCCTGCCCTGCACCTTTTGTATGTCTCCCTTATCTAACACACCCGATTCCACTCATCAGCTCGTTAGTAGAGACTGCAAGAACTAAATTGGGTGTGTCTGATTAGGGAGACATACAAAATGTGCAGGGCAGGGGGTCGTCCAGGACATGTTTGGCAACCACTGTACTAAATTATTTGATTTCACAAAATTGCATTTTTCCCCATCTCCACCCATTTTCATCAGACATAAAAACCGAGGAAAACTCAGCGATCTGGTAGCTGAGCACCTGGACCATCTTCACTATCTGAACGACATCCTCATCATCAACTGTGAGTTTCTCAATGACGTGCTGACCGACCACCTGCTCAACCGCCTCTTCCTTCCCCTATATGTGTACTCTCTGGTCAGTCAAGAGCAGGTGAGGACAACTGCACATGTCTGAAAAACAACTAGCATACATCTGGTAGGCTAGTGTTTATTCCAGGCTAGTTTTGCATAACCATAATTAATGCACATCTCATCATTAAAACGAATGTGGATTTGCGCATCTTATCAGTTAAAAAATTTAACCGTGTAGTAACAGCTGCTCTATGTGACATCACTCACCTGATGGAATTTACCGCTGATTAGAGAACCGGCTTTACTGACGACATGCGCATTAATTATCGGCAAATATTTATCATGCACCCCTAGTATTGGTATACTGATCTTTATGTGTTGTATAACTTTTTGAATGCAAAAAAAGAGAGAAAGATTACTGCAGCCTTCAGTGTCACATGATCCTTCAGAAAACCTTCTAATAAGCTGATTTGCTGCTCAAGAAACATTTCTCGTTATCATTGTTTAATAAAAAGAAAGTATCATTAATTTGAAATAGACATTTTAGTTAAAACCTAAATCTTTACTCTGACTTTCGGTTGATGTATCTTTGCTGAATAAAATATTAATTTCTTAATTTTATTTCTTAGAACAAAAAAAAGTCTTACTGACTGCACATTTTTTTAATCGAAGTGTAATGTATATAAGGCATGAGTATGATGTCATTTTCACCCCAATTAATTATCTAGTTTTCATGCCACATGATACCAATCTGTTTTTTTCCAGTCTGAAGAACGCAAGATCAACCCTCAGGTGTCTCTCTACCTGCTGTCACAGGTAAAGTAACTTGCTTCAGTTTTGTTGAGACTTGCAATGAGAAGAATAGCCACCATACATACAGGCAGTGTGAGCTGTACACATGTGGTCAAGCGCTAACATATGACGTCCTGCTGTCTCTAGGTGTTCTTGATCATCCACTACCAGCCGCTTGTCCACTCCCTTGCTGATGTCATTCTGAACGGAGACCTGTCAGTGTTTATTCTGCAGACTGAGCAGAGCGCTCACAAAACTTCAGTGAGTACATTTGCCAATTGGCATCTTCATTTGGATTTGCATTCAAGTGTTAACCAGAAGGATGCCAGATTGATCCCAATAAGGAGACATGAGACATTTAGTAGGTTTTATGGGAACAAGTGGCTCCTTGTTTAAGGCCACAAGAGGGCGCATCGAGCATAAAATAACATGACTACCTATGAAAAAAGTGCATAATGTTTAAAATAATGTTTCTAAACCAATTATAATTAAGTTGCTTAAACAACTATAAAAAAAAATCATGTATGCATTCATAGTTTAATACAAAAGGACTAAATATTTTTTTGTTTAAAGGTGCCATAGAATGCAAAAATCACTTTCATAAGGTTTTTGAACACAGTTGTGTGGCCGCAGTGTGTGAAAACAACCAGCCTATAATGGTAAAAATCCACTCACTCATTGTTTTTTTAATTCAGAAAAATCATAAACCGTCTCTCCACATAAGCAGTTCCAGACTATGACAACATTAGTGACATTAGTATCAGTATTATTAACATTAGTATTAGTGATACTCTCTGCCCTATTAGCATATTCACAGCCCTGAGTGGGAAGCAGCAGTCTGCCATTACTGCTTTCTTGCTGTAGCTGCTGGAGGTACAAGGTCAGTACCAAAGAGCCATTAAAAGTGTCGTGTGTTGGGATGCACCAACAAACATAGGAGTCTCCATAGACCGCTGAGGACACCGTGGTTGAATTTCATTTTTGAAGGAAATGTCCCGGAAAAAAACGAAAAGTCCTATACTTTGTGTTGACATTTTAGACTCGACTGCCTAACAAACGAGGGTCAGTTCAGTGCTTGAGTTGTGCAAAAATGTCTTCTGAAAAGAGGGATCGATACCAACACTTTGTGTGCAAACTTCCTGACAAAGTTAGCATCAAGCATCATATTTTGTTTTTTGAGAGCAAACTTTTTGGCTCTCTGTAAGGCTAACATTGCTAAAGCTTATATTGTCTCTGCCTGTTTTCACTGCTGCCTTCATGTGCTACCAGAATGAACATGAATAGGAATGTGGTAGTTAAAAATTCAGTTTGAAAGCAATGTGTGAGGTCAGTAACACGGTCACTGTAACACCGATCTGCCACGAGCATGAGCTCTTGAAGCTCTACACTATTCTGAGAAGGGAGCAGGGTTTTCAAAAGTCCTGTTGCGATAGTCGATAAATCATTTAATTGCATGATAAAAATAATTTAAGAATTTTTTTGCCCGCTATAATTTCTTTTTTCAATTTTTATCTAAAAACTGTAACATGTCATGATGTGGTGTTAGTCTGGAGTGCAGCCTGTGGACAGCCCGTGGCAGAAAACACCCTCTCCGATGGCACAGATGTCCCAGGAATAAAGAGATAATGTCTCGCTAGAGTGGCCAGCTTTGGGAAGCACCTTTCTTTTGCTTGTGGATGTTTGTGTCTCAAGTGATATTGCTTTTTACTTGCACAACTGCTTTATTTTAATACCGCTTAGCATATTTTGCAAGTAACTTCGTTGCCCTTTCTGTCGAAATGGGCCTAATTTTTGCTTGCTTCATTTGGCTTGCTCAGCTGTCTGTAGGCCCAGTGAGTTAACACACACTCACACACACATATATTATTATTATTATTATTATTATTATTATTACCATGCAGAAAAATAAAAAGTAGTATAAGGGGCCATTCACGTCGCGCCTAAAAACGCGTGGAAAATGCTAGGTGCTCGCTCCGTCTTTCGCTCCTGAGTCGGCTGTTATTGCTATGCATCCATCAGCTGCAATATCCATTACAACAAGGAAATTTCAGTTTGGGTGCACCCCATTTTTCAAAAACAATGAAGGATTTTACCCCGAGGGAAGCTGATTGAGTTGGTTCTTTTCACATGACCTGGTGCGCTTTCGTCTTTCTGAAAAGTTGAGATGTTTTTAACTAGATGTGTTACAAAGGGGCCTGGAAAAAATGAGCGCATCGCTTCCATAATGAGCGCGCATACCACATTTGAAAAAACAAACTTGAGCGCCCAAAAGACGCGATATGTGAACTAGGGCTGAAACGATTACTCGATTAACTGATTATAAAAGCTCCTCGAGGCAAAAACTATGCCTCGAAGCCTCGTTAAATTCCTGTGACGCACACTATACATGCAGGGATCTGATTCACACGGACCGTTGTTCAATTTTCAGGAAGCACTAATGCGTGATACATTTTGAATTTAGTTGGCACGATGGCGGAGAGTAAAGATGTCCATAAACGGCAGAGAATGTCTAAAGTTTGGGATCATTACATTCTTAAAAAAATAGAAGAGAACAAGGTGCAATGTGTCTACTGCAAAGTAGACCTGGCATTCCACAGCAGTACGATTTCTATGATTCAGCATCTGAACCGAAAACATCCACTCCATGCTGTTTCACCAAGCATCGCTGAAACAAGGCAACGTAGCCTAAGCCTATACATTTATGTTCGCTGATTTTACTCCCATACTGCATTTGTAGCGATGTCGTGATGCGGTTTGACTAGATATTATATTTAGCTTTGATGTTTTTAAGTAGTAAACGTATTCACGTTCAATTACAAGAGAGTATAGCCTAAAATAAAAGAACCCCTTCTCTCACACACACACACACACACACACACGCATGCATGCACCCTCGTCTCTCTCACGCGCTAGTTAGACCAATCGAGGCAATGCATCACATATGTTTAAACTTATGTAGCCATGCAACAATAATTTCAGCATGCATTCACTGTATACACTAGGACGTGATGTTGTGATGCGATATTTCGAACAGATGCTTCACCTAAAATGCACCACAATGCAAGTTATGCAAGCCAAATTCAGCGTTTAATTGAAAATGAATGTCTATATTTCTGCCGTACCAAACTGAAATGAAGCAACTGGTCTGACTGGGACGTCACTCTGCCTCACGCATGGCATGCGTGCACACACACACACACACACACACACACATACAGGTTGCTAGACTTAACTGTATTGTTGGCACTGCCACTTATAAACACTAAATGTGTAAAAAATGCGATAAATAGGCTTAGTTTTGGAGCCAAATGTTCAATCAATACCTCTGTTTTTAATTTATTTTTTTATATAATAAAAGCCAAATGCTTGACCATTTTACAGCCACATCATTTTCGTTATGCATTATTTGTTTTGGTTGTTTAAAAACACACAAATGTATCCTATTAATCAATCGATTAAGTGCTAGATTAATCGATTACAAAAAGAATCGATAGCTGCAGCCCTAATGTGAACGGCACTTTCATCAGTCAAAATGTTTACTTTCGGTTAACGGTTCAACGGTCAATATGAGCATTCCTAACTGGCATATAAACATAATAAAACATACAAACATACAAAACTAATACATTTTAAGCCACACAAAGTCAACGTGTTAGTATTTCTTGCTCGGAATCTGCCATAAATTAAAAGTTTATTGATCTTTGAAAAGGTGTACCCGCGTTATTATGGCATTATCATTCTATTAGTTGAAACTGGTCTTAGAACGACAATATTATCGTTTATCGTGATAATTTCTTGGACAATTTATCGTCCAGTAAAATTTTTCGTAACAGGCCTACCAAGGAGGATAATGCTTTCGTCCCATATGCAGCCTGGCAAAGAAACATCCTGCTATGGTCTCAGAGCAGATTTCTGTCGATCCGAGCGGTACACATCGCCGGACACTTGAACTTCGGAGCGGATTTGCTCTGGAGAAAGGGGAATGGAGATTGCACCCCCCAAAAAGGTCAGATATATATGGTGACCATTTGGACAGGCGGAAGTGGACTTATTCATGTTGAGCACGACTGCTCATTGCCCGCTATGTTTCTCCCTACCCCTCCCATCACCCCATCAGACTGGACGCTCTAGCCCACAAATGGCCCACAACCACTTTGTATGCTTTTTTTCCTTCGATTCGGCTAATTCCAGTTGTGTTTTTCAGAATATGGTTAGACAGAGTTTAACAACTATTGTTGGTATCTCCGTGGTGGCTCACTCAGCTGTGGTTTGCAGAATTTTTAGTCTGAATGTTTAGTCTGTTAGTGGGTTCTCCGTGGGAGATTCCCCTCAGACAAGACTTGCTGTCGCAAGCCCAAGGAAGGATCTAGCACCCAAGGCTAGATCTGTGGAAGCTGTGGGCGTGGCCTTTGAGCAGAGCGTTTACTACCTGGTGTAGACTTTGTAATGTTGATCCAATTTACTGCCCTGTCACTTCAGTACTGGAGTTTCTTTAAAACCTTTTTTTAAGGGGAGTAACACCAGCTACTCTTAAGTGTATGTGGCAGCCATATCAGCTAATCACATGTACGTAGACCGCGTCTCAGTGGTCTCTCGATTTATGCAGGGTTCTTCAACCCTGTGGCGGGGTTAGGAGATCTAAGCCTTTGTCCTGTAGGACACTGAAGATCTATGTTGATAGTACAACCCGATGGCGTGAGTCCGACCCGCTGTTATTTGTTTTGGGAGTAAAATACGTATGTAACCACAGTTTCCTGAATAGGGAACGAGATGCTGTGGTTCGGGCCGTTCCGTACGTTGATAGCCTTTACTTAGTATCATGAAATCTGAGTGAAATAGCGTGCGGCATGCATAAGACAGTGCCAAATACTATTTGGCCAGTAAGATTGGCGGGATGGTATAGGGCTTCAGACATTCATCACATCAATAGGTGTTCCCATACGAAAAAAAAAGTTATGACATTTGCCAAGTATGGTAACCCATACTCAGAATTGGTGCTCTCCATTTAACCCATCCAAGTGCACACACACAACAGTGAGAAGTGAACACACCATGGTAAACTTACACTTAGCCTCCAACTAACACACTAGCAAGTAAAAAAAAAAAGTGATTTACTCACAATTTAGAGGGTTGTTAGACCTCAGTTATAGTGAAAAAAGACAGGAAATTTAAGTTTTGACAATATGGGACCTTTAAGTTTAGTTATTGAAGTTGTAGCAGCTGCCCGTTTTTTGCAAAAACAGTTTCATGGCAAGGAAAAATATTTATGGCCGGTAAATTTTCTGAAGTCACCAGCCACTGGCAGATGTGAAAGTTAGTTTTAGGCCCTGCTTGCAAGTGTAGAAATTAGGGCAAAATTATTGCAGTTTCCCTAGAGTAAGGTAAAATTTATTATGAATATGAATATGAATATAAAATTATTATTATTATTATTGTATGCTAATTAGCTTGGCTTCCAAATTCACCAGTCAGACTGATACACTACATCACAACTAAAAAGAGGGTTGAGTCCCCTTTAAATTTCAAGAACATTTACCAGATTTTTTATTTTTAGTTTGCACACTGAACCTATGTTGGTCCTCTTCATTTTGAACTCTCAAAGTCACCAGCTTTATGAATTAACTTTAACATGTACAAAATTCTTTAAGGGGCTCTTGCTTTCAAAGCTAGCTTGCTATTGCTAGCCTTTCCGAAATCACCTACCATAAACCTTTAAAGGGCATTTATTTCTGTTTCACAATTACATGCATTTGGTAGATCTCTCTGTCTTTCTGGTTTATCGGCCTCGGTTTGATATTTACTGGGTGTCAAAGGAGTTGTCTTGGTTACATCAAGCTGGCCAAACTTTCCTGTACCTCAAGGAAAATGCAATCAATGTGTCAGTTTTACAGTGACGCATGTGTCTAATTAGCTTGTTAAATGTTATCTCTTCTGTTGGTTACCTTAAAGATGTGAGTCGAGTGCTATTGCCTCACTTGTGTCCTTTATTAATATAAGATGTCTCGGTCACAAATAAACTTCTCAGAAAACTGGTAGTTACAAAACAACACTTCTCCAGTCTGTGGATGAGATGGTTGAAGAGGAGAAGAGAATTCTTCTTTGCGGTTTTGCCTCTGCCCTTGTTATTTTCATGAGGGTATTTACACTGAGGTAAGGCAGGCAGATAAGAGCGCTGCGATATCAGTGGTGTTAATGGGCTGCTTTGATGTCTTCTCCACAGCAGACATCACTGCAGCGTGTAGGTGGATGTGAGACTGATTGTGTAGTGCAGCTTGTAGCACATAACTTGTTTTTGCTTTTTTTATTGTCTGGATATCAGAATCCGGGCCAGGCCGTGCATATGCACATATGCAAATATTTGCAGTGAAAGCGTCCCGAATGTTTGGCTGGTTGAGTCGTTAGCATGCACCAGGCAAAAACAAAATCACTTAAATGTCAGATTTGTTTCTGAGAGAGTAGAATGTCATGCTTTCTTGAACTGTAGGTTTCGATTCTTTTGAGACTGTTATCAAGTGAGTAGTGTCTCAGTACTGTTTGAATATACGTTTTTGCAATGATATTAGTTATTTAAAAATGTATATATATATATATATATATATATATATATATATATATATATATATATATATATATATATATATATATATATATAGGCAATGCTAGCGGATAGTTATACATTTTTGCCATTACTCATACTTTGATATGTAATTCAACACTCTAGCAGCCTATCAACAGACTAAAATGCACTATGAACATCTTAGCAACACCCTGGCAACAATCTATGATGTCATTTCCTGTGTAAAAATAAGCAGAGTATTTTATCATTTAATTTTGCTAGTTCTGAAAGCTAACAAATATTTAATATTGTTTGCTTTAGTTTAAATATAAGTGTGCATTCCTCTGCTTGTAAACAGGGTGCAGTGTATTTGTGTTCTGAGGGAGAGAAATTAATGACAGAATAATATTTTTTTGTTGTTGACTATCTAAACCTTTAAAAAGAAATCCAAGTTTGACTGATAATGTTGTGGTCAAAGATATATTCCTAGAATGGTTATTAAAAAGTGCTCTGGTAGACAAGCTTCAGTACACCACTCTGTATTTTTCTGATAAATGTATGCTTATCATCAGCAAAAAAAGAAAAAATAATGAAAGTGGCAGTCAGGCGGCCTCTTCAGGGAAATGGTCTCTCTTCTCATTTGTGTCAGTATTATCAAAAGCCATTTCCTCTTTCCCATTCTCTGGCTCTTTCTGTGGTCTGTTTCTGTGTCTCACCTCTCAGACTTAACCACAGCTTGCTCTACTAGACCCTTTTTTACAAGCTGACGGTAACCTGTCAAACCTGACTTCCCTAAACCAGTGCTGCATGTGTGACTGCAATTTTAAACCATTTCAAGAAAAGGGGACATTTAAGCAAACATGCTTTGCAGGATTTGTTTAATACAACAAACTGAACAAATTGTAAATGTTAAATTGCAAAGTTCTAAATGAAACGGCTGAAGATATAAACACGTACTGTAGATCATATAAACTGCACTGTGTTGAAGGTAAATAGACCACAATCGCGACATTAAGTTTGCGTTAAGTGCTGTGATATGAAGTAATTTGCTGACTGCTACATTTGTTTTGGTTTGCACGAAACTGTTGATCGCATGCATATCCGTGCTGCCATGTACTGTAAACAAAACTCTGTATGCATCTGCAAAACTCAACAAATCATTATGATTTAATATCCTGGTTTGTATTGCATTTCATATGAGAAAATGTTGTTTATAGCATATAGCAAATATAATGAGAATATGTGTGTTTATACGTGTGTGTGTGTGTGTGTGTGTGTGCGTGTGTGTGTGTGTGTGTGTAAAGGGATGCACAGAAGTTTTTGGTCTGGTTCTCATGAGCACTTGTAGATTTGGTTTTGTGCTCACAGAGCACAGTGTTACTTTTTAACTATTACTATAACAATAAAATAGTTATTAATAGTGATAAAAGTATTATTGCATTTATTTATTTTGTATTTTAATAAAATAAACAAGTTTGAATAGATAACTATAAAAAATATTAATACTGATACTAGTATTATTATTATAACAAAAATATTTAAAATAATCAGTTTGAAAATACTATTATATTTAAAAATAATTTGAGTATAGAAAAAAAATACAGTTAGTTTATAGTACACTTAAAAATGCAATGCTAATGTTAACTTTTATAAATGAATTTTCATTATTTTCAAATCTAAAATCAGCAAGCTTTTATTTTGGCGGGTTTCTAGTAAGTATATGTGCTGCCGGGTTTAGCGCTGCAGAGTGAAGAGCGTAAGTGAAAGAAATGTCTCAGTTTTGCATTTTGCTCTGAAAGTGGCAGTGCATTGCCTAGATTTATGCTTTCAGTTTGAGTGGAAATCTTTTACAATATTACAGTTAGTCGATCTAAAACAGTGATTGTGCATGGAGAGCTGTCAACAATGTTGGTACGCAAATGAGCGGTCTGAGCATATTTTTACTAGGGTTGGGCGCTGTACCAGTATGAAAGTGACTACCAGTATTATGTTTTTCCATGATATGGATTTTTCTACACCGTGGATACCGTTATATATTCATGAATTCAAATTTAGCATTTATATAGTTTTGTAGCTTCGCAAATTTTAACACAAATGACAATAAAGAGATAAGGCTTAATGTTTTTGTCCTCTGTGTGCAATGCCTACCTACACAGACATCAGATATCAAATACATAGAGCATCGAAACAGCGTGATTGTTTAATGGCGTGATTTATGAATCAGAGTTATATTGTTGGAAGTCATATAGAAATACAAATGAACAATGCATGGTTCTGCTCTTACACCAGACTGCTACATATGCATATGCAACTAAATCTTCACTCTGGCGACTGAATTATGTCTAATTCTCAGATTTTACTAGCCAGTGTGAAAGTTATAAATATAAATTTAGCACACATATATTTTCACTCGCAGAACTGCCAGGTTTTTCGGTAGTGGGCGGAGCTAATACGCAATAGACAATCTCATTGGCTGGCGCTCACCTATTATCGTCCCTGTTTTGATTTCAGCAAATCAGTTCGAGCGAACGCACACAACCTGATTAATGTTCAAGAATCCAGCAGCTCATTAATCCTTAGTGCTTATTATAGTGTTCTTATTAGTATAATTTGTATCATTATTATCGTATAGGTATTTTTGTTAGTTTTTTCCCAATTTTTTTCCCCAATAACACAGAATGACCAAAAAGCACCACCACCAGTCATTTCAGTTAAAATGTCTAATATGCATTAATACATGGTTATCAAGTTTTAATTCTAAGTTCTATCATTAAGTAATATTTGATTATCATATAATAATGCTTGACTGACTGTTAAGAGAGTACTTTCAGATATCTCTCAGTCTGGCGCGTAAACTAAAATATTTACTAGCCAATGGCGATTCAATTGCCAAGGTGTCCTTAGAGGGTTGTGCGAAGTAATTTACACTGTCAAGGTCCAGAAAAGTATGAAAGACATCATCAGAATGGTCCATCTGCCTTCAGTGGTTGACTGTAACATTAGGAAGCAACGAGAAGTATGTGAAGAAAGTGACTTTATTCTACAATTCATCTCATCTGTTTCTCTCTGCATCACTGAAGCACCATTTTGGAGAATAGGAGCTGAACACAAGCAGCTTTCACTTTTCTGTGTCAGCCGCAATACAAAGATACGTTTTCTGTGTGTATTTACGTGTAGATTTGAACAAAAACAGTGCATCCATGCAGCACAGCTGACAGAGAAGAGTGTACCCTGTTAGTAAAATAATATTTTTTGGCCATTTTTGAGACTTGAATCAGACATGCATTTTTTACTGTACAAATAAAGGCAGTCTTGCGGAGCGAAGAGAATTATATTACTGATCCCAATTTGAACACTGTGAATTTTATAATACATTTATTTATAGAGATGTTGTAGGGTAATTATTTTTACCATTTATTGTTTTGCTTTTTTTTATTTTACAGAACAACAGTAAAATTATAATACAAACATTTATGATTGTCGATGGAGTTTTCTCTGCTTTTTCTCTGCTTTTATTGTGGCATAAACCCACAGGAAGTCCTCAGTGATTCTTTTTGTTGACAATAAAATGCAGATGTCTAAATGATTCTCATTACGAATTTGGGAAGATGGTTGTCGCGCACATCACATTGTCATATGCCTTCAAAAACATTCACAAAAATGTTACTGAGCAACTGACAAGTAACAGTTCCAGCGCAGATTTTCCTTGGACTTTTAACCCTGGCGTCACAAGCTTGTGCAGCACTGTCAGAATACATGCAATTTTGTGCATGCATTAGAAAATATGACATTCTGCACTTTATTTACTTATCATTTGATGCCACTTCAGTCATCATACAGTAGCTTAACCATTGGGTTGGGCAATATGGTCATTTTTCAAATCGTCATACCGTCAGCCCGTGAGATCAACGATACACTATATTATCGTGCATGGGTGGAGCAAGAGCTATGTTCTTGTCATAGCATAACTATTTGCTGTTTTAAACCGTAAAGTTTGGAGTAAAGTTGAATTGAACTGATGCATCAGTCATACAGTGCTCCGGACCACGCGCCTCATGACGAGGTCGACGCACCGCCACAGAAACAAGAATGAGATGCATTCTAACATAACTGTGGCATTAAACTGTTAGAGAGGGCTCGTTTAAAATATTGCACACATATAATATAGGCCGTTCAGATTACTTGTTAAAGTGCAATGAAATACCTTATATAAGCAGATGATGTACGTCTGTTTGTTGGAGTCTTTGTAACGGCCAAAACTCTGTATTTAGCATGCATCACATTATAGTGCCGAGTGCATGAAAATAATAACAAGAGGCATAGTGAACTTCTCACTTCGCGGTGTGTGTGAGAGTGAGTGAAATGCGGTGCAGAAGTAAAATAGCTGGGCAGTTTGATTATAATAGGCCGCCTAATAAAGAAATAATAGCTATTATTATCTAATACATTAATAGGAGGATGAGCCAAATATAGTCTTGATTATCGACAAAGAAATCTGCTCATGTCGATATCTCTGACTATTATCAATATACGATTCTATCATCTATCGGCACAACCCTACTAACCACCAGCATCAGCCACCTCTTCTTCTCATCGGAGACATCACTAAACAGTCTCTCTCTCTGTCGGTGCTTCATGCTTTCTGCATCTTTTTCTGATAGTTTTAAATACTTCCACACTGCCGACATGTTTGCTGCATTAGTGCGTGCTTTTATTTAAACACGTTAGTCATTGTTTGGTAAATATTATTCGGCCGAGCACCGAATGTTCGAAAATTGGTGTATCACGTATACTAACTTATATATGGATATGGAAAAACATGTGGATTTAGTAGTTTGCTTCAGTTGGTTAAATGTAGGGTTATGTGTTTAAACGCATTACATTTGCTATTTTTATTGATTAATATTGTAATTTATTATTAAAGCTGAACAATAATGAATCATGGTGTTTTGTAAAAACAATGAAACCATCAGATAACAGTGGTAAAACAACTGACAAAATCTCTCCCACTGCAAAAACGGCATTGTTTAGGAAACACTGATATGCAATATCAAGATTTGAAATGTAAGCTCTTTATTGACTTTATACTGGTGTGGTTTTTGCACTCCACAACGCACATATTTCGTTATGTAAGCCGACAGCATTTTTCCCTTTATGAACGGAATGGATTGGCTACAAAATAGTTTTACGATTAATTTCAAATTATACATATTAATTTATGAAACTGCAGAAGTTTCATATTTATCTCTCCAAGTTCTGAATTTATTCCAAAACTGAGATAAACCAACATTCGGTAATTTAAAAAACCATCAACATTAACATTTTTAGTAAGCACGTGGTCTGTTGTAGGACTGTGTTGTGAAGCGCTCGGTTGAGGAAGCCGGTGGGAATCCTTATGTAAATGCAAAGTTCTGGTCTATCTTTTGTTGTGGCTCTCGTTGCTCTGATGTACATCGATTTGCCTTACCCCATCACCGCACCGCCTCTAACCTACTTTCCTTTTCCCGTAAAGCCTGTGAAATAGAAGCTAGTACCTGTGTGTTACCAGCAAGTCTTTGCCACACAAACGCACACATACACGCACATCACATGACCTTCCTTCACCACAAGCCACAGGTGGAGGATGAGCACAGAAGGGACCAGGTCGGGTGTGTAGATCAGGATTTCAAACAGGTCCTTGTGCAGATGACAGGAAGTATGAAGTTTATGTAGTGCAGAGATGAAGGGCGAAACCGCCACCGTATTAGAAGCTTCCTCTGTTTTCTCATTATACGATTTACATACTGCACAACAATCAGGGTGCATGAGTTAGCACAGGCACACCTGCTGCGTAGTTTGCTGGAAGCACACCTGTAGCCTGGTGGCATACTTAAGCGACCCCATTTCGGGAGTTTAAAAAAGCACAGTTCAGCGTTTCTGCAAATGCTGCTAGGTCATTTGGGTGGGCTGAGCTGACGGATACGTTCACATCAGTGCAACATACATCAGTCTGATGTCACAGATCTGTTGTTTTGATTAAAATGATGTCACACATATAAGAAGGCATGCAACACGTTATACGACCACGCATTAGCCTTTAGTAAACCCCTAGATGTGTTTTATATATATATTTGACTGATCTTGATAGCAGAGGCATAAAGTGTGAGGTCATCACAAAGGCTGATCAGCTGCCTTGTATCTATTCAGTCATTTCTCGTAAATAGCTAGTCTTGACGATATACTTTGCACTTTGAATAGAATTCACTCATTAAGTCTGTGACCACAAGCAGACCACAGATGGCTCTTTTTTCTTTTTTTTTTTGCAAGTGTGGTGTCCTACTGAGTGCTCCACTTCTCAGCTGCGAGCACATGTTCTTCGAACCGTCTCACTGTGACCTGTTGTGGTCCTGTTGTTTTTTTTTTCGAGAGTTGTTTTTAACTCTTGCGCTGCCAGACACCTTATGATCCTTAAAGCTGTTTTCTGAACATGAAGAGAAACTGTAGATCGAGAACATCATTTCACACATCGAAACAGTAGAGGTGGGTTCTTTGAATCCTCGCAGGCGTTCTTTGAAAAGCAGACCGAGTGGTTCAGATAGCAATAGTGCAACTGTGAGACCACGAGCAGGTGATTGTTCACAGTGTTTTCCTGCTGTTCTGAGAATGAACAGCTTATCTCTTGTGCTGTTGTCGTAAATGAGGTTGGGGGTCCTTTTGTGTTATGCCCAGCAGCACTGCCTAGTGCTTGTAATGTGTGAGTTATTGGAGCTCCTCGGAAACGTTTCTGCTGTCCATGCTGCACTTACTATGCGTGTCCTTGACTGTTTAGCAGCTGTTTCCGGTCTTAGCGGGTTCTTGTTTCTGAGAAGCCAGAGACTGTTTTCCTTTCACTGCTTCTTTAAGTTCTGCAGACGTTGTAAAAGCAGCTATTGCTGTTATGGTTTAAGTGTGTGTATGTTGTGCCAAGACCAAGCAGGAATAAGTTTATTATATGTATTTGTTTTATAGGAAAATATTAGAAAAATGTGCAGAGTTTTTATAATATGTATATATGTATAGAAAAATGTATGGGTTGTTTATATATTGAAATATCATATTTAAATATTCACATTTGCATATATAAATACCTAATAAACTTATTTATGTTTTAAGACAAAGTTTCTGTTTCCTCTAAACTGTACATTTGAAATAAATGTTTAACATAATAAAAAATAAATAAATGAATATATATATATATATATATATATATATATATATATATATATATATATATATATAATGTAATGTGTATATACACACATACAGACATATCCCTTCCTTTTTTATGTTTTGTTGTTAATGTTTGATGTTTTGTCTAATTAATTACATGATGTGGTGATTAATCTAATTAATCGCACATCAAATTTGGAGAAATTACTCATATAAAGTATATAAAGTCATTCTTGTACAAAGCATCAAACAGAGATTACAAAATGAAGGTTCAGCAAGAAATATTTTGTTTGATAAAATGTATTACATATGCTCTTTTGGACCATGTGAGTAAATGATGACAGAACTGTCATTTTTGCTTGGGTGAACTATAACTTTAATAATTTATTTTATTTTATTTTATTATTATTACTATGAAAATATTTAATAATTCCTTTAATGAAATGATACTCTAAATAATAAACTAAAACTGCCAGTAGGTGCTGGTAAATGTCTTATTGATTAAGTCATCGAGTTATTTATTCATTCATTTGATTCGTTCAAATGGCTGATTCATTCAGGAGTGAAGTAAATGGTTCTTTATGAATGGTTCATTGAATCATTAAGCTTTTTTTTTTTTTTTTTTAAATAACACAATATTAACTTCTTAATGAACTGCTGTTAAAGATGAGTATCACATTTGCACTCGTGTGATAGTGCATTTTCTTAACTATGTGATGATATGAGACAAAATTTCAAACGTGCATTTTGCCCCATATCTTGAATTTTAGGGATATTCTCTAGGCTCTATCACGCAGTAAGTTGTTGCCCTGCCTCATATTAGTCATCAGTCGACTGTATGAAATGGCAGATGATCCATACAGGTCTGGGGCGGGACAAGTGCGTTAAATGCGTTAATAATTTTAACGCATTATTTTTCTCCATAATCTAATTAACGCATTAAATCACCAGCCCTATATATATATATATATATATATATATATATATATATATATATATATATATATATATATATATATATATATATATATATATATATATCAGAGTTTCCGCTAGAAAAAAATGGTGCCGTTTCGTTTTCCGGACATTTTGATGATATGCCGGTCAAATATCGCCTCTTAGTTGAGGAAAACTGAAAGCAGTTTATGTAACTTAAAAAATGACATAATCAGGCCATATATGCAACATGTTTATTAGCCCAACTTTCAAACAGACGGAAAAAAAAACATGAACGTCCGATTGGCGTCAATCAACCAATTGTTTTTTACTATGGTTTCACATTTCATAGTTTAACAAACCAACCCCCCTTCCCCACATAAAATATCCGAATATAGCATTGTTTTTATTCAAGCAAACTTAATTATAAACTCAGTATGTCTCATTTAGCTGGTAACATTTAAATTGGGCACCGTGTGAAATGACTCGTCATTTTTGGCTACTTTTTACGCTTTTTTGCAGCGCTGAATTGTGCAGCTGCCGACTTAAAATCAAAACTTCCCAGTGTCTCTCCACAACTTGCAATGCGCATAAGCCGCGTAACCTTGTTCTCCGCAAGGCGACTTCGCTGCTTCGTCTTGATCCGATTTTGCAGCGAGAACCCCCTCTCTGCAGGAACACTCGAGACAGGGATTACACAGGCTATCTTGGCGAGCTTGGTCCACTCTGGATACATTTCGTTGAAATCACATATGAGGACCGGAGAGATTTAATTTTGTCGGACATTTAATTTTTTTCCCGGCCAATGTCCGGTAATTACCGGACAACGGAAACCCTGATATATATATATATATATATATATATATATATATATATATATATATATATATATATATATATATATATATATATATATATATATATATATATATATATCAGGGGTCCGGATTTTCATGACCATCAAACACTGTAAATATTAGTCATACGCCTCATCCATTGGTCATTTCATTTTAGAGCAATGCCGGTGTTCGTCGCTTCACCAAGCCCACGGAAAGTCTGGAGCGTTCCCTGGAAATGAGTCGTCACCGTGGGAGAAAGAGGACCCAGAAAAGACCCAACTACAAAAATGTGGGCGAGGAAGAAGAGGAAGAGCGGGGATCAGAAGAAGGGCTGGAAGAAGAGAAGGAAAAGGCTAAAGGTACAGAGGCTAGTTCAAAGGCCAGCAGGACAAGTGGGGACAAGGAAGGTGAGTAGCACTAGATGAATGTCCCAGCATTACTGATTGTCCCTCCATTCTTTGGATCACACCACACCACACTTAGGCTGTGGCTCTGCTCTCAAAACTGAATGAACTTCACGCAAATTTACGGTGAGGCTTAAATAGATACATTTTTTATCTATTTTTTTAATCTATATCAAAAAGATACATTTTATGGTGATTTACCCAAGTAGGATATAGATTGGAACAATAATCCTATCAACCGATCAGATTTTAGGTTTAAGGTCCTTGCACAGGTAATTGAGTCCAGAATTTCTGTATGAGTTGTTTCATATTTGTCATTCTAAACATTTGCCATGCACAGAAACCTCCGATGCGTATTAATTAATCCATTGTGAAAAAAAAAACACAAAACAATTTAAAATGGCATCTTCAAGCAGTGAGGATGATTTTGTTGTCCTCTCTCTTCTTAAAAAGTGAAAAAGAAACAGGAAATATTGGATCCATCCTCCAATCCAAGGAGAGTTCCATCTCCTTATCAAGGAGCTGATTCAAAGTTCACTTCACAATGTCAGAGCCACATATTAAAAAGAAGACCACCAACTTCCATGAACTCAGTGTGTACGGACATATGCAGTGTTTTGTGCAGTGAGAAGAAGTGGATCTACTTGTTTTGTTTGTTTTGCATTTGCTTGTACGGTGGCTCTGAATTGTCAAATCCCCTCTCAAAATCCTTGCATGCAAGGGCCTTTAGACTTAATTTATACTTAATGGGGTTATTGATTTGAACAATGTTCTAATTATTTCCCAATGATTTCATGGATTTGTTAGGGTTTGGTCTTTGATTGTTTCTGAGCAATGTTGTTCCAGGACCAACAATGATGACAGTGTTAATCCAGCAGTATGTCCTACTTGGCTAAATTATGTTTTGCCAGTTGCGAGAGTACTCCACCTTCTCATGTCATTTCTGTGTTTGGACACAGTCACTTTGCTCCATATTCATTTTGTGCGCCCCATTTCTCGGATTGGGCAAAACCTCACCCCCACCCTCTTCTACGTTGGTAGACATTATTGTGTCTCCTTAATCTTGTTGGGAGTTGTCAGACTTGACAGGGAAAGTGAGCTTATCCCTGTCTTCTGTCGTATTCACTCCTCTGTGTGATTCATTTCCTCAGTCGTCCTTCCCCTCGGTGGCCAACAGGTTGAATGTTTAAATTGCAGTTTCAGTTCAGCTACAAAGGACTCTACATGATCCCAACCGAGGAATAAAGGTCTTACCTTGCGAAACAATTGGTCATTTTCTTAAAAAAATAAAAATGTATGTACTGTGAGGAGTGGGACGGGCCGAGAGCCGTGGGAACGGAGCGAGGCTGAAGGAATTGAATGGTAACGCCTCTCATCGGTCTCGAGTCTCACGGAGAAGGAATTGTCATGATATATGAAGTTTTTTGTTATTAAATAGTTTAAATGTTCACCAGTTCCCACTGCCTCCTTCCTGATCTGCGAACTTTGTTACATATACCTTTTAACCACAAATGCACGTCCTGCACCAGCTCTGCGATGCGCGACCACAAATTCACGCATAAATATCTAATACATAATCTATAATCCATATATAATCTGTTCTGCGGAACTCTGCAGTTTTCCCCCTGACAATCAGTGCCAAATATGTTTAAAGAAAAATACATTACAATTACAATTCAATCTGGTGGTCACTACAATAAAATTCTAGAAAACATTCCCTTGTGGTTTGGGCTGTTAGATTCAGTTTTGAAAGTTATTAAATGCAACCAAGTGGTTTCCGTTTTTGAAATGTCTGCAGGCATATAATCTTTTCAAGGGAAATCCATTAGTGTAACTTGAGACAGCTAAGATCAGCTTTATGCGGGGATCTTCCATGACAGACATCTGACATACACAGTGCCAAAATCCATCTCTGCTGTTATACTCTCTATGTTGTGTTTGTGTTTTGCAGAAATTGAGATGGTGGTGATGGAAAAAGGTAGGATCTCTGAAGTGTCCACGTTGACGGAACAGAACATTACAGACGAGGAGAAGAGCGCGGCAGCGGCACGATCTGAGGGACAAAGGAGCAGGTACACAAGCAACCACCTCCTTAATCGCAGACCTAGAAGAAAACATAGCTCTCTTTAGACTTGGAAAACACACATATTTTAACAACTAGGGCTGTCACTTTTGTGAAAAAATCATTTTCGATTTTTAAAACATAAGTGTTCATTGAATCGATTTTAAAATCGCATTTTCCATGTCAAAAAAAAAAAGACGCTTCCCTTTTCAACGTCAAATAACGGACGAACGTAAAGAGAGCTGGAAATGCACAAGTCAGCAATATTTCTTATTTATTGGCATGAAGTTTCGTGCAGAATAATAAACAGCAACAGCAGTGCAACATTCTCGAAAAAATATATATGCAGTGGGGGCGGCTGCCATAACAAAAGAAAAACATCACTGCAGGCTTCAACCCGGCTGCATTTATGATTTAGTCAATTCAAAAATCTCCAAGATTATTTTAAATAATGATTCAATACATTTCAAACAACTGTTCAAAAAATGAAACTTTAAATGTTCCAGCAGTTGAGAAGACGTGCTCCGACCACACTGATGTCCCAGGGACACTCAGGTACAGCTGTGCAAGGTGGTGGTATTACTGCAAATTTTTCATCACAAAAGCCGGTCGCTGTCAGCTTGCAATGGTCTTTTTCATAACTCAGAATCTTCTGTAACTATATGCTCGAATGAGGCGAATTCGCGTCTACCGCACCGCGAGACCTCAACACGCGTGTAAACGTGTCTTTACATTGACTTAACATTGAAATCATTTGTGCCAGACGCTCTATTCGTGTTTGGTGTGAACGCAGCATAAGAGGTTGCTTTCGACGTCACTGGGTCTTGTAGGCGCGCATTTTCTGTCTAGCTTTTGCAACGCATTCTACACTTTCGGATTTCTTTACTTTCTTTTTCTGCTTGTTTGTGAGTTTTGTTACATTTATATTTTTTCATTGTTTAATTATTTTAAAATTAATAGTTGTACATATTTGGTTAAAATCGATTCCCTATTTTCATTTTCGAAACTTTTTTTGGTTGGTCCGATTGATTGTGCAATCGATTTTCGAACTAAAAGTGACAGCCCTATTAACAACATTATAATTTTAAGAATGTCCACAAATTTTTGTCAGATTACGCTAACCTGCTGTGACATTTTCATTAAGGATCAGATGCATTTTTTTTTGCAGCTCCGCCTTTTAGTTGAAGATAAACATGAGAAGCAGCAGTTTGGTATATCTATTAAAACTGTATTGTAGTCCAAAATTGTGCTTTATGAGTGTTAGCATTGTTAAAGGATGTTATCATTGAACCAGTGACCCTGCAACTGGCTTTTTATGCGCCGTTCATCGAATTGCAGCAAAGCTCCCCTATTTAGATTGGCGTGCTCCACAGAAAGAGGGCCAAGGACGTGTTCAGACTATTCCACCAGCCTTTCAAAAGCAATATTAATTTGTTTTCTCTATCCCAAGAAGTACATGGCATGCATGTGAAAAAGCAGGATTGTTATGAATACTCTGCATGGACATGATTTGATACTTAAGAAGAAGAGTTTACACCGCTGGGGAATATTTTTAGTTATGGAGGGAGGGAGGTAACTAGAGTTTAGTCTGGATATGAGCACTTGTTATAGCCAGTCTCAGTTTGGCCTGATTTATAGACACAAATAGCTCACCTAGTAAATGCCTTTTGCAACACTCAAAGAATACACTATGTCATCACAAACTGTGCAATGCACGTTGTACACATTGTTCTGTTTTTAATATTCCCAGCAGAGAATGAAAGAATAGCTGTGATCTTCTTACTTGTTGTTCTAGGCCCTTCTTGGACATGTTGTATAATGCACTGGACTGTGACTCAGAGGATTACCAGGCTCTGTTTGTGCTTTGTCTCCTGTATGCCATGTCTCACAGTAAAGGTATCTCATCTGTCTCTTCAGGGATAACAGTCACGAACAAAACATTCAAAAGAAATGGATAATTATGGTAATAGATATGAAAGGGTTTTTGTATCAAATATTTAACTTAATTTTTGCCATTACACAAATAAATTACTTATTTTTATAATATTTACTTACCATTTTAAAAAAAATTATCCAACCATTCAAAATGCTTACATATAAACTTGTTTGCATACTAAATACTATAATACAATGGTCATATAGTTACTTTTAAAAAGTATTAGTCCACTTTACATTGGCAACATCACATTCCAACATTCTGTTCTTTATCTCTTGTTGGTTTGTGTGTGCATGTGCAGGTATAAACCTGGAGCTCTTAGAGAGGATCCAGCTACCCGTGCCAAATCAAGAGAGGAGCTCTTACAGTCAGGTGTTGGTGGAAAGAGTGATCCGAATCATGAGCCAGGCTGCTCAGCCAGGTACACACACACACACACACACACACACACGCATGGCGTGTTCTCACTACTGTACTTTACAGACTGATTCCAAATATAATCCTTCACCTGCTTAGACACGCTAATTAAACTTTACACACTGCAAATTCCATTGGTGTGCCTGAACTTGACTGGGCAGACCAAAACACTCACTGTTTATTCAGAGTAGTCCTTTACTCGTATTTTAATGCAGTGATTGTGCAACATTTTTATGTACACAAACAGCTTAAACAAAGCTTCTTCTGTGTGTCTTGTTTGGTGAATGTCAGTTAAGGTTTCTACATCAAACTTGTTGCTTGTCAAAAACTAAAGTGGTTTCTCTTTCTAAAGCAAACCCTGTTTTTTTATACAGTTAATGATCTGTGTATGTTTAGCATGTTCTGCTCTGCAATAAAAAAATTAAATAAAAAAAACTAAAGTTGTAAATTCAAAATGGACCTGCTCTCTTTACTTGTGTACTTAAAATTATATATCTGATTTTAGTGTTTGTGATTCATCAGTGCAAATCATTCTAGACCGTTTATTTTCATACAATAACTTTCTCTGCCTTTGAACCAGTGCAATTTTTGTATTATTTATTAAATATTACAGTATTTATTCATATTTTGAATTCACTTTTGTTTTGACTTTTCATTTCAATTATAGTTTGCTTTTTTTATTTTTTTCGTAAAAAGCATACTGTTAGTAGCAGATAAGTCACATTTTATTATTTAATTCAGAAATTTTTTAAACTTTTAAAATGATAAAAAAATGTACTTATTTAAAAAGGTTTTAAAAACAGTTAGAAACAGAAAATGATTTTACATTTAAAAAACAGTGAAAATAAAGTGCAATTAGTTCGGACATTGCACAGTGCTCATTCAATAAATGCACAGCTAAACAGATGCGTTTTGAGTCTAGATTTAAATGTGACTAGTGTTTTAGCACATCTGATCTCTTCAGGAAGCTGATTCCAACTGCGGGCAGCATAGTAACTAAAGGAGGACTCCCCTTGTTTTGTGTGAACCCTTGGTATTTCTAACTGACTCGATCCTAATGATCTGAGTGCTCTGTTAGGTTTATATTCAGTGAGCATATCTGCAATATAGTTCAGTCCTAGGTCACTGAGTGATTTATAAACGAGTAAAAGTACTTTAAAATCAATCCTAAATGTAACTGGAAGCCAGTGTAAGGACCTGAGGACTGGTGTGATATGCTCAGATTTTCTGGTTCTAGTCAGAATCCTGGCAGCAGTGTTCTGGATGAGCTGCAGCTGTCTAACGGTCTTTTTGGGAAGGCCGGTGAGGAGCCCATTACAATAGTTCACCCTGCTGGTGATAAAGGCATGAACATGTTTCTCCAAGTCTTGACTGGAAACAAAACATCTAATTCTTGCCATGTTTTTTAAATGATAGCATTAACTTCCCATCAATTTTAACCATTTTTCTGAGCACATTTTACTAAAAATCAAGCTGTACAGAAATCTCCAGCTTATTTCTATGGGACATTTTGAAAAGCAACAGTTAATGTGAGCAACCATAACCAAGTGGGATAAAGCTTAGTGAAGGGTCTCTTGTTTTTTGATTTACACTTCTTTAGCTCTGTGCCCTCTACAAAAGCTTTGAGTAACAAAAGTTGCAACCAATTTCCTCTGACCTTTGATCTCTTTCACCTTTGTTAAGAGGTATTGGAGCTGAATTTTGCTTTTGGGGCTCCTGTAATTGTTGTGACATTTGAAGGTTGACTGACTTAACATACTCGCTATATTTAGGATTAAAATATAGATCTGATTGAGACCACACAATATACACGATGAGCTGTTATCCTCATGTTGTATGATTCATTCTCTTTTGACATGTCTAGCCAGTGTCCATTGTGATAAAAGCGTGACAAGAAGCAAAACTTCTCATCCACAGATTTTCCCTTTCGTTTGCTGCATTTTTGTCTGCTAACATGATTGTTTGGCTGTTGCCGTAATTACACATGACACATCTGAGCTATTTTAATACCCCACACTTAAAATACCCCCAATTGCATAATATAAACGGTCACATGTTTGGTCTGCTTTTACATAAAACCACTTTAGCCATTTTCGGACGGGACTTAGTTTCGATCCTTAACACCTGACATCTGCGATTTTCCTGTACCAATTCGGAAGGGACTAACATCTCCATGTTTATTACAGAGGTGGGAGGGCCTGTTTTGTACATCTGGGCTTTTCAGAGATCACATGCGTGCATTGCGCAGGCTATAGATTGATTACCATTAGTATAATCAGTTTTACTACAAATAGCATGGTAAAGCTAGTAGCAAAACCATGTTAATGTGTGTTTTTTTTAGTTTATTTTTTTTATTAATTTTTTTTGTAGTAAACCCATGTTTAATTTTAATAAAAGGTACATATGTAATTAAAACATTATGTAATTTAGATCAGAAATGAACGTGAGTAATCTTACTTGATGCTGATATTACAATAGCCGTTTATGTGATCTAGCTCTTGATTTTTTTTTTTTTTTTTCTTTGCTGGGAGTCAAATATATTAACCATGTTTGTGGTAATAGCATCTACTTTAATTCACGTTGGCCAAAACACACAAGGAAACGCACTGTGAAAAAAAAAAAAAGTATATATCACTGGCAATCACAGACGTTCGCATTTGGACGGGATTCTCAGAGGATCAATGAGTTTGCTGAAAAAAGTAGGTAATTTGCTCTGGAATTATCACAGAGGTTGTGTGAGAAAAACACAGACATGGCAGATTTCGGACGGGATTAAAATCACCAAGTACGTCTGTGAAACACACATTTCTCTAACGACCCCCTTTAACACTAGTCCCGTCCGAAGAGGGCTTTTGATTCAGTTTTAAAATTAGAACAGTTTCACCTAATGGGTTTGACCTACGTCATCACTAGCTTGCGTGTTTGTGTGTTTCAGAGGGAAAGGTGCGTCTTGCCACCTTGGAGTTAAGCTGTCTGCTTCTGAAACAAGCTGTACTCTCTGGCTCTCAGTGCATTATAAAGGACATTCATTTGGCCTGTTTGGAGGTAAGGGCATCAACACAGATATATATATATATATATATAAAAGAAATGAACCAAACAGGAATAAGGTGATGAAATTACGCAAATTATGATCAAAGAAATCATTTATTTGTTTAATTGAAAATATAAATGCCTTTTATATTTATATAAATATAAATACCTTTTACCATAAATGTGAATAATATTATATTATAATATTATTACAATTTCTTTCATGACATGTGAACATTCGTATATATAGTTGATATCTCATGCTTCAACCATTATATTTTAATTAATTAATTATTTTATGTATTTATTTTTTTTCCTTATTCTAAATAGATGTTGGTGACCCATTAACACAATAGATAGTTAATGGACTATCACAGAGTTTAAGTCTGTGAACACAATGACATTAAAAACACATCTTTACACAGATTTAAGTCATTCTGAATCATGTTGGTTTTATTCCCAAATACATGAAAGCATGGCATTGTGGTGACTGTATTAGCAGTGAATATACATATTGCTTACAGTGGGTATAGAAATAATCACATTTTGTTGCTTTGCAGCCTGAACTGAAAACGGACCATTTCTGTTTTATCCAGCTGTATTTTTCCGGTGCAACTTGTAGCATCCAAGTGAAAGATATTACTCCAACATATCAGAAAAAAAAAAAAATCAAATAGAATCACTGAGCTGGAAAAAATAATCACCCCCCTCCTAAAAAATGTCTTGTAAACTCAGTCATTTGTAGCTAATCACCTTCTCAATGGCACACACAGCCATTTGATTTTCATCTGTGATCAGCTGTGTTCAGTTTGATCAGCTCAGCAAAAAAAAGTGCTTTCCTGGAGTATTTCAGTCCTTGGCAGTGCAACTGAAGCAAACAATCATCTAATGATGGCAAGACACTGTCAAAAGATCTCCAGGATACAGTTGTGGACATGCACAAGTCAGGAAAAAATCTAATGTAATTTAAGTAGAAAAAAATTCCACACAGTATGCTGTATTTGTATTTTAAATACATTTTCATATATTTTATGCCCATCTCTGCATACAGTATGACACCAATATCACAAATTCTGCACAAATGTGGCTTGTATGGGAGGGTTGCAAGAAAAAAAAAAACACTCCTCAAGAAATAACACATGTAGTCACGGCTAAACTTTGCCAAAAAGCTCCTTGATTATTCTGAGGCAGATAATAAAATTGAATTATCTCAACAATATGTCTGGTGGAAATCCAATACAGCTTGCCATCCAAATAACAGCATTCTTATGGAAGTGGTAATGTCCTGTTATGTGTTTATCTGCAGCAGGGACTGGAGCACTTGACATGATACAGCAACAATTAATGGGGCAAAATACTGTCAAATTCTTGAAGAAAATCTTTTAAATCTGCCAGAAAGTTGTCAATGAGAAGAAGGTTTACCTACCAACAAGACAAAGACCCAAAGCACACAGCAAAACTGAGCACACGGTGGTTAAAGGAGAAAAAGGTGAATGTCCTTGCATGGCCTGATCTAAACCCCAATGAAAATCTGTGGAATGACTTGAAGTCTGCAGTCCACAAACAGTCACCATCAAATGTACCTGAGCTTGAGAGGTTCTGCAAAGAAGAGTGGGCTAAACCTGCAAAGGCTAGATGTGCAACGTTAGTAGAGGCATATCCCAACTGATTAAAGGCTGTAATTGAAGAAAAGGGTGGTTCTGCAAAATACTGACACAAGGTGGTGATCCTTTTTCCAACTCAGTGATTCGGTTTCTCCATTTTATTTTATTTTTTCTGACATGCTGGTGTTACATCTTTCACTTGGATGTTTTAAATTGCACTGAGTAAATAGTTTAATAAAAACAAAAAATGTGTCCATCTTAATTTCAGGCTGCAAACAAAGCAACAAAATGTAATCATTTGGGGGGGGGGGGGGGGGGGGTTCTTTTCTATACCCACTGTGTGTCCTGCTTCGTCACTTATTCAGTTACTACGTCAGTTATTTTCACAATTGAAAAGGATGGCTCTTGACATCAAGTTAAAAACACCGAAGTTGTTCATTGCAGATGAGATTATTCAAACCTAATTGCAACATATTTCTCAAAAATCTGTTTCTTAACGCATGCATGCACACTTAGGTTTTTCCTAGTAATTCTTCTCCTACATTGGGTAATGGTTCTATTCATTCTTATTTTGAAACTAGACAGGCACTTAGGAAATAAGACATTTTACTTGTTTACATTGTGCAACTCGATCATACCATTGCTATGATGATGTTTCCTTTTTTTTAGGGTGCCCGAGAAGAGAGTCTTCACCTTCTGAGGCAGTTTTATAAGGCAAGATGGTCTTTTATTTTGTATCGGATCTAATAAAAGTCACCAGTTCGTTCAGGTGCTTAGTGGAAGTTCAGGAAGCTCAACGCAACAGACCTACAAACTAATAATTCTCATAATTATCACCTAGTCATTCCACTTGTGTTCGATTTCCTTTAATGTCTGAGGAAGAATTAGGCTTAGACAGCTTATCTTAAAGACTTTGCAGTTTTGATATTTGGGAAAATCCCAACAGCTTCCTGTTGAAACTTGTTAGTACTCATTGTGGTTTATACACATTGGGACAGTTATGTGAAAGCAAACTACAATTAAACAAGACTAGATCACACTGATTCCTGCACAATAAGTGCACTAGTGGATTTTGGCCTCTCTGTTATTTGTCTCAACATTGAAGGACGTGTTTTCCAGCTTTTATTGCAGCCTATAGCAGTTATTTTCCCCAAAGTCATTTTCTTTCATGAAATTTGAGTGCTCTGCTATGACTCCATTTAACGGATGTGGGAACAACAGCCAGTTTTGCTTTCACAATTCAAAGAAAGAAATTTTTCAGAATGCGCTTTGCAGTCTTCGCATTCCGATGGATATTATCCAAATCCTCTGTTATTGCAAGTGAGGAATGTATGTAAATAATCACAGTACTGAATGTTCTGTTCTGGGGTAATGGAGGGCCCAAGGTTTGGTATCTCATCTGCATCTCGTGTGTGTGTGTGTGTGTTCATAATGGATCAGTGTGTCCCAGCTCTTCCAAGAATCTGGGCAGACACGTGAAGCAGCAGTCACGGGTTTGGACACACCTACTGTTCCTTTATCATTCCTGTTGTCTACACTATAGAATAATGGTGAAGTCAAAACTATGAAATAACAGAAGTGAAAGCATGGGAATTATGCAGTGGCCAAAAATGACTTGTACTTTATAAGTGAAAGAGTCAGACTGTTCTTAATAATTTAACTAATGCTCAGTTTCTCTTTTAATTCTCTATATTACTTTCATATTACTTTTCTCACCATGTCCCTCCCTTCATTCTTCCCATGGGGATTTTCATGGAAATGAGTGTTCAGAGTGATTCATGTTAACAGTTGATCTCTCTACACTACTGGCGTCAGATGGTAACACATATCAAATAACTTATTAATAATAATTAATTATTAAAAATGTGATATAGTATAGTAGACATTCTAGAATAAGTTGAATTGTTTAAGGAAAATGGTTATAGTTGCTTGAGAGTTTCATTAATTTTTTTTAGCTTAAAGTATTGTTTACCTTTCTCTGAGGGATTGTGGGATGTAGTTTATGTAGACTTTATATATATATATATATATATATATATATATATATATATATATATATATATATATATATATATATATATATATATATATATATATATATATATATATATATATATACATACACACACACACACACACACACACACACACATATATGGACCACATATATTATTAGCAATAGCCCAAAAATATAGATTGGGTCAAAAATATAGATTTTTCTTTATCCAAAAACCGTTCTAATGTAAATATATTAAAACGTAATTTTTGATTGGTAATATGCATTGCTAAGAACTTCATTTGGACAACTTCAAAGGCGATTTTCTCCAGTATTTAGATTTTTTCACACCCTCAGATTTCAGATTTTCAAATAGTTGTATCTCAGCCAAATATTGTCAGATCCTAATAAACCAAACAAAAAAGCTTATTTATTCAGATGTATAAATCTAAATTTTGAAAAATTGACACTTAAGACTGCTTTTGTGGTCACATATGTCTTAATATTGTTAATGTTGAAAACAGTTCAACTGCTTAATACGTTTGGTTGAATTTATTATTTTGTTTTTCAGGATTCATTGATGAATTGACAATTCTAAATTGAAATAAACTTTATATATTTATATATATATATATAACCAAATCTTACTGACTCCAACAACCTTTTCAACAGTAGTGCATCATGTATCATGTTTTCTTTTATGGTAATTCTTTCCTTGTAATGTACCTCTTTCAACAGGGGGAGGAGATTTTCCTGGACATGTTTGAGGATGAGTACAGGAGCATGATGGTAAGCTTCCTTACAAAACACATGAAAGTTATCTTTTTTGCAACCTTACTCTTACTGTGTCATAATGATGATACAGCAACACATCTTTCTGAGGTGAGAGGAAATCTGTTCTCTTTCAGACATTTACTGGATTAGGAGTGGCTAGTGCAGCCTACGTTTATACTACTTTCTCTTACAAAACATTGTTTCCTTGGAGTATAGTTTTTTCTAAATAACTATTTTAGCTAAAATGATCATGTTTACTCATCCTCCTTTCATCCTTCCATGGAACACTCATTTTTGACTCTATATTCAAAGTCTTTAGAAGTAATAAACATTTTGGAAAACAGACCACATAGAGCATAAAATAGTATGGAATATAAGCCATATAGTCCGCTTTAATTATTTTTTTACATGTTGCTGGTCTTTTAGCTTATATTGAAAGTAGTGGCAAAGATATTCTTCCAAAATTTATTTTTAGTGTTTCACAGAAAAAAAAGAAAGCCATTTGAGTTTGGAATGAAATGAAAATGAGTAAACGATTCATAGCTGTTGGATTTCAAATGTTGTGAAACATAACTGTCAAGTTCACACTGAACCAATAAATTCCAAGAGGGTTTGTGTTTGTTGGACCAGGGTCAACAAGCCCATTGAGTGATTCATATTTTTTGTTTCTTTGTTTATGTGTGCTGTGTGTATAGAGTAAGCCGCTGAATGTGGAGTATCTTATGATGGATGCATCCATTTTACTTCCTCCTACTGGCACCCCCCTTACCGGCATTGACTTTGTGAAGCGATTGCCCTGTGGAGATGTCGAGAGAACACGCAGGGTCAGTGATGAACGTACACTTATGCTAAAAGAATTCGATTGTTGGGTATTTTGGCCTTTTGTCAAATATTTTGTCTTTTTTTTTTGTGAAACGTCTACCCTGAACCTTTTCCTTTGGCCAGTGTGTGCACTCTTCGTTTTCTGGGAAACCGTCCAAAGCTTTTTAGAAATGGATTTCATGTGCTTCAGATATATAACAATGCATGGCGTTCTGCTTTATCTATAATACAGAGTATCAACTTAAATTTGGTCTGAATGAAAAGCATCTGGTTTTGAAGACTCATGTGCTTATTTGGAGATGCAGCTGTGCACATGAATGGTCAAATGCACGTCTTGGTTAAATTCAAACACATTTATTCACTTGGTTTTGTGCGCAGAGCCGATTCTCAGTATAACTTCAACAGCATTGAATCAGTACTATTAGATATATTTCAAATTCAATCAATCATTCAGACAAGACTGTAGCAGCAATTTAAATAGTTTTATTTTTAGATTTTTTATTATCATTTAACATGTACATAGAAAAGTTTATTTATCTTTCTACATTTGATAGTTTTGAAAGTGGTTCCAAGAGTTGTTAAATTTACAGTTGTCAGTACTAAAACTGATCTCAGGAAAACTCTTGATAATGTCAAAGATGAAATTAAAATCTTCATCAGACTAATGTGTTCCCTCTTTTAAGACACTCTGTTACATTGATATAATATTTTTATATTTGATATACATTTAGAATGTTTTAAAGTATATTTTAGAAGGACTTTTAGCACATGTAGGACATAAATTCCAGGAAGATTCAAATCATTTGATGCTGCATGTTTATGATTAGTTTCTTTAATTGTGTGTTTGTGTGTGTGTGTGTGTGTGTGTGTGTGTGTGTGTGTGTGTGTGTGTTTTTCCCTGCAGGCTATACGCATGTTCTTCATGCTGCGCTCGCTGTCCCTACAGCTGCAGGGAGAACCAGAAACTCAACTACCTCTCACCCGACCGGAGGATCTCATCAAGACTGATGATGTGCTTGACCTCAGTAAGGCCTTTAGAGATGCATGAAGCCGATGCTCAATGAGTTGTTTTTGCAAATTGAACATTTTGATATTGACATTTTTCCTTAAATGTTATATATATTTTTATTTGTAATAATACCTGGGAATTATAAAGCTGTAATGAAACTTGATTTTGTTTTTGGGATATACTAAAATAGTTTACCTTATTGCAGCACCTCTCTTCCCAGTCCGTCTCAAACATGCTGCTTTAGTCCCTGCTTCGATGAAACCCCTCCTTTCCGAAATCCCAAATGTGCTTTGATTGGTTGGCTGGCCCATTGCTTTGTGATTGGCTAAGAGTGTGTTCCGGAAAAGTCACTCCCCTTGTTTGTTATTTTACAGTCTCTGGTTTAGCTCAACCAGGCCATTTTTGCATATTCCGTTATTTAAATGAGTAACATTGAGACTTCACAATATCTAGAAGAAGCACACTGTAGTCCGAATGAGTCGTTTGTTGTAGTGCTCAAAGGGCACACCTCTCTTTGGAGTGGACTTTGAGCTGTGTGACCTTTTTATGTTTAAACAACAACATTTTACTTTAACTAAAGTTGAAAAAGTGTAAAAGCAGAGAAGGACCACTTTAAAATACATGTACTTGACCAATAAATGTAAGATTCAGTGACCTGGTGTCATCCAGCGTGGCCCAATAATGTTGTTGTTGAGTCCTGGTTTTCTTAGCATTTATGCTCTCTCAGATCTGCTTAACAACACTTGTTTTTAGGATTTTATAGCTGAAATCTTATGAATCCTGCCTCACTCAACATCCTGCCTTATCATCAAAAACGTCACCACTCAGTTTCATGTGAATCTTGCGATAACTTGATAACAAACGTCCACAGCTGAGTGATTCACATAAACTGAATTGTGTGCTAGTTCTTGTTTCTGTGGTATCAGATAAAGTGCAGTTAGATAAAGATGAAACTTCAGCACTTCGGCTGAGTTTTAATAGAAAAAGAACGTGGAATCGATATCTTTCTCATGAACTGCGGCCATCTCCTTGGTTTTGAGTTCCATGTTAAGACCTTGCGCGCTCTATCTCACACACAGTCGCAAAGTGTTTACCACACATGATGAAATCGCTCTCTCGTCGCCTGTGCAGCTCTTTCATGCAATCTGTGGGTTTGCACTGTTAACCGATTTTCAGCCCTGATGTGTTGCATGGAGGCTCTTGGTCTCAGCACCTCCATCTCACTTCTTCTGCCCAGGTGTCTTGGTTAACTCAGGCCCTCTCACTTTGACAGGTAAGAGGGGGTTGTGTAAAAAAAAAAGTGGACTGACTCAGACCTTCCGCTGTCACAGAGGCCTTTGCAAGAGCTGGTGCAGCTGTTGTGGGCAGCAGCCTTGAGCTCTTCCAGTATATCTAACGTCTAACAGTAAGGCTGCTTGAGAAGCACCTACAGCATCGGTCAGAGAGTGGGCAGAACGAGCTCTGGAAGTGTGAGCAGGTGGGAGGAAGCTCAGATTTTGCTGCCAAAATCAACCCACTGCAGCTTTTAGTGTCTTACAGCCGTTTGTGCATTTAAGGGTTAATGCACAAAAACTGACATCTGTTAACACTCTGGGTTTGAACTGGTTTCATGTGTGAAGAGCAATATTAGGTCATGGAATTGATGATTTAAGTCTGCCATTAAACGTGGTTTTTCAAGATTACATTATACATATGGCAGGGTCCAAATTTCTAAGATTACAATCAAAATCTGGGATTTCAGAATGTAATTTAAACCTGGAATGATTAAAGTTCTTTGTTTTGATGATGTCAGAATCCTAAAAAGTTGATTCCTAATAAATCTGATGAATTGTCCAGACGAATTTCTGGAACATTTGTTCATTGAGAACGTTTCAAAAACCTTAAAATTAATAATTTAACTGAATAATTCGGCTGAATTTGTGAACCATTTCTGTGTTTTGCAAATTTCTGTATCCAAAAAAGGAGCCATTTTGATTCTGAACAAGTCCAGTGAATCATTCAGAGAAATCTGCGAACCATTTATTTCTTTTCAACTTTTCTAAATCCTAAAACTATTACATAAAATTAATTCATGCTGGATAACATGTTCAGACTACTGTCCATAAAGCAAAATGGGGACAAACTAAGTAATACAAATAATTGTTTAAAATAAAAATGATTTTCTTAATTTAACTTTTAACCCAAATTATTGTGCTCAAAATATAATGATTAATTAAAATATATATATAATAAAAATACAAAATGTATAATTTTCTCTAAAGGTTTCAGACTTTTGGACCCCGCTCTATCTCTGCAAAGCATTTTACTACATAAAATAATCTCCGATTTTCCTATCTGGAAAATCTTTTGCACATCCCCCAGCTTCACAGTAACTGCAGTTCACAACTGGTTCATCTTGCACCATCATGATTTATGAAAACATCAGCCTTTTTATGTCCTTTTTAATCTGAATCCTAGAATGGCTCATCAGTGAGTGGATGGAACAAGCACCTTGCTCTTAAATGACGAGAGAGACGGTCAGATAGACAGACAGATCGACCTGAGAAACTGATGTGCCACCACTGTTCTGTGTTATTTTTAGACGTGCAGGAAATGATGCATGCACACAACACAGTAGACGCATCACAGTGCATTGTGTGAACTTACATGAATTCTTGCTAAATATTTTCCACTCTTTGCTGTTTTTTTTTTTTTTTTTTTTTTTTTTTTTTTTAAGATCACAAACTGAAAGAGCTGCAACTACATGTTCAAATGCGTTTTGTGCCCTTCTTGTTTCCTTTTTTGCATGCATATACATAAGTATTATTACACATGACATGTGATCACTTTCTATAGAAGTTTCTCACCTTAAACACTTAAGTCACATGGAACTTTTGGATGTAACACCCCACCCCCACTTTGGTTGAGAACTTAAATCTTTTCTATTAATTAGGGTTTGTTAAAATAGACAAGCATATTACTTTTTCTCTTGAAATTGCACAGGATGTAAGTGTGTATATTGATTTAGTTGGTGGTGTCTAGGAGGTCTGATTTAATTACACTTAGCCAGGGTTATAGTGAGCAAACTGTCCTGCTGCATCACCCATTGTCCTGTTATTCTTTAGTTAACTCTTGCTTCAGGATTGATTCGAATGGTCATGGAAGGTTTGGTTACCAACCTTCTTCAAAACATCTCTTGTATTCAACAGAAAAAAAGAAATTTGTAATATAACCACATAACTGTGGTTCCTTTATGCCCCGCCTCTCTCAAGCGAGTCGTTTTCTACAAAGTCCCTCCTTCTGACAAGCACAGTCTGCTCTGATTGGCCCAGCTGACCCAGTGCATTGTGATTGGCCGAACACCACAAGCACGCATCAGAAACGTAACGCCTCTTTCCATAATCGCGAGCTTCAGCTTTCAACATAAATGTAAAGACAGTACATAATGTTCTTAGTTTTACCATCAGTTCAAGCCCAAAAGGGGAACAGAGTGGCGTGACACACAGTGATGATGCTCATATGTATTTTCAGCACGCAAGCCGCAATTAAGAAAGCTGACCTCACTGATGTGAACCTGTGTGACTCTCTCTCTCTCTCACACACACACAGATTGTCATAGCAAAGTAACTGTAGCTCTGTAACTCTGCAGATCTTATGCATGCACACATAGCTACATAACACACTAAAGAAAAGGAAAAATAGAAATCGCATCATATGCCCCCTTTAAACTATCACCATCAAGAATGTTAATTACTTAACCTTAACCAAAATCTGCAGTATGTAGTAGACATCCCAGAACATTTTTATTTATGTTCGCTTTAATTTTGTTGGCCAGACATTGCTTTGTGGTACTGATTACTAAACAAGTTCCTTAGAGAAGATCCCTTTTAATAAACTGATCGAACTTGTTCACAGTTATGAATGATTCATTTTGTTCGTTCGAAGGATTTTTAAATAAGTCACCCAGCTTCCACATAAACACTGACATTTATAGACCCTGAACTGCGTGCTTTTTTTTTCTGTTTCCTTTTTTTAAAATTCAACTTCACCATGAATCAGCCAACATTACCGCATGTAACCACCCATGAAGTGCATCCTGATTGCCCTTAGGATACAAGATTCCACAGAGCTGGTGTGCATCAGGGTATTTGTGGCTTTAAAAAAGGAGAACCGCTCTGCTCAGCTGGCTGCTTAATGAATCAGACAGCGACTACATAGAAGTGTGTATTCCTTTGTATTAGACCAGATCATTTCCCCAGAGGCGACACAATTCTCTGTCACCACGGTTAGCTGTTAAAAGGAAGAGCAGTGCTCACATTTCTAGTTCTGAAGTAATTCCTCAAACCATCAGTGTGACTTCTAAGGAAATTCAGAGCAAAGAGAGAAACTGGTACAAGTCATAGTACCTCAGCTGTGACAATGCTGTTTCTGTTATTAGTTGTTTAGTGGGTCTACCTGAAACCAACTTCAGATGTTCATGACCTACCTCTCTTACCATCCCCTCCCCTTCTTCCCCCACCCCCTTCTCCACCCACCGGAGTAGCTGCGCTGAACTGTGTAGTGCATGACTCACTGGAGTGTTTTTGAAAACTCCCGCATGTCTGAGTACAATCTGATTTCATGCCAGGTTTACACTCACTCAGTTACTGACACTTTAATGTGATTGAATTCACCCTGCGCTGACATTTTCTTAACCCTTTATTATAGCAGTGCATGACTATATTTAGTTGTGCAAGTCCTACTAGTTCTTTGGAAACAGATTAGGTGGTTGATTTGAAATTTTAATGCTACATTTCCTGTAGCATGTAATCACAGGCTACTGATGCAGTGTTGCAGTGGTCCTGTGGCTCAGTGGAAGAGCATTGCGTTAGCAGTGCAAAAGGTTGTGGGTTCAATTCCCAGAGAACACACATACTGGTAAAAAAAAAAATAAATGTATCTCCTGAATGCACTGTAAGTCCCTTTGGATAAAAGCATCTGCTAAATGTAAATGAAATGCAGTATTGTGTTAGGGGCAGATCTGAACTTGTATATTTGAATACATTTCATGTGGGCTTGTTTTGAATGTGGTTACACAGTGTTCCCATTCATAGTCTGAACTTTGACATTTATGGCTTGTTTTTTACTGATTTGTGTAAATTTGTTAAAGGACCCTTGGAATTAACTATCAATGATTATACCTTCTTCTTCTCTTATAGATAACAGTGATCTTATTGCTTGCATGGTGGTGAGTAAAGATGGGGTTCAAGCTCAGCGTTTCCTGGCTGTGGATGTGTACCAGATGAGTCTTGTGGAACCAGATTCAAAACGTCTTGGCTGGGGTGTTGTCAAGTTTGCTGGCCTTTTACAGGTCTGCTCTATTTCTGCTCCTACACTGCAAACATGACGCTCAAAAACAAAGAAGTACACTATGGCCACATTCTTGTCAGGACTGTGATGTTCAGCTCAGAAGTGAAGTCCTCTGTCAGGTTTTCAAGTTATTGCATGTAACTAAGGGGTTTCTCTCAAAAACCAATTAATGTATATTGCTTGGTAACCCTGTGTGAGCATCCTGGCAGCTTAAGGTTCATTTATCTTAAGTGATTCAGCAATTCAACATTATGACATTAGGTACAGCTATTTGATGGCAGAAATCATTATTTGCGTGAGAAATGTTTTCTCAGAAGACATTTCCCAAAAGACACTGGGAGGGTTATAGAAAACCCCAAAGAAAAACAAATTCTTATAGTGATAGTTCAACCAAAATTTATAATACCCTAGAATTTACTCAATCCATTCTAGGTGTATATGACTTTCTTCTTTCAGACGAATACAATCAAAGTTAAATAAAAAAAAAAAAAAAATCCTGGCTCTCTCAAGCTTTATAATGGCAATAAATTGGTATTGAAGTTCTATAGAAGTCCTATAAACTTCTTACATCCATCATAAAAAGTGCTCCACACGGATCCTGGGGGATAATAAAGGCCTTTTGAAGCTAATCGATGCATTTTTCTTAGTAAAGTATCCATATTTATACCTTTTATAAACTGTAATCTTTAGCTTCCACTAACTTCCACTTCCTCTAAGGCCTTTATTAACCCCTCTGAGCTGTGTATATTATAGGATGGACAGATGCACTTTAACTCAACAGCCTTTCACTACCATTATAAAGCTTGGAAGAGCCAGGCCATTTTTTAAATAACTCTGATTGTATTTGTCTGAAAAAAAAAAAGAAGTCAGATACACCTAGGATGGCTTAAATAATGTGGTAGTTTTCCTTTTTGGGTGAACTATCCCTTGAAAAAAAATGAATGAA
Source organism: Carassius auratus (assembly GCF_003368295.1). Classification (NCBI taxonomy): domain Eukaryota; kingdom Metazoa; phylum Chordata; class Actinopteri; order Cypriniformes; family Cyprinidae; genus Carassius; species Carassius auratus. Next base: position 2,757,420 of record NC_039245.1, read on the forward strand.
TCCTACAAAACAAACAAGTGAATAAACAAATTATTTGAAAATAATTGTTGCACTTTAAATGTTCTGATTTTAATCCAATGCATATGTTCACAGGACATGCAGGTTTCAGGAGTAGAAGATGACAGCAGGGCTCTGAACATCATCATACACAAGCCCACGTCTAACCCTCACGCCAAGCCTGTGCCCATCCTGCAGGCCAACTTCATTTTTGCGGATCATATTCGCTCCATCATCGCCAAACAGCGACTAGCCAAGGGCCGCATCCAGGCTAGACGCATGAAAATGCAGCGGATAGCAGGTCAGGTCTTGGCTGCTTACCAGATGTAAATTGCTTTAAATCCAAAGCCATAAACTCTTTACAGCAACAGTGTCATCTGTTTATAAATTATACTTCCTCAGACTTCCCAGCTTTTGTGCCACATTGTGGAGAGGGGGTTGAATGTGGACTTTAGTTATACTTTAACTGGCCATAATATAATTTCAGAGTAATGGATGCCAGGTGCAATAAATGTAATTGTACTGATTCCCCAAAACATGGAATTTCCCTTTAGCGTCCCTCTTTAGTATGTGTAGCTGGAGAAAAATAAATTCACATTTCCATTACACATTTTTTGGCTCATGTTATCTTTCTTTTCCTTTCTTTCCATAAACGTACATTGTGCAGCTCTATTGGACCTTCCTGTTCAGCGTTCCACAGAGGTGCTGGGCTTCAGCCAACCATCTGCTTCGTCTCTGCCTTTTCGCTTCTATGACCAGTCCAGACGTGGCCCGGCCTTCGCCTCTGTAGATAAAGTTCCAGGTAAATGTATGAACCATTAAGGAGGAAATCTCAGAGGATTAAGGGGACAGCTGTTATCCACAGTTACATACGTTCATTTTTATTTTGCATGTGTATATATTTTTTAATGCTTTTAGATTTTTTTAATTAATGCTCCTCAAGTTTGCATTGAATTGATTAAATAACAGCAGTCAATGACAGTAAAAGTCATTGTTACGAAAAGTTTCTGTCAAATTAATGTTGTTCTTTTGAAGTTTCTAGAGAATTATGAAACAAAAAAAAATTTCCACAAAAATATGAAGTACCACAACTATTTTCAGCATTGATAAAGATAGAAAATGTTTCTTGAGCAGTAAATTAATATATAATTTTTTAAGGATCATGTGGCACTGAAGCCCAATGGCTGTTGAAAATTTAGCTTTGCATGACATGAATAAATTACATTTTAAAATCTATTAAAATAAAAATAAAAAACATTTATTTATTTATATGGTAATATTTAATAAGATTGCCATTTTACTGTCTTTTTGATAACATAAATGCAAACTTTATTAGCATAAGAGATAAAAAAATGAATAAAAATATCTTAAAAACCCCAAACTTTTTAACATAAGTTTATTTTATAATTAAATTTATTTTGTAACTCTAATAAATACATCATTAAAAAACGAACTTTTTAACTAACTTTTTTAAGTGAATGGAAAATAAATGTCTCTGTCTGTCTTTGGTTGCTTTTTTTTTTTTTTTTTTGAGCAAGCTGCTGCATAAAGTCTTTAGGATGATTTGGTGGTAGATGAGATCTGTTGAGATCTTTGAATTTAAAATTTCTATTTTACGTGTTTTAAGTGTTCACAAAATTAGAGGTTCCTGTTTCTGTTACAGTATAAGATATATTTAATATATGTTTTGAAATATTGCCTCTTTTGCATTTTTTATTTCCAAAAGGGACTTGCTTACTCAGTTTTCTCTGTGGAGAATTTCACAAAAATTTGAATAATTCTAAACCATTGCACATCCAAATTTAGTTTTCCCCAGAATTTATCTTGTGTTTTTCTAAGTTATGTTCTGTTTTTTTGTAAAAGGTTTCTAGGTAACGCTTCCTCTCTGCCAGCTGTGTTTCTGAGCAGTCATGGTATTCAACCATTGTGTAGACTTTTGGTTCCAGACCAGTAATTCACACAGTAATGTGACTTAATCTGTATTTAAGTGTGAGATATATATATATATATATATATATATATATATATATATATATATATATATATATATATATATATATATATATATACAGTATTGTTCAAAATAATAGCAGTACAATGTGACTAACCAGAATAATCAAGGTTTTTTGTATATTTTTTTATTGCTACGTGGCAAACAAGTTACCAGTAGGTTCAGTAGATTCTCAGAAAACAAATGAGACCCAGCATTCATGATATGCACGCTCTTAAGGCTGTGCAATTGGGCAATTAGTTGAATTAGTTGAAAGGGGTGTGTTCAAAAAAATAGCAGTGTGGCATTCAATCACTGAGGTCATCAATTTTGTGAAGAAACAGGTGTGAATCAGGTGGCCCCTATTTAAGGATGAAGCCAACACTTGTTGAACATGCATTTGAAAGCTGAGGAAAATGGGTCGTTCAAGACATTTTTCAGAAGAACAGCGTACTTTGATTAAAAAGTTGATTAGAGAGGGGAAAACCTATAAAGAGGTGCAAAAAATGATAGGCTGTTCAGCTAAAATGATCTCCAATGCCTTAAAATGGAGAGCAAAACCAGAGAGACGTGGAAGAAAACGGAAGACAACCATCAAAATGGATAGAAGAATAACCAGAATGGCAAAGGCTCAGCCAATGATCACCTCCAGGATGATCAAAGACAGTCTGGAGTTACCTGTAAGTACTGTGACAGTTAGAAGACGTCTGTGTGAAGCTAATCTATTTTCAAGAATCCCCCGCAAAGTCCCTCTGTTAAAAAAAAGGCATGTGCAGAAGAGGTTACAATTTGCCAAAGAACACATCAACTGGCCTAAAGAGAAATGGAGGAACATTTTGTGGACTGATGAGAGTAAAATTGTTCTTTTTGGGTCCAAGGGCCACAGGCAGTTTGTGAGACGACCCCCAAACTCTGAATTCAAGCCACAGTACACAGTGAAGACCGTGAAGCATGGAGGTGCAAGCATCATGATATGGGCATGTTTCTCCTACTATGGTGTTGGGCCTATTTATCGCATACCAGGGATCATGGATCAGTTTGCATATGTTAAAATACTTGAAGAGGTCATGTTGCCCTATGCTGAAGAGGACATGCCCTTGAAATGGTTGTTTCAACAAGACAATGACCCAAAACACACTAGTAAACGGGCAAAGTCTTGGTTCCAAACCAACAAAATTAATGTTATGGAGTGGCCAGCCCAATCTCCAGACCTTAATCCAATTGAGAACTTGTGGGGTGATATCAAAAATGCTGTTTCTGAAGCAAAACCAAGAAATGTGAATGAATTGTGGAATGTTGTTAAAGAATCATGGAGTGGAATAACAGCTGAGAGGTGCCACAAGTTGGTTGACTCCATGCCACACAGATGTCAAGCAGTTTTAAAAAACTGTGGTCATACAACTAAATATTAGTTTAGTGATTCACAGGATTGCTAAATCCCAGAAAAAAAAAAATGTTTGTACAAAATAGTTTTGAGTTTGTACAGTCAAAGGTAGACACTGCTATTTTTTTGAACACACCCCTTTCAACTAATTGCCCAATTGCACAGCCTTAAGAGCGTGCATATCATGAATGCTGGGTCTTGTTTGTTTTCTGACAATCTACTGAACCTACTGGTAACTTGTTTGCCACGTAGCAATAAAAAATATACTAAAAACCTTGATTATTCTGGTTAGTCACATTGTACTGCTATTATTTTGAACAATACTGTATATATATACACACATACATACATACATACATACAAAAATACATATACACACACACACAGTATATATTATTTTCTATACCCACTATATATAAAGTTCTGTCATGAAACTCTAGATGGTGCAGGCCGATATGTTCTATACATTGATCTGTATATAATTGGATCGCTCATCGCGTTCTAAACTGCCAACAGGTTCGATCCACCATCTCACTATTCCCTACCGGCAGAGAGCACTATTGAGTCACAGGCAAACCACTGACCTAAGATCACACGATTTGACGCAAATCAGTCAACGGGATTCATTTTTATGTCATATGTAAATAAATATTTACTTTGGATGTTATCTGCAGTGTTTATGGTCTTTTTGGGCAGGATAAGCGATATAATGTGACATAATTGCCGACACTGGTAACTGATCCAACACAAATTATAGCCTATTTCTTTATGTACGTAATTATTCAAGAATTATTAAACATAAACATATTAAATTAAATTAAATTAAATTAAATATACAAATTTAATTTATGCATTTAGCAGACGCTTTTATCCAAAGCGACTTACAGTGCATTCAGGCTATCAATTTTTCATGTGTTCCCAGGGAATCGAAACCCCAACCTTGTGCTCGATAAGGCTATGCTCTACCAACTGAGCTAAAGGAGCACTATTAGTATCAGAAACTGATTTGAATATACAATGATTGATACAATAGCCTCTGTTAGCATAACTTACCATCTTGAAATAAAGTTTAATTTACGTATGTACTCAATTATTTTTCTGAATAAGTTAAGAGTTAAAATGTTTAATGTCCTGATTGAGCAACATAATTTCAGACTCTCCCAGGTAGCACAGATATGTTTACTAGCATTACCGTTTCCATGTAAAAAAAATAAATAATCGTTACCTGCTTCAAAATGACTGCTGTTAACAAAATCATTGTTTAAACATTTGCAGTTAGCATCTGCTGTACAAATAAAACCGCTATAACAAAATTATATTAACAATGAATAACTGTAAAAGTTGAATAAAGGTATACGTGTATACAAAGTATAAATCTTCCTTTAGATTTCAGGATGAGCACTTTGTCATTTGTTATATATATGTTGAGGTCGTGTGCATCTGATGTTTATCATGTTTATGATGTTCGCTACTGTAAAGAGTAGATTTTTAATAAGCAGGGGAAATTTCGACATTAAAAAAATAACCGTTTACATGCCCAGGGTGTTCGCACTGTAAGAATGGACAGAGATGGTTCAGATTAAAAAAGCTGACTTGATAGGTGATGTTTTCTCATTAAATTCCTATGATTCCCTTTTAATTCAATGGAAGGTATGGGAATACTTGGGAATACCAGTATGGCGGCACGTCTGCTTCACTTTCATGACATCTTGAGCGATCCAGTTCTCTATTATAGATGAGAAGATCTGTATTACTATTGGAGAAAGCATAACAGTCAACTTTGATCATGTGTGCCTTAATAACCAATCACATTACAGCCTTGAAGTCATCGAATTTCAGTCAGAGTTGTGCAACAGTCAATCGCCATTTACGGATACCATAGGAATGAATGAGAAGTGGCATAAGCTGAATCCCACCTGGCACAAACACTCACCGACTTAAAACACTCACCGACATAAAAAGCCTCTCGTCTCCTTTCACACGTACTGCCAAAGTGGAAAAATAAAACATTAGCAGTTGTTTTTTTTTTTTTGCTAAGTGTTGCAGGCTTGCCTTGTAGTGGCTTTGGTGCAGCGCACTCTCGATTTCCTCCACCTTCCCCAGCTCCACCTGTATAGATCTGCTTCAGGGTGATTTCATGTATATTTATGGGGAGGTTGTCTCATATATTTTATATGTGCATATGTTTTTTTACTTGCTCTGCAGCAGCAGCATCATAGCAGATATGTTCCCCTGAGAAAAACACATTAACAATTCCATGTTTATTACAATGCTAAACTCTCCAAAAATTTCCAACTTCATTTCAAATTTGAAGCCACACACAAAAAAAAAAAATATATATATATATATATACATATAATGTTTTGTATATATTTAGTTTTTTTTGTCTATTTACATGTTTAAATTAAAATTAATTTAACGTGCTATAATGAGTTTGCACTGAACAGTCCAGTTGCATTTTCCAAATTTTGGGTGGCAGTTGAGAGAGTAGAGATGCCGTGACAACAAACAACATTTATGTTCCTCAGACAACAAAGAGGACCTCTTGGGCAACCACTGACTCTTGTCTCTGGCTGTTTCTCAATATAAGTTCTTGTCTGTACTTGTGAAACGTCATCAGACGTTGCCCAAGTACTGTTCAAATTCGAAGTTCACATCTAGCCAAGTACAGTTCAAATCCCCGGATGTGTTCTTTCGCCACCTTTTTTTATTGAGGATGGATCAAGAGGTTATTTGTGAGAACTTGAGGGAGCAGGTATCCCACAATGCATTTCGCACCAACAAGCGAGCGTTAATGTACTTTTAATAGTTTTTCAGGTAAGAATGTAGTTGTTTAAGACCCAAATTTGCAGTTTATTTATAAAGATAGCACCTATTTGAAAATCTGTTTTGCTGATTTTGGAGATGTGAGCTCCAGACGTTAACTAGGCGCTCAGTGCTCATGTATCCCACTGAGAGCAGCCTTACCTTGGCTAGTCATTCTGACATTTGCCGCTGGCTGTGATATCTCTACAGTGGTTAAACATGAGATATTATTAGTTTTGGGTAAATCTAACAGGCAATCTTTGGTCTCATCGAGAATCTATAATTTGTTCCTTGATATCATATTTCATGTAAATATACAGTGAGGAGTAGCCAAGGCAAGCTGAGTGACTTTATCAAGTACACTGCTGTTCCATTTGGAGGATTACCGGACGTCCATCCTTCCATCCTTGCCAAGTCCGAACTACCAAGGATACAAGTCTGAACTTTGCCTACTTGGTATTAAGAAACAGCCTCTCTCTTTCATTACTATTAAGGGAATACTAGCAAAGTCCCTTTAAGACAAGTCATTTCACTCGGCGGCCATCTTTGAAATGCCTCTCAGGCATGCAAGTGCAGCCATGAATGGGGAAACATCAAATTCTCTAAAAATGTTCACCAAGCTTACAATTAAATTTCAGGTTTAAAATTGCCAATGCCATCTGACAACAACCGTCTCTTAAATGTTGTTTATTTCACTCAAATAGCATTAAAAAGCTTATTTTCTCAGGCTAGAACAGCCAGTGCACATGCATGGTCCTAAGCGCAAGTCTCAGAACGCTTACTGTTTCTATAGCATCCGGGACTTCTAACAGCAGCTGCAGTGATGTAACGACTTTTCCAATTCACGATTGGCTCTTTTACTCAGAAGGTGGGGCTTTGTCCCCATTCAAAACTATAAGAGTCTTGGGTTATTCTATAGTCTTTGGTTTAATCACTGTTCTGTACTGCTTTAACTGATGCACGTGCACACAACATTAACGCATAAACCCTTGAGAGGTCAGAGATTGTAGATTTTGCTGTGCACACACACAAACTTATTGTTGTTGCTTAATTTTAATAAAAATGAGGCTGTTACAATTTTTACAGATGTTACTCTTTGATAATGAATAATTTTCAAATTTACATCTGCATCCTAAATCAAGCTACTATTACTGTCGACTCAAGCTACTGTCAAATGTGCATTTCTAAGAGACAAAAATACATAATATTATTAATATTGCAGCCTGCACTGCACACTGTGCAAGGCATCAAAGTCAGGGACACAACCCTGTTTCATGATTTGAAACAATATTACTCATTAAAAGATTCAGATACTAAGACATACATTTTTCTATATTGACATTTATTTTAAGGAAAAATTACTTTAAAAGTCATAAAAAACGTGAAGTGTTTGTCATGTTCTGACCATAAAGAGTGGTTTAAAACCACAATTAATGATTAAATCTTAATGATTAAAAATCTACCTTTAAACTTAAGAATTCATTTTGATAATTATCAATATCGACTGATATAAAAAATGTTATTGTGTTAGTTCTTTGGGCCATATCTCCAAGCCCTACCTTCCAACATGACAGTGACCCAAAACACAAACAGCAAAACTGAGCACACATTGGTTGAGGGGGAAAAGTAGAATGTCCTTGCATGACATTATCAGAGCCCAGACTGGAATGACTTGATGACTGCAGTCCGCAAACAGTCACTATCAAATGTACCTGAACTTGAGCAGTTCAGCAAAGAAGAGTGGGCAATACCATCAAATCTCTCAATATTTACAAAAGGTATCGATACTTTCAGATTTGGGTAGGATTGTAGTGGTTCTTAATTTCACAAAAGTGAGTTCTCTGTATAGGGAAATGGATGACTAATAGCTGTCTCTCAGTCCCTTTTGATGACGTGTCCTTGGTTCAGGTAAAAGAGATTGTGGTTCCCAGAACTCTTGGTTTGATGCCAAGTGTTTTGAAAAAACAGGTCTGTTCATTGCCTCTCATTAGATCATGTTAAAGCAATTAGCTATTAAACGTTATTTGTACCAAAATATATTAATGTGATTAATTAATGTTTAAATAATCAGAAAGTGAAGGTGTTTTGTTTTTTGTTTTTTTCTAATAGGGTGGTGGTGGGTCTTTATTGATCAGAGAGGGGTTATGGGGAGACTCAAACCTGCACTTTTGTAATAGCTAAGCCACAGTTCCAGCTCGTTTTTGTCAGTAATTAAGTTAAATACAGAAAGTACACACGTCACTTCATGACACACGTTTTTTTCCACGTGTTACTTCACTTCACATTCAGTGATGCCAGGACTGTCGGTGTCTAAGTAATTTGCATGTGCCTGTGTGTTTGCATTCCAGGTTTTGCCGTGGCTCACGTTTCCCAGAACAACCCCACATCAGCCTCCTCCTCCACCTCATCTGCCTCTAGTGACCCCACCGGCCCCTCTGACTCGGTCACAGCCAGCAACGTATCCACACACACGGTCACACACAGTCAAACAGGTAACACACACACTCCACATTTGCCTCTCCCTTCTCTACTTTGCTTAACCACTCTTTTTTACTACCAACTGCTTTCACTGAAATACCAAAACACTTCATGCCTGCTGCTACATAAGCATCCTCTTTGCATAGAAGCAGACTGCGCAATCATTTTTGTTTTTCTCACAGTAGATCAGACAACCTTTTTATTAAATCTCCTAAGCCAATTTGTACTTTCACGTAGCACTTGGCGAGTGGTCATTTTGGTTCCTGCCGATATCACAGTGTCAGTTGTATTGTCACAACCCTAGAAATGCAGATTACTGTATTTTGATTCTTGATAACTACACGCTCAGAACTTCACAGCTCGTGCAGTCTGATTCCTTTTTTAGTTCTTCAAGTGGTTGTGAAATTTCGTGAAATTTCATGTTGACTTCATCCTTTTGAGCACATGCCAGACAGCCAGTTTAGTCAAATTTGGCGAAACAAGAAAAAACGTAATTCCCTGGTAAGCTGTGATCAAGTAGATGTTTAAATGGAAATCTATTTTATGACTGTTAGCTAAATATTCCCCCAAAGGGCCTCTTAGGAATTGATGGCTGAGTAGAACAAGAGCCCCTGAGGGACTTTGTTCACCTCTAAAGGTCTGTATAGTCTATGGCTCCTCTATTTATCTCTGCCTCCTACACTGCATCTGTCAGCAATGATCAGTGGTGGTCAGTCGTGGTTTTGGAAAAACCTGAAAGCTCATAAAGTCTTCACACCACAAGAGCCCAGGAACCAATCTGGTAGCTGATTCTCTGAACAGAGGAGTGGAGTCTTGTGGCCTCTGTGAAATCTCCTACAGATTTCTATTTTGTGGCGGAGGAGTTTAACTAATACGGTCATGGGCTTTTTTCATTTCTTTCATTATGCATCTCTTTTCCTTCTATTCTCTGAATCACTATGATGATCTGTTTTGAAATACAGTGACCTTTTGGAGTTGTCTGGGGTGAAACCGTCCATATCATTTAATAATCTCTTTGATCTCATTTTTGGACAAAGAGTTTTCTAAAGTCACTGTTTGAATACGCTGTTTGAATAAGGGCACGGTCACAAACACCCGAGTGCAGCAGTGTGAGCTGACCACATTCATTGTTAGTTAATGCCTCGTGGGGCGGCACATCTTTGTAGAGAAGTTCTTAGAAACGGTGGCAGATGACGTATTGTTTTGAAGGTGTGGATTTGTGGTGAGACTTGCAACCATTTCTCCCCTCGATCTCTGTCATAACAGACATGTATCACATTGTGGTTGCACGTATTCAACCTGCATAGAGTTAAAGTCAACAGGAAATCCAACTTTCTTAAAGTTTTGGGGTTCCAGAAGTTAAAAGACAGACCTACTTAGAGTTTCAAGTTGAGAAAAGCGATGGTGTATGATTTCGTTGAAGCCATCTGTTTGCATTATATGAACTTATATTGAAAATAATCGTGTTTAACAGTTGAACTTGTGGTTTAAAAACTACATTACCCATTATGCTGTACAGAAAAGTCCACAAGTCAGAGAATCTCACTTATATTTTTGCATAGTTTTTATTTAGATATTTAGTCATCATTTGCAGTGCTTCATGGGTTTGCTTCAAATAAAAGTTTGTAATGTTGTGTGATTGGTTTGGATCATGGCTTATAACACTTGAACTAAGACTCTAAATTCCCTGTGGAAAAAAAGATGGAAACCAAACTCCAGGAATCAGTGGGTGAACACGAATTTATTCAAAGGTGCATGATCCCTGAGTTCATTTAATTCCAAATCTGAAGAATAGTGAAAATAATAAACATGCACCACTTCTCATAATTCTTGTCCCGCATTGCTTTATATCATGTCATAGAAGTAAAATGGGTTGAGGAGAGAATAGAACCAAAACATTTTGTAGTCTAGACTCAAACCAGAACTGGAGCCAGGGTGCTAACCAATGCACTTCATTGAACTATTCGGTTTTAAATCCAGCCGTCACCATAACTCTGCTTTGTTGTTTTTCTATGTAGATATACAGTAGTGTGCTTTGCATGTTAACATAATTGATAATGATTGATACTATCCTATGGCTGTAGGTTTTGCTCCGTGTACTCTTCAGATTAGATGCTAAATGCATTAGTCAGTAGGATGCGTTCTGATCTGTCCCTCTGTTCTCTAGTCAGGTCTGGCAGGGAAGGCCGAAGGTGCGTGTTTTCTCTGTCAGAAGATGACAGGCACGGTGGAGAGTGGGTTTAGAGCTCCCTGCACACATAACAGGCATGTCTGTGTGACACTGATGCAAAGTGGACCCCTTAGTTTCCAGTGACTTGCATTGTGCTATTAAATACTAAAGCTTTGTGTGTGTGTGCACTTGGTAAGCCTGATAAAATTCAACTGGTCAGGAAATGATTTAGATTAGTTGATAACCCAAAAATAGCAGATTTTTTCATTGTATGTCCGAATGAGTCTAAATGCTGCAATTAATCAATAAAGACCAATAAAATTAGCCAAGTTAGGCTTTGCAGTGTATTAATTTAAAGTTAGTGATTAATTTAAAAATAGTGAAGTGATCAGTATTTATAAATACAGCGTTTATTAAAAAAAATACAGTATTTATAAAAGTTGCGAACCCTCTCTTTAAAAGTGCATGACATTAGTAAGTGTGGCTTAGCTGATGAAATCCAAAGGCTCGGTGAATTAATGCCTCCCCAGAGTGAGAAAGCACGGTATCCTGTATTTTTTTTTTTTTGTCTTTATCCTATCACTTCCAAGGCTCTCTGCCATTCATGTTCCTCCATTTGTGTTCATATTTGTATTTTTAGCGGAGCACTTCAAACCCGTCTGACTCACTGTCTCACCATTGACATGTCTGAAGCTCCTCCCACTTCCCTCCTAGGCTTAACCCATCAGCAATTCTTAACATGTGGCATGAATTCTATTATCTGCACCTCTCACATAGTCTATGATTACTTTATCTATTCTATCTAGCCATCTATCGTCTGACCTATGTCTAATTCTAGCTGTCTCTCTGTCTTGTCTATCTATTTATCTATCCAACCATCCATTTTTCTCTGTATGTCTGTCTGGCTTTCTGTCTATATATCTACCTGTCTACCTGCCAAACTATTTAGCAATATATCAACCCATCCAACTATACATTTATCTGTCTCTCCATATATCTGTCTATCTATCTAGCCATCATTTTACCTATCTATCTGTATGTAGCTAATAGCCATCTATCAATCCATCCTCATCTGTATACCGAACATCTCAGCAAACTCACATCTATGTGTCACAGCACACACAAGCACACGCACGCATTACAAACAGCCTAACAAAGCTGACATTCTCCTCCTGAACACTGGGTGCAGTTCTCCCTTTGTGTGGTTTGTATGTTCAGTATGAATAGAGGTTTTCTGCATGTGTGTAATTCCCATCCCCTTCTCCATAAGTCAGGAGAGGCATGTGTGGAACTAACTGGTCCTGCCCTCCCTGTTTCAGGACTCACCCTGGCGCCTAGCCTCACCCCTGCACCGCAACCCACCATCTCCCTACTGTCTGACAATGATGCTGAAACACTGAGCGTGGACTCCCTGACGCTGCTGCCCCCCTCTGCCCCGCCTCGCCTGCGCTCCTTTAGCGCCCAGTCCTCTGTCCAGGAAAGGGAAGAGATGGCGGTTGCCGGTCAAGAGGAAGATGACGACACAGGAGCGACAGACTCGCAGACTCAAGAAAACAAGAAGGATATTTCAGTCATCCCAGAGGAAGATGAGCCATCCCCTGAGTCTGGGCCATTGCTTATGGTGGAAACTGAGGATTTGGCACAGGTACAGAGGGAGGAGCCTGTGACTCAGCCTGAGAGAAACTCTATAGCCGTCACTTCCGACCAAGAGAATAACCCAGACCTGGAGGAGGAGACCGCGATAGACTGAAATGTCTACTGCAACTCAAATAAAAAACTAAAATGTACTAAAGAAATTTGGGCCAGGTTGCTAAAGCAAGAAGCGCATGTTAATGTTGATTGCTCAATGTGAGCATGACCGATTCTGGTTTGCAACTAGCTAGTTTAGCTAGTTTGCACATCATTTCAGCTTTGGTGACTCAGGCCCTCAATTGTATCTTTGTCTATTTGCCGACTGTGTCAACACAGCGGTTACCAGTACTTCTCCTTACAACAAGACCATGATGCATTTCAGAGGAAGCCGGCACTCTTAGAACAGTAACATTATTGTTTTGTCACGAGTGCTGCTTTAAAGCACAGTCTTTTTTCTGTCGTGCGTTATTCTTTCTGCTCTGGTGCTGAGGTGATCGTGACTGTTTTGTGATTGTGTGCGAATGTTGGAGTGTGTGTGCGATTGGTTTTATGATACTGAGCAGATGGAGAGGAGAAGGCGTGTTTGTATAAATCTGTAGTGGGGAAAGCCCGCTTGATTTCACCAGTCTTAACACTGAGGAATGTACAAAGACTTCTGGGTCTATCCAGCGGTGCTCTTTTCTGAAGGTATATTTAGTTTCGTCTGAACCTTCATTTTCACTTCAGCGATTTGAAAAATGCCCTTTTGTGTCATTCTTCGGCGATTGTGAGGAACCGGTATGAGCTTCAAGTAACCCGTTTGAATTCATCACTGCATTTGAGATCTTTCAACCCATGAACGCTTGCTCCATCAAGCGTTTTGTATAAAAACCGCTGACTCACTTATATCAGTCACCGTTTTTCATCAGGTGAACGAACCTGATGTCATCGAGTTTCATTCCTAAGCGTTTATGTCACTGCCGCACCTCTTTCTGGAACATTTTTTAAAATCTGCCGACGCACAGGATGAATTTCTGAAATTCACTGAAGTTTGTACACAGTGTAAAGATTTTTTTTGATCTAATGTTATAAATAATTGACCAACTGGAGCTATCAAAGTCATGCAATAAATTATTCTGATGTACATTTTGTTCGCCTAACCTTGTTTTTCATCTTTTAAATGAGTTTTATAATGAAGCAGCATCTCGTCAATCATTAAAGTGCCTTAAAATCTTTCCTCTCACACTGTTTGTTTATAAATGTCCTGTTCTGGTGAAATATCAGCAAGCCTACTTCATTCCCGATAGTCATCGTTTCCCAGAATAGGTGGGTTTCTCAGTGTTTGGGTCTCTTGATGATTAAGGGGAACTCTTTCTGGAATCCAGTTCTGCTTGTGATTGGTAAAGAAAAAAAAAATTATATAAGTACCATTTTTGCAACTAATGCATGTGTATTGTAATACTGTGATGACAAAGCCACATTCCCATGTAAGGGGAAACTGCAAATATTAATTAAATTTGAGGTGATTTTTTTTTTCTTACTGTGCAAAGTTGGCTGCTTGTTGGGAAGTTATTTCTCTCAGTTGATTTTCCATGCAAGTGTATGTTAATCACTCCAAGAAAATGGAAGGGAATTTTTTTTTTTTCTCCAGAAACCAGTGATGGATCTGTGCGATGCTGAGAAAAATGCAATTTCTGTTTATTTATTTGCTCTGTGTTTTCCCAGAGACTTACCATTAATTTAACCCCCCACCCCCACCACATCCTCACTTCCCACAATTCCTTCATATGAACAGGTTTTCAAGCAAGGAAATTCACAATAAATTGACAAAATTCAACAATCTACATAATTCACGGGTCCTACTTCTGCTTGTCGCCAGATCCTCCTCGACTGAAAATAAATGCCATGCAGTAATATGTCATGAACTGCTTTCAATTCAATATCAATAAGCGTTTCTGTGAACAATTAGGCTGTGATGGCCATCTCAATGTGTGTCAGTTTGGCAAAGTTTGGAAAGCATCTGTTAAATGAACCAGCATGACCTTGATCTTCAGTGTGGTTCCTCTGGTCTGAGAAACAGGTTGATATGAAGCTTATTAAGAGCACTATATATGGATGCGCGCAGACGGTCTCATGAGAGTCTCATTGGCGTGTTCTCCAGAGGTCTCGTCTCATGCCTTCTGCGGAAAGCTGCGTCCCAGGGGTGATATTTCTGAAGAACTCTTACTAGCTTGTGTGAATTACATGGCATCTGCCTGGGACGAGCCATGTATGACCTGCCACAATACAGCACCTTGCATTTTGCCTTAAGTACATGAGATGCTGATGTTGTTGCGAGCAATGCATTGCAAAGCCTTTAAGATGATCCTTAACAATGGGTAGAGTTGTACACTTGTATATTTGACCGAATTTTAATATCGCGTGAAAAAAATGTACATTTAAATTTGGTTGACGCTGACAATTTTTAATTAATAGATATTTTGTTTACTACAAACTTTTTTTTTACACCAAAATCTGGTCGAAAACGTGTTTTTGGACCCCCTGCAGTACCTCCACCGAGACCCTAGGGGGCCGTAAGCCCTTCATATGGAACCTTACATGTGAAAATACAAAATGTATATATATTTTTTACTGATACTTATCAAACCATCTTAAACCCACCTGTCTGTATGGAAAAGGGGGGCGAGGAGATTACTGAAAGGTGGTCTTTGTGTTCTGTTAATGTGAAACAGGTTTATCTTTGTGAATCAGTGAATTGGAAGTCCTGCCCACATAGTCTTAGCGGAGAACATGGGGACCTTCTACCTTGATGTGGGATGGCAGGAGATGAGTGTTGTCATAGTAACCATGATGTGGTGTAGCCATATCACTTGCCTTCCTGGAATATAGCTTTGTGGTCTGAAACATTGTCAATTTACAAAAACCACTCCCAGGGGGCTTCAGCATCATAACCATAAATAGATTAAAAGAAAAGTTTACTCGTGGGTAACGTGTTTCCAGAGCAACGTCTAAATAGTCAACTAGTAGGTTTTGGTGTAGTGCGCAATGATAGCTACTTGCCTTTTAAATTTAGAAATCAATTAAACCGAAGAAAAGGTTGGTTAACTCTTATTTCAGTTTGTTTTACTTTATTTGAGTCTTTGAGAGTTCCCCATTTCTGCGTGGATAGGTTGAGGTCGAGCACTCCGAGCTCAAACCAGGGCTGATTCTGTGAACAGATTACCCACACAGGCTTGTGTGTGTGTATATCTGTCGGTGTCTGCGTTTTGGAGGGGAGCGTTGTGGTTCCAAAAGGAAATACACTGCTCAGGAGTGTGTACATGTGTGTACATTTGCATGTTTGTGTAAATTGAGGCCAGATGCAGTGGAGATTAGGGGCTCTTCAGGGAAACACAACTGTCTGTTTTCCTGGAAGTGACTATGCACTTTCACGTGTATTAATCGGCACAGGCGGCTGATGGAAGATCGACTGATTAACCCTTACCGCATCCACCAGTTCACGCAGTCAACCTCAGCCACCTATCGAAATAGTTTGTGTCAAATTTAAACATAGGAACTAGTTAATCAATAATCTGGATTGGGAAATTATTTGATAAATTAGCCAACCGGGCATGAATGATTTCCCCCTCATTTCCACAATATAACATAAATTCATTAGAATCAGGAAGGGTTTCTTCCCCTCTAAGATAAGCTTACTTGTAATAAAGCTTGCTTCCTTTACACGTCTGAACTTTGACATGTTTCCTCCAATGTTTTGCTAATGATTGATTCGAATCTCTCCATTTAGCCAGAAAACAGCTCATTCCCATTGTTTTATGGAGGAGGAATCATTCAGAACGGGGTCTGACAGCGACTAAAACTCAGTCTGAGTGTTTTGACATCTCGTCAGAGTCTTATCTGATGACTGCGCAGTGCAGATCACATCCTTCAGCCTCGAATGGAATTTCAAGCAGTGATCTAAAGTTTACGTGAACCCCTGATGCCAAGTATTGTTTTGTTCTTAGTCATTTTTCTGCGTAAGCCTGTCAGATGTGTCGCAGAGTTTTATTGATACCACGTACGCGCGTCTCTGGAGATCACAGGCTCCTCCCCGTCACACTCCATCAGTCCTCACAACCCACTTCATTTCTTGTAAATGTCTGTCTGGGCCATAAGCAGTTTACGGTCACCACAGCTCCGCCCCTCAACCACGCTACTACCTAGATTAATCAGCCTGGTTCACTACAGAACGTCTGGTCTGAACTTCCTGTAAGTCCGTGTCTATGTGTCATTTCAGGAATTCAGGTACACTAAGCCTGTAATCTAGTAAAATATATCATAGCTTGAACATGACTTTTCAGATTCTACGATAAAGGTGGGTTTCGTGGCCATGGATTAAGCTAAAATATGAATCTTCAGTCCTGTTAGACTAGGGTGAGGTTCAGTTTGTATGTGGGAAACATCTCGCCTATAGTGCATAAGCACTTCAAGATCGTTTGAAATGTCATCTGAGATTTATTTAGTTTAGTTTAGTGTTTTGTATGTTGTTTAGTGTAGGTTGTTTATATAAAAACTATTATCAATATCGAGAGAAAGGTTCTTGGCTACAATCTAAAAATTTGATAATGTTTCTGTTTAAAAATTTAAAAATTACATTTAAATTAAAATGTATGCATTTAGCAGACGCTTTTATCCAAAGCGACTTACAGTACATTCAGGCTATCAATTTTTACCTATCATAAAAAAAAATAATAATAAATAAAAACTATTGAAGCACTTCCATTTAGATCTATGAGTGTATGAATCCCCCAACCACAACAAAAAGTAAAGATTGAGATGTTTTAAGTTGTTTACAAATATATTTATTATTTTTATAAAAACTACTATCTTGAAATATAGCTGTCTGCATGGCAGAAATAGAATCAAAGGAACACAATATTCCCATATAGTGTAAACATTCACAAACAATGTAAACTTTCATTGTGCAGTGTTCAAGTCTAATATTCCAGAATGTGCTACAGTAGGATTCCTGCGTCCTAAAACAGAGCAGGACCACGAGGAGTCCATCAAGTATCTCCAGAATATTCCAGCAGCGCTTTAATGCAATGAGTCCGGTCTTCATAGCGGATGAGGGAAGGCATGGAGGAAGTCTTTGAGGATCGGGTGCACAGGGATGCGGTCGATGTCTTTTCCACCGCATGTTTCGATAATCCGTCTGCGGCACAGCTGCTGCAGAGACTCCACCGGTTCTTTCCTGTAGGGCCTGATGAGACTCTTCTTCGGGGAACTGATGTAGTGCTCCAGCAGTTTGAAAAGACAGTCAAAAGATTGCTTGCTGCCAGTCAGACTGAATTTGGAATTCTTGAAGATAATCCGGACGCTGACGGGACCGTTGTGTGTTGTGTAACTCAGTGTAAAGAATACGTCGCTCTGACAACTGTCCCGGATCAGGAAAGTTCCGACTGGCTCTTTTTTCAGCTTCTGATGTGCTTCCTCCACAGTCATGGGACCCCAATAGAAGCCACTCTCCTCTAGCATTGAGGTGGTCTTTGCAATGGTCTTGAAGTCTCTGGCATAGTTGAAGGGCTTGAAATGAGTCTGGATAACCACTGCCTGTGGACTGGGCCTGGACCTTTGAGACTGGGAGACCTCTGGGGAGGCTTCTGTCCTCGCTTGGGGTTCTTCTGTGCCTTGATTCCCTTCCACTGAACTGTGTGCCACCATCCTACAGGAAAGACCAACCAGTGTGGTCTTCCATACCGTACCACAGGAAGGTCATCTAGATGAGACTCATCTGTCTGTTGAAGAGCAAGTGAAGAACAGAGTTAATCAGTGGCCTTTCTGAGTCAGTCACATGGTGTGCTGAACATCACACAGGCTGTAATACACTCGCTTGTTTCACAGCAACTTCGATTCAGTCATCAGGATTTAAATCTAAAAATGACTAATCCTGTTCACTTCATCATCAAGGGGTTTAGTGTTTGAGTTTATTTGATCTCACTTTTATTTAAAAGAATGTACTAGAAGTTTATTTTTATACGTTTTTTTTTTTTTTACAAAAAGCTTTATAAATTATTTTAAAATTCTAAAGTTTACTTCATACGTGTTATTATAAGCGTTACGTGATCAAGAACAAGACGTTCTTAAATTTGGCCCTCGGTACATTTTTAAACATTTCGAGTCTGTTGAATCGTTCTTAGAATTAAAAGTTTAGCTGCGATCTTACCGTTTTAGCGAATATTCAATCCAAGAGCAGTCAGTACAACTTTGCCTCGGACAAACTCTCGTCGCCGCTTCCAAAATCAGCTTTTTTTGAACTCCCATTGATTTATTCCACCGTTATATCTCCATAGAGAGTTCCACAGCGCGAGACAGAAACTCTGTGCGCTTGCGTTCAGCTCGTTCTAATGTCAGAATGAACTGCCAGGCGCTTTGAGAGCAGCACATTTAATGCGAACAGCTCCGCCCATTTCCCCGAACCCTTTCACTTTCAGGTTTTCTCTGAAATCAATTCAGGGTTAGCCACGCCTACCTGAAGTGGTGCGTCTGTTCTTTCACTTCTCTTCTAAACATTTCTGCATGTCCAAAGAAAGGTCTATAAGAATACCAAGAATATTGCAATTTATTGGAATGAATAATACATATGATCAACTAAGGTCTAGGGCCACATAAATCTCCTAATATGTGTGTGTGTGTGTGTCTATGGTGAGCGTGATTTCACTAAGTACAACATGTTCCTTGATCAACATCCTTGTTGATCCTGGAACAACATTCCAATTGAAATATAACTTTCAGGAAATATCCGTTTTAGGCTTTAAATCAGGGTTAGGTGCTTCTACACTCTTGTTAATCAGCATCATTTCCCGGTGATTTTAGGAATAAATTACACACACACACACTGCCAAGTTTGGGATCTGTTAGATTTTTTACAAATGTTTTTTAAAGAAGTCTCTTCTGCTCATCAAGGCTTGCATTTATTTGATCAGGAATAAAGAAAAAACATAATATTGTGAAATAAAGACATATTGTAAAAAAAAAAAAAATGTAACCATATTCATCAAATAATATATATATAGCAGCACAGCTGTTTCCAACATAAATCAGCATATATTTGAATGAATTCTACATTATCATGTGACACTGAAGACTTTAGTAATGGCTGATGAAATTTCAGCTTTGCATATATAATAAAAGTCATGCATCTTGGGGTTAAACATGCTTTATTTTTGTTTTGTTGTAGGTTATATGCAAACTATTAACAATACTGAGAGAAGGGTTATTGCCTACATAATAATCCAGTTATAGTCAATAAAATAATGAATAAAAGTCCATGCATCTTGGGGTTAAACTTACTTGTCTGTTATGGTTGTTTTGAATTATGCACGTCAGTATTTGTGCTGTTAACATAACACATGTGTTAGCTGATAAATCAGTTCAGGCCCTCAGTGGGTTGGCTCTGTAAGCATTAGCCATAAATGAAACTCACTTTCATCCACTAAATCCACATCTGTGGACCAGACAAACATATATCCATGAGTTTCATTTCTTACTAATAGAGATATATTTTAAGTTACATGACAACATGCATCACGTGCATATAAACAACTCAGACAGTGCACACACAAAAGGCTCTGCTTATTGTGCCAAAATTCTTATTAAATATGAAGTCTCCAGAATGCAATTTCGGGGCAAGTCAAAAATGTATTGTCTTCAGGAGCTTTTAGTCTTCATGGCCCAGTTAATGAGACTTCATGTGTAAAAACCATATAAGCCCATTTAGCATGAAGAATGACGTCAGAGTACAATAAAATACCTTTCTGAGTAAAATGCACTCTTCTGATTCTGTGATTAGTTTAAACGATATCATTGTGAAACTGAAATTCCAGTCATGCAAATTAGGAGTATTTTCTTTACGAGTTATTTGCCTTTTAGTAGAATTGCTAGTTATGCTTTCGTTTTTCTAGTATTTCTCAGAAAGACTCATATTTACAGTATGAGGACCACTAGCGGAGAAAAACGTGCTTGCACTTCCATACACAAGAGGACTCTAAACAAACAGCCATTGGGTCAATTAACAGAGCTTTTCCCTGGAATAATCCTCTTCATCAAACTGACATGTTATGCACATCTTTATTCAATGACATTTTGTTACAGTGCTATCATCATTATTTGTCTGAGTTCATGCCTTCTCTAGATCTCTCTGCAGATATTTATAGTATGTGATGACAGGCCTATTTTTATTATTTTTATTATTATTCATCATGCACAGAAATGCATGACTCCAAATCCAGCCTGTCCGAGGACTGTTGAAAATACAGCCACCAGGAATCAATTGGATATTTGTGCATATCCTTTTAATCCACAAGGCCATACGCAGCAGATTTATAATATCTGACTGAATCCCGAGTCTTTATACAGCAAATTCTCATCACAGGGGAAATGTGTCAAGTGCATGCATCATTACAATCCGCTTACTTAATTACGTGCATGAAGATGATTCTTACCTTGTTTCGTTGACGATGAAAGGCAACGTATGCTATTCAAACATTTTATCTGTTTTATCTTTGCTGCATATTCCAGTGCTTTACGGGAAAACGAAAGTGAAAGCTAATGACATTAAATGTCCTGTAGATGGTGCTGTTTCTCCTAAACTGCAACTGCTCGAGTCACCTGGTGCTGTTCATTGAGGACAGGGAACAGTGCACTTCTTAAAATGGTGAATATTAATTAATTTAATGAATTAATTAAACACGTAGAAACTCGACTAAATGTTAAGATGACCTGAGCCTCACTTTCACATCTTTACCACATCTTTAGCTTGAATTGTATCAGTCATCCCGTCTCGGAAAGTACATAATCATACAATCAATTCTGTCGTAATTCAGACATCAGATAAAGAGAATAGTCTAGGGTCACTTTCATTTTGAGCTTTTCTTAAGTCACATGATCCAGACGCCACACAACTGACTTTCCAAACCACATAAACAGAGCCTCATCTGGTTTCCTTGAATAGTAGCCAATGTTTAGAAACACTTCTTCCCTTGTGTTTTTGAATGAAACCATTTGTTGTCAGGGCCCCATTTCTGTGTTAAGCTCTGCAGCAACATATTTTTGCAGTAGGCTATTATATTTGATGTTTTGTCCCCTTTTACACCCGATTTAAATTGAGCGACTTACAAATTAAGAACATGTATAACTGTGTTAAACAAAAATCTCAGCCACTTCTAAAGCGTCAATGCTAGTTTATGATCTAATTCATCAAAACTAATAAAACTGTATAAATAGTAATCATAATCACAATCGTTCCACGTATGTGAAGTTGTGGAGTATTCATGAAAACTAGCAAAGAAATAAAATCCCTCGCAAGTATTCCAGTCATGTCACTGGCGCCAGCTACACAACAGACCTTTACCTGAAACCAGCATGTTTTCTGTCAGTGCTGTTCATTAAAGAGGCGTGTATGTAGGCCACAGGTGTATTGTTACATAAGCAGGAGTCGTCGGATCACTCTTAACTGTAATAATAATGTATTTTTATTGAAGACTGTGAAAGCGCATTAATCAAATTTTAAACACAATTTTTATTAGGTTCCTGAATGGCACAATTGTACTAGTAATTCAATTAGTGTTTAATGATGTGATTATAGGTTTCGACTTAAAGCTTTTGTGTGTCTGTATTGAATTTCCTTTTATTTCAGTTCAGTAAACTCTTCCTGTCCTTCCTGTTATTCCCATTTAAATTTCATTTCAACATCCTGAATACTGAAGTTGAATACAAACCCAATTCCAAAAAAGTTGGGACACTGTACAAATTGTGAATAAAAACAGAATGCAATGATGGGGAAGTTTCAAATTTCAATATTTTATTCAGAATACAACATAGATGACATATCAAATGTTTAAACTGAGAAAATGTATCATTTTAAGGGAAAAATAAGTTGATTTTAAATTTCATGGCATTAACACATCTCAAAAAAGTTGGGACAAGGCCATGTTTAGCACTGTCTGGAATCCCCTCTTCTTTTTATAACAGTCTGCAAACGTCCGGGGACTGAGGAGACAAGTTGCTCAAGTTTAGGAATAGGAATGTTGTCCCATTGTTGTCTAATACAGGCTTCTATAGTTGCTCAACTGTCTTAGGTCTTCTTTGCCGCATCGTCCTCTTTATAATGTGCCAATGTGCCTTGGCCTAGAGAAAACACCTGTGCTTTTGGATTATGTTTAGATATGGCTCCTTTTTTTACCTATAGAGCCGGCAACAGCGAATGACACGGTGGATTGTGTTCACCGACAATGTTTTCTGGAAGTATTCCTGAGCCCATGTTGTGATTTCCATTACAGTAGCATTCCTGTATGTGATGCAGTACCGTCTAAGAGCCTGGAGATCATGGTTTTCCGGCCTTGACCCTTACACACAGAGATTGTTCCAGATTTTCTGAATCTTTGGATGATAATATGCAACTGTAGATGATGATAACTTTAAACTCTTTGCAATTTTTCTCTGAGAAACTCCTTTCTGATATTGCTCCACTATTTTTCTTTGCAGCATTGGGGGAATTGGTGATCCTTTGCCCATCTTGACTTCTGAGACACAGAATCTCTTTTTATACCCAATCATGTTGCCTGTTGACCTAATAAGTTGCAAATTGTTCCTCCAGCTGTTCCTTATATGTACATTTAACTTTTCCGGCCTCTTATTGCTACCTGTCCCAACTTTTTTGGAATGTGTAGCTCTCATGAAATCCAAAATGAGCCAATATTTGGCATGACATTTCAAAACGTCTCACTTTCAACATTTGATATGTTATCTATATTCTATTGTGAATAAAATATAAGTTTATGAGATTTGTAAATTATTCCATTCCTTTTTTACTCACAATTTTTACAGTGTCCCAACTTTTTTGGAATCGGGTTTGCAAATGCATGTCTAGAACAACATCACGGTTAATACATATCGACAGAATTGTCTTTTTTTTCTAATGTGAATTGTATTGAAGTTAGTTTAAATGAAAATGTCTTAACGTTTGATCTATATTACAGCTATAGGAAATAAAGGAACCGTCTTCCTGTAACTCCTTTTCTCCTCCACGGAAGTTTGTGCCTCGGGAGCCAATTAGTGTTTAATGATGTGATTATATATGTGTCGTCTTAAAGCTTTTGTGTGTCTGTATTGAATTTCCTTTTTATTGCAGTTCAGTAAACTGTTGCTGTCATTCCCGTTTAAATTTAATTTCAACTTCCTGAATATATATATATTTTTTAACTTCCTGAATATTGAAGTTGAATATTTCAGGCATATTTTCATCATTGTTAGATATCACTGCAACTCCAGCGCCATCTTGTGGAAACTGTCTATCAGTTACACGTCATTTCAAATAAACGAGAAAAGACAAAAATGTTGCTAATAATATCTAGTGACCAGTATAGACACATGGATTCGAGCTGTTTGTGTGTTTGTTTCAGACATGCTTTTCTCACTTATCGAGGAAACTTTTTAGTGCAGATTGTATTATATGAAGTTAAATACTTTTATATGTGAGTAAAATGCACACCTATGTGAAATAAATGAAAATAGAAAAAAAAAGACAGTTTACATTTGCACAGTGACTAATTAAATGCACTTTTAATAAAAGGATCATTCATCCACAGTTTTTGTTCATATCCGTTTCAGTTCCTTCAGCTCTTGAAATTCAAGTCTTATGTGTGAAGCTGTTATCAGGGAAGAAGGGATAGTTATTTAGAGGACCCTTTTGTCTTGAATGTTATGATATCTAACGTTTCATTTAAGCGAAGTCATCTTCAGACACATTCACCGGTCAGCAGTTCATGTGACTCTTCTGGCTTCAGGCAAGTTTATTTAGCACATTTCATACACAAAGAAAGGCCTAATTCAAACTGCTTTAGCCTACATAAACAATTTAAGAAATCATAAATTGATTGAAAGCAAGAATAGCTACACAAGATGATACAGTGCAGTCAGGACTCATGCGCAGCTACACAGATGAGTTTTTAATCTGGAATTATATGTGAAACCCTTGGCATTTAACTTACTGATAAAAACAAAGACGATAGCATTGTGTTTGAGTAACGTTATGTGAAAACACAACGAAAGATCAACGACAAAAAAAACACATTGTAATAATAGTAATAATAATAATATATAGTGTTTAGTTTTTGGTTATACCTGCCATTATAAAATTAGTCAAATACGCTAGGCTACTAAAAAATTATATACTCGGAACTGACAACATCCGTTGAGTTCACCCGACGGGATTTCAGTGACGGACTATCAACAACACGAACGTTATGATGATCTGTTTACTAATGTGGAAAACCAGTTTTCAGTTAGTTTAACAAGAATCAGGACTGCACTGTTATATCGAGTGTTATTTTCATATGATTTCATTTAAACATTTTATTGAGGGAGCATGCCAGCGTTGGTTTACGCACACAGAAGAGTTAACTCGGTCGTTGTCTGTTACCAGATAAGAGCCACATCTCAGAAGTCCTTGCCCTTCAAGGTAACTCTTTTGAGCACTTCACTACTAATTACAACATACAGTAGCATGTCCCTAAATTTGGTCACGGTCAAATTGCTAATTAGATCGATATGAGGTTTGCCCCGAGCGAGTGGTTTCCATAGAAACGACCCAAATTCGTGTTCAATTGATTTGAAGGGCACAAGTACAACAGAACTCGTCTCGCGAGATCTGTGGATGCTTCTAAGCAAACAACGTTACATGTTTGTGTTTGACTCGACTACTCTACATTTTGCATTGTAGGTTAATAAGATGCATATTAAAAATGTGCGTATTTCCTTGTTTTCAGCCTTTTGATCATGCTTTTTTGCCCATACAGGAGTTCATCTTTCTCTGTTGCCGTACTTTATAGCACACCGTCATGGTGCTGAAGATCTTCTTTCCCAAGTGCTGCAACACAGCCGACAGCGGCCTGCTGGTGGGGCGTTGGATCCCAGGTCACACTTCTGCTGTGGTGCTGGCCGTCGTTCACTACCCCTTCATACCGGGACAGGTGAAGAAGTACCTGAGTGAGCTGCAGAGCCAGACTCAGGTGGAGCTGACCGTCCTGGGCTCCTGGAGTATGCCCAAAGAAGGCCAAGAAGGAATGGACAGCTTCCTAAAAGACCTGAGTACCATCTTTCCTCAGAAATGTTGGCTGCAGTTGAGCCGTGAGATTGGCAAAAGAGGCTTTACTTGTCAGGTGGCCCAAAACAATGGGAGACTTCACCAGGACCGGGAGCAGAAGAACGGCGATGATAAGATCATCTTCATTCATTACGACCAGAGGAAGGTTATGCTGTCCCAGCTTCACCCGGTACAGGATGTCAGCCAGAAGTCTGATGTTGAGCCCTCAGAGCTGCGTTTGGTCTTCCAGACCGTTGCTCAAAGTCAGCCCCTCTTTTTCCTCGACAAATATGACGAGGGGCCGCTCAAGCTCAGCCACTGGCAGTCTGAAGGCAGGGAGGCTAGTATTATTGCAGAGCTTCTGAAACAAGCGTCAGTCCCGCTCTGCATCTTCCTGACATGGCTGCTGTCTCTGTGGCACTGGTTGTGCAGCTTCAGGTGAGTTCATGTGCCTCAGCTTGGACCTGTTCAGTGTACTGAAGAGTGATGATCAAATTCATATTCAAATCTTTTACAGGATTTTACATTTGAGTCCAGTGCTGTTCATCTCAAGCAAGCTGTCCACCTGTGTTCAGTCGGGATACAGAGCAGGTCATTTCAAGACTGTTTTCTCTCCCAAAAAAGCTGCTACACACATGGAATTCATGAGGTCAGTGACATACACGAGCATCACTGATAACAAAAAGAAGAAAATAAGTTTAAAATACATGTGACGGCTTCATAGAAATGTACTCTTTGTATTTGTGTTGGTTTCATTTGTTTTGTTTTTTTGAAAAATGTTATTCTGAATTCGAGAAAAGTTTTAATTTAATGACCCTTTTGGTGTTACAAGTAAAAACATTTTCTTTACCCTTCATATACTTTGGAGTGTAGACAGTACACATCATCATCCCCAAAAGGTTTTACATATATTTTGGATGGCAATAAGTAAAAAAAAAAAAAGTAATGAGTTATTAATTAATAAATATAATTATGTTTTTGAGGAGTCACTAACCATGCTGTGTCATGAAAAAAATAAAAGTTTTAATTTAGGTGTTTTGTTTAATGTGCATTCAAATTAAATTTAAATGCGTTTCCTTATCGGAGGAGTTTACATTTACGTTTTTGTTTATGCTCCAAAAAAATACCAAAATTACTTTACTTTTAATTCAGCAATTAAAAACATATATATATATATATATATATATATATATATATATATATATATATATATATATATATATATATATATATATATATATATATATATATATATATAAAGAGCATTGTGTTTTTGATGTTGCTCCTTTGTTATTTAATAAATCTCATTCTCACACCCTTCTTTTGTCACCCTCTGCAGAAAAGCAAACATTTTTGTGTCTTTTCTTGTGGACATAGCCCTTGGTTTGCTGCTTATCTCATGGCTTTACAGAGAGAATCGGATCAGCAAATTAGCAGATACTTTGGTACCTGTGGCTGATGTAAGTATGATCCCTATTATATCACATTTGTGAAAAAGTTTGGGATTTATAAGATTTTATATATATATATATATTTATTTATTTTATTTTTTTGTATGCTCAATGAGGCTGCTTTATTTGATAAAAAAAGTACAGTGAAATATTATTACAATTTAAAATAACTGTTTTCTATATTAATATAGTTTAATATCATTCTAAGCTGCTCATTTATTTAAAACTTGAATTTCTTTCAAAAATGAAATCTTACCAACCCCAAACATTTAACGGGTAGTGTGTATATATATATATATATATATATATATATATATGTGTGTGTGTGTGTGTGTATATAAATAATTAAATGTGTAGACAGATGTAGTTTTACTGAAAGTCTTGTGCTCTCTGGCAGCGTGTGGCTAAAGAGCTGCAGGAGCTGTTAGAATGGCTGATGGGGGCTCCTGCTGGACTCAAGATGAACCGAGCTCTCGACCAGGTGCTGGGGAGATTCTTTCTCTACCACATTCATCTGTGGATCAGTAAGTAGATCTTAAGTTCAAGCACTCTGATGGTGGTTCATGCTTATTAATGAATCGCATGTATGTCTTGTGATTGTGTCCGCAGGTTACATCCATCTGATGTCTCC
This sequence comes from Carassius auratus, assembly GCF_003368295.1. Taxonomy (NCBI): domain Eukaryota; kingdom Metazoa; phylum Chordata; class Actinopteri; order Cypriniformes; family Cyprinidae; genus Carassius; species Carassius auratus. The sequence goes on from NC_039245.1 coordinate 2,785,060, forward strand.
TTTCATTGAGAGAATCCTGTGGTATGTTGGACTTTCAGCCTGCCTGGGATTGACCTTTGCTCTTTCTGTATTGTCGGACATTGTGGCCCTCCTCACTTTCCACATCTACTGTTTTTACGTGTATGGAGCAAGGTGAGGTTCGGTTTTGTTGTTACGTACTCTCATGTTTCAGCGCTTCCAGTAGAGGGTAGTGTCAACTTTTATATTTGCGCTTCTTGAAGGGATAGTTCACTCAGAAAAGAAGGTTCTGTACTCATTCAGTTTTCTCTGTCAGTGGTTCTCAATCCTGGCCAACACTGCAGGTTTTTGGTGTCTCTCTTATCTGACACACACATTTGAGGTCTTGGAGTCTTCACTGATGAGCTGATGAGTGGAATCAGGTGTGTTTGAACAGGGAGACGTCTAAAATGTGCAGTGATGGAGGTTCTCCACTATCAGGATTGGGAACCACTGCTCTGTGTCATTCCAAATCTTTACAAAATGTCCAGTGTCCAAGCTGCTGTTTAATGTGTTATAAAAGTGGATCGGAATCATGAGCCACCAAGGTCACCATTCCCTTTCATTGTGTGAAATAAAAGGGAATTTTATGTTCCATTCAAAAAAAGAAAAAAAAAGAAACCGGTTTGGAAAGACATGAGAGAACATAAACCCTGACAGAATTTTAGGTGTACTATCTCTTTAAGATTCTATCTCAGATCTGTCCGGGCAGTTACTTGCCATCTATATTTACAGTCTTGCGTCTTTTATTTTCGTATTACCCTTGACTCAACATTGCAGGGCTTCACTTCTGAGATTTGCAGCCCAGTTTCTTTGTTTGTGAAGTGTACTTTCTCATCTCTGTTGTCAGACTCTACTGTCTGAAGATCTATGGGCTCTCCTCGCTGTGGCGGCTCTTCAGGGGGAAGAAATGGAATGTGTTGAGGCAGAGGGTTGACTCGTGCTCATACGACCTGGACCAGGTACATCTCTTGCACAACCTCTAGCTAGTCAGCACATCCCTACAGAACACCGCTGACACCGTTCTGTTTCTCTTGCAGTTGTTCATTGGCACTCTGCTCTTTACGATTCTGCTGTTCCTGCTTCCCACCACTGCCCTGTATTACCTGGTCTTTACCCTGGTGAGGCACTCACCCTTATTCCAACAGCCCCACTGGACCCGTTTAATGCAGTTATTTTCACACTTTTTACAGCTCATATTTTTCAAATGTTGCATCAGTCCAGAAGTCAGCTGCACTGATTTGTCACTATATTACGATTGTTTTTATTTATTTATTTTTGGGGGGTGCAGTCAGAGTGTGGTTATTATGAATTTTATAAGTCATTAAATGGTAATTACATTTTAGCTCTTTAGCAATGGCCTATATACTACTGTTCAAAAGTTTGGTGTCGAAAGTCTTTTATACTTACCAGTGCTGCATTTATTGGATATAAAATGCAGTAAAAACAGGAATATTACCAAATTTATGCATTTAGCAGACGCCTTTATCCAAAGCAAAGAAAAAAGAAATTGTTGCTGTGGTGCTTAACACTATTCTGGAAACCATAATGAAGTTTTTTTTTATGATATAGAAAACCATAAATCTGGAATTGATATATTAATAACAAGTAATTGGCTTCTCTGTTTGTAGCTGCGGCTGGTGGTGGTGCTGTTTCAGGGAGTGATTCACCTTAGTGTCGACTTCATCAACTCTTTCCCCCTGTTTGCCATCGGCATACGTATCTGCAGACCATACAGACTGGCAGGTGAGCCTTTCTGTAACACATTGAAGACATCAATAAAAACGGTCTTAACATTTTGTAACTTTCTTTTCTTACGTAACACTTGATAGAGATGAACCTATGAATGTACCTCTAGGCCATGTACTGTAGTCATAACCTCTGTGAAAACATTAATTAAATGACTGTTTGGTTTATTAAACACTTTATCAATCTCTTTGTATTCCAGAGGGTGTTAAATTCAAGGTGCTTTGTGAGGAGCCAGGAACTCCTCTTCACCTGATGATGGAGGTTTGTTGATCGTTGCTAAAACAGCTTGTCATCCTGTAGTTTATTTATGCTTGGGTTTGACCTGTTGATTCTGTGGGATGGATATGAGGGTTTATTTAATAGCTTTGTTTGGCTCACTGTATGCAGTGCAAACACTGGACATCCTTTCCTTGTCTCTAAATATTGATAATGAATCATATATCAGATGAGCAAGCATGAATGAAAAATGTCTTTTTCTTTTCTCCACCTTCAGATCAACCCGTTAAAGGGCAGCTCTGTGCTGCAATGTTATCGGACGCCCACTTATAGCTGTTACCCTAAGGATTCCTGGGCCGCATTGTGTAAGAAGCTGTTTGTAGGAGAACTCATTTACCCCTGGAAGCAGAAGACTGACAAGACGGACTAATTTTGCGACCTCGTAGATCAACAGCAGCCAAACACGTGAACACTGGGAGAAGGTTCTCTATTGGTCAGGCTCCACTGAATTTCATGATCGTCTTAATTAGGTTTTTAACAGAAGTAGATATTTCTACATTGTAGATTTGAACCACGATCTTTCCTTTTACAAACATAAATCAGAATCTTTGATTAAAACTGTGATTTTTATTTTATTTTTTTATTTTAAAACATCTATAACTTTTTATAACACTGAAAATGTACCTTTTAAAAATCTATTAATCGTATTGTATTCTATAGTCTAGCTGACTAATGTGTACTGGCTCTGAATGTTACATTTAGAGACGTGTAAATTATTTAACCGTGAACCACTTGTATGTCAGTGTTGCCAAATTGTTGTTTTGTACCAATTATTATTATTAACATAAATGATTTAATAAAATCAAGAGTTTTATAAATGCAGATGATCAATATATTCATTTGTGCTGGTGATTTTCAAAGTTTATTTAATACCATTTTATACATTACAGTATAAAAAAAAGTGCATCTTAGATCACACTCGTATGATTTATGTTTCTAGACTATAAACAGTTGCTGTTTCAAGTTTATGCTAGTCTAACTAGTCTTGGATCTTTTGTTTGGGAGAACAGCCTGTGAAGAATGTGCTCGGACTGGACCGAGAGCACAACACAGCTATGACAGCAGTGTCTTCTGATTATGCAATTACACAAGAAAAACATCTGAGCTGGGCATTCACGATTTTCATTCACCTTCATGGTTTTGTTAAGAGACATTTTCCAAAAACATAAAAAAAAGTTTTAACTTACTGAACCGATGTAAATTAATATTAGTAGGTCTGTGTTTTACAGTGGATAGTCATTGTTTATAGTAATTTATTAGAAGCTGCCTATATATTACCATGGAAAATTCTATATAGGAGAACAAGCACTATTATGCATATCTTAGGGGTGAGCGTTTATGTTTTTCAATGGCTGGTATAGAACATGATGCAGGGTCCAGATGTCCCTTTGTCTCCCTCGAGACCCTCATGTAGCTGTAATCTGGATGAGTAGACACAAAGACTTCATACAGCAATTTGCATTTTAATCCATTCGGGGGAAGGGGGGTTATATTCTTTTGATCAGTGAAAGTGCAGAGACCTCTGGCTCGTCCCCAGCACATTAACCCTCCTGCATCTGCCACAGGACCCCAGTTAACCTGTTTTATTACTGCTGGAAACATTAGGTCAAAACAATACATTTAGATTTTTTAAAGCTAGATTTAAAGAGATAGTTTACCCAAAAAGCATTATTTACTCCCCTTATATATGTATGAAGGATATTAGAAATTAAGATTCAGTGCATGACATTTTTCCCATACAGTGAAAGTGAAGGGTGACTGATGAGGCTGTCGTTCAACCTAGCGTCTCCTTTTGTGGAACACAGAAGAAAGAAAGTCAAAATATTTAACAACAGACTGACAAAAATAAATAGAATTAGTAGTACCAACTGTCCCTCAGCTTAAACAGATACGTAATTATAAATAAAAGATGTTTGGCCATATAAATCACCTGTCTTTATATACACACTGAGACCAAATGAATCTAGATAGCCGCTAGCATGTGGCAACATTACTTGGCACATTTTAAATATAAATAAGTATAAGTATAAATGTTGATGTATGAAACATTTATACAAAATGCACACAAAGATTTTCCCCCCCGTAATGAATGTCTTGCTTAGTATATTTGAAACATTTTGTCTTAATTATATTTTTAAATAATATCCATCCATCCTCTTTAGTAGGGTTATTGGTATTTATTAATTAATAATCATTTAAATTCCTTTGTTAATTTTGTTAAAATATTTTAATTATACCAGATATTAAATCATTTATTTTCATCAATTTTCACTTTGTTTCAAAATATTTAAATTAAAGTAAGTATATAAATATAAACTTATAGTAAATATTTTCTTTCCTTAAACTTGTCATCCAATTATTAATTATAATTTTATTATAATTTATTTTACATTTATATAAATATTTGTATTATAGTATACTTATATTAACTACTTTATTAGCATCTGTTTGTGTTTCCCTGTTTGCACTTTTACTGTGTGTATTGATCCTGATGCATGTAAAAATAAACAGTAGTTTGATGGCCAAATAGACTGTTGTCTAGGTAGGGAACTGTAGTCACAGCCTGTGTGTGTGTGTGTGTGTGTGTGTGTGTGTGTGTGTGTGTGTGTGTGTGTGTGTGTGTGTGTGTGTGTGTGCGTGCATGTGTGCGCGCGCGCGTGTGTGTTTGTAGGGGGAGCTACTAGTTCAGTCAGTCAGTGCGCAGCAGAGGTGAAAGCTCAGCGTGACAGTGTGTGTGTGTGTGATCTCTCTCTCCTGCGTGAGAGAACATGGGACATATTTGGATATCCGAGAGCAATAATATCCAGCGGCTCGGATTATCGTTTAATCCCTTACCTTCCGCGCCTCGTCCCAGAACCGCCTGATAACGCCCAGAGATTACACCAAAAAATTACACCAATCTTTGCTGTTCAGAGGAAAACAGAAGAGGAGCCATGATTTGTGTCAGACGCGCTAGCATCGGCTGCTCAAGCTAACTGAAGCGCGACTGTGGGAATCTTCTTTTTGTCCGCCCAAAGTTTCTTTCTCACATTTCAACAGGAATATACTGTAACTGTGAGGAGTTTATACTGGACTAGAGAATTATGGTGTAAAGTCGACGTTATGCGCCTGTTGTTGACTCGCTTGGCTCATAGCTAACTGTTAGTAGCGCTAGCCGATTACTCCGTCTGAACAACGGCGCGTCTTTAATGTGTTTTAATTAGTTTTACAATAACAAATATACGTTCTTATTAGTAATATTGACATAATCGCGCAGGTGGTTACTAGATAACATTGTAATGAGATTATTTCTTTGTGTTGACAGCTTTGCAGGCGCATGCTAACAATGCACTAGCTCGATAGCTGAATTGCTTTTCTGTTATAGCAATAACTTGCCACGATGAAATATATGTTTTGGTAAAGAAAAATTCAGAACTTTACGTGTGTTCTTTTAATTTTTGTATCATTAACGATCATTTGAGCTTGTGTGAAGACATGTAACGTAAACAACCTAACTGTTCAGTTTGAAAGTCACTGAAGGATTTGGACATTGATATTATGTTAAGACTGGAAGAATCAATACGGCTGGGCATTTTAAATATTAAACACTTATAGATCTGGACTTGAAGGGTGGGATATAGTTTGTTTTTGGTGTGTCCGCGGATTTGGCCTTACGCCCTTTCAAACATAGACCTGACACCAGAGCCTCAGTGACCCCGTAGCTCTGGAGAAGTCAGGATCCATCTTTGGCATTAGAGAGGGACACACACAGTTGTCTCCTGTTCTTTGCTCTGACTCTGGCTCTATGTGAGCAGTTATGGGCACCCAGGGCAGCCCTGTGAAGAGCTACGACTACCTGCTCAAGTTCCTTCTGGTGGGAGACAGTGATGTGGGAAAAGGAGAGATCCTGGACAGCCTTCAAGATGGATCTGCTGAGTCTCCATATGCCTACAGCAGCGGTGAGTTAGTCAGCACTTTCCAGACATCTTCACGCAGAACACGAATAACACATCCTTCAGTCAGAATGATCTCACATCAGGGCCGTTGGTCTGTAAGCTAGGGCTGCAGGATTAATCGCATGCGATTGTAATGTGCATTTTGTTAGTAAAGCCGGTTCTGTGATCAGCAGTAAATCATCAGTAAATCACATGCTTTCAGAAGGAGCAGTATTTACTAAACAGATTCGAAGTTCCCTGACAAGTTACGCAAAAAAAAAAATCTAATTAAATAAGAGAAATCATTCGTGATAATGACAGCTGTTTGCATAGCTTCTCTGTGAACTGCGGCTCTGTAGTAAATGCTGCTCCATCTGAAAGCATGTTAAAATATCACATTTAGTAAAATATAGTGCTGTCAAACGATTAATCGCATCCAAAATAAAAGTTTTTTTATACATATGTCTGTGTATGTTATGTATATAATAAATACAAACTTATTCCGTATTTATTTCTAAAATATCTGCATGTATTTACAAGTTTTTTATATTCATATAATTTATATTATATATAAATATTTAATGTATAAACATATACATAACATAGACATAATAAATATACACAGTACACATACACATATTATGTAAACAAAAACATTTATTTTGGATGTGATTAATCGCGATTAATCATTTGACAGCACTAAATATTTTGAGTATTAAAGGGATAGTTCACCCAAAAATGATAATTATGTCATTAATGACTCACCCTCATGTCGTTCCAAACCCCTAAGACCTCCTTTTATCTTCGGAACACAGTTTAAGATATTTTAGATTTAGTCCGAGAGCTCTCAGTCCCTCCATTGAAACTGTGTGTACAGTTTACTGTTCATGTCCAGAAAGGTAAGAAAAACATCTTTAAAGTAGTCCATGTGACATCAGAGGGTCGGTTAGAATTTGTTGAAGCATCGAAAATACATTTTGGTCCAAAAATAACAAAAAGTGTCAGCCACATTAAAAAAGTTAACAGCTTAAGTCATTTGTGGATTAATGCTTATTGGAGACGAGAACCATTTTTAACGATTCAGTTCGTTTTGGTGAACTGGTTCAAAAAGATCCTGTAAAATCGAATGGTTCATTCGCAAACCAGATATCACTACACTTGAACGTGCTCACAACAAACGTACATACGTTTTCATTGGAGGGACAGAAAGCTTTCGGACTAAATCTAAAATATCTTAAACTGTGTTCCGAAGATGAACGGAGGTTCCACATGTTTGGAATGACATGAGGGTGAGTCGTTAATGACATAATTAAAAATTTTGGGTGAACTATCCTTTTAAGTGAGCATGGATGCTGTAAGCAGACGACCGCGTGCCTCCCATTTTCAGTCAGTAGGCTTCAAAAGCATCATTGGACATGCGCAGGCTGTGTGAAGAAGCCCGTTGCTACTCGAACCTGTACAATCCCTCAGTAAAACAATATAAAGACAGCTAGATGTGCAATAATTCTGGGCATTTGTTTGTTCACATGTTTGTTGCGGAGCAGAGTATCAGCGTGCGCTTTCGGTAGTATAAATACAAGTAGGCCGCGTCCGCACTGTCCATTTAAGTTTCTGGATTGCGCATTCGGAAAGTATAACACATGCTTTACACAGAATAAGGCACGCAACATATTTCATAGTATTCTACGCAGTGATAAAGCCATTGCATTATAAATATACTTTAATGAAATTTATAATAAGAACTCATAAACCATATATTGTCGTAGTCCTGTGTTTATTAGTCATGTTGAATGAATGAAAGAAGTTAAATCTTCTGTTTATCCAGCTACTGCTGGGTTTCTTCTAGGGATGGGCGTTTTCTGCAAATATCACATTTGAATACTTGAGCTCACAAAAAAACTAATATTCGAGTATTTGTTTATTTAAAATAAGTTTAAGGAGACCTTATTTTTCAGCAACATTTATTGTTCCGTCATTTTTGAACAAGCTTACACACAATAAGCTTAAAAATTTCGTGTTTAAAAAATCGTGTTTTGTAGCTGAAAACTTTGAACAATGCGTGCAAACAAACAAAAGTGCAGATTAAAAGCAAAAAAAAAAAAGTGACCAAAGAAAAACGTAAAGCAGCCTGCAGCAATTAGGCTTTTAGCTTACACTTAACTTTGAAACTGTCAGCAAATCTTTCTTGCTTTTTTTTTTCTATTGTTTTACATGTTAGCAATAAGGCCGGCAGCGTAGAAAATGTGCTCTGACGGCACAGACGTTGGCGGGACTCACAAATAACGGTGTGCTAAGCGAATAAGTTTTGTGAAGCGCTTCGTGTTTTCGTTTCACCACTGAATGGGATCCTCATCTGGTGGAATACATTGCTCAAACAAGAACTGTTCCCACTCGTCTCGGCTGGACTCTCTGTAATCATCGCTGAAGAACTGGCTCATCCTTTTCCGACGAGTGGCCATTACACTTCATCGTTGGTGGTGGTGGTGGCTTCATCCGCACCACTCGCATCAAGGAAAATGTTCTGATGATGTTAAAAAAAGTTTTTTTTTTCTTACTTCTCTCATGTTTTCATCGAGAAACCTGAGATGTTTGTGCCGAGGGTCTAGGGTGGATGCGAGAAGAGGAGTTTTCACTGCATTCTCCAAGTTAGCAGTGTTTATACATTGCTTGAGATGCCGCAACAATGTTCTTGAATTCCATCACTTTCTGTGATTCTCCACAGCATGTTTGAAGTACTGGAAAAGACTGCAGTTCTTATTCATTCATTAATCATTTTTTGCTTGCATACATTTTCAGATATGCCGTGGAGAATCACATAAAGTCACCAATTAGATTTTATTGTGGCCTATTTTTTTATGGCAAGCAAAAATATAGCGAAATATAGAGTATCATTTTTATTTATCAAATAATTAGAGCAGAACGAATATTCGAATGTTCGACTATCCGTGCACACCCTTATTTTCTTCTGCGAGGCGTATTTGGCGTTTCAACACGAGAGCGCCCTCTTTACTGCTGATCACAGAATTGGCTTCACTGAAAAAATATACGACAGTCGCATATTTTATCGAATCGCGATTTTGTTTCCATTTCAATTAATCATGCAGCCCTACTGTGAGCCATTCATACAGTTTTGATGTTAACAGGTTTACCAAATAACACGGTCAATATTATTCTATTGTATATGGTGAGTAATTCTGCAGTGCCATATTGTTGCTGTGAGTGACTTACAGGAGGTGGAAACAGCTGATAATAGTTTATTATTTGGTTAGTCTATTACAGGAGTGTGTAATGTTTCCTTTTGTCCATTTAGATCGTTATATAAAAGTTGAACTATTTCTGCGCAGTAGATGCATGAAATACACTTTGTGTGTGTTAGAAGAGATCCGATAATCGGTTTGAAAGATTTTTCACTTTTATTTATTAGTCAGGATTGTACAAGGTGTTTTGGGGGAGTGTTCCAGTGTAGCGCTCTCCCTCAGGATACAAAACTCACAAAGTAAATGTAACTAAGAAGTGTGCTTGTGTATATGTTTTCATTGAACAGGTCATTGCAGCACACCTTCAATACCGGTTTTAAGCACAAGCTTTTTTGATTTGATTTATTTCACAGCTTTCCTTTTACTGTAATGAGATCATCCATGCTCTGTCATGAGGCTGAAGCCAGTGAGGTGATAGACCAATTATAGACCGATATGCATTTCATATCCAAATGAGCCTTGTGTGTGCAAGCGTATAGGAGCTGAGTTGCTCTTATTCTGTCCCTTTTCATACATAAAGGCTGCTGTTCATCTCGTCGGTTAAAACTATTAGGGAACAGTGTGTGTTTTATGGGTGTGAGAGATCTCACAGTGATGGCTCTTCTCTGAGATCTCCTAAGGGAGCTTGCTGGTCCAGCTTCAAACGAGTTGCCTTGAACAGTCACTCAAAATCAACACAGATGGATCCACGAGCTGTCAGTAGATTCAGCGATGGTGAATTACACTGCAGGCATATATATTTCCCAGGGGGAGATGCTGTCCTGACGTGCTCAGATGGTTTAAATGTGGAAAGGCGTTTTTGAAATGAATTATACATGGGGTGTGTAGAGAAACTGGCAGTGTGCATTGTGGAATATTAAAGCCTGCTTGATAGAAAAGTGTCATTTTTTTGGTTTAAAATTCATCTCATTATATAAAACTGCTTTTAGCACATGGACATATGGTTGGTGTTAAGGGTCTAGACTGGCAAGCTAATAGGTCATGGGTTCAAATCCCATAAGGGATGATGCCCTTGAGCATGGCATTTAACCCCAGTTTGCCTCAAGGGGACTGTCCCTATAAGTGTACTGTAACTTGCTTTAGATAAACGCATCAAATAGATAACAAATTTCATTTTTGATTTCTTGAGCTCAGATAAGCTTTGATAAACTGCCTTATGCTGTTAAGTGGTTTTAGTTTTTGGGATCTGTATTCATCTAAATTGGATCTTTGGTGTTTACTCTGATTGATTTGTCTTTGTGCTGGCTGAGTGGACATCTGTTAATATTTAGTGTAAAGTTGCAGATGCAGACTTCTTGGCTGCTAGTGATCCACAGATAGATTTGGCACAAACAAGTACAGTGGTAACAACATGACCAGAGAGTGTTTTCTCTTTAGACATACTTTTCCTTTCCTTACTTATCTGTTCTGTTGTGACTGGGTCATGGAGGTGTTTGACCGTTAAAAAGGAGGAGATGTATATACTTTACCATATCCTCTTTGCTTTGTTTGGTTAAATATAGCTGGCAGGATTTTGAAACATTTTAAAGTCATTAACAAGACCATTAGAAACCAGAAATTCCATTTGTCCTTTTCACCTTATGTCATGGTTATCACTTAGTATATATTATTGGACATTTGTGGTTCATAATCATAAGGATGGGTCATGGTGGTTGACCTCAAACAAACAGTTGATAAGTAGGTGTGGCACGATACCATTTTTCAGAACCGATCCCAATCTGATACCAGAAGTTCTGAGTACCAGCTCAGTTTTTTTTTTATATTAGTGTAGAATTTCTATACCTCAGTTTGTGTTGTTGACACACAATCTACTGGGCAGAGTGAGAGAGAAATTGCAAAATTGTGGATAGGAGTGTGTTCAACCAAATTCCCTTTATGGGTTCGACTCGACCCATCGCTGTATGACATGAAAGCACTGCATGCTTTCGAATCGCTCTCGCCGTACTTTGATATCCGATTGGTCTGCACACTGCTGCTTCAAATCAAACACACCTCATCTCACAGCTGGTCTATTTTTACTAGGCAAGTTCGGAATACTACTGGCCTCTTACCTCTTATTTTATTTTCAGTCAGATATTTTTGAGCCCAGTATTGTTGATGTCGACACCGATAGCTCTAAACTAGACTAAACTAAATGTATCTTTTAAAGGGGTCATATTTTCTTAATGATATTAATTTTGTGTATTTGGTGTAATTGCGTTTGTGCATTTTAAGGTTAAAAAAAAAAAATTCCTCAATGCATCGTTTTTTACAAAGCTCATCAGTCTGAAAAGCGAGGTGTGCTCTGATTGGCTAGCTATCCAGTGCGTTGTGATTGGCCGAATGCCTCAAGCATATGACAGAAATGGTATGTTAACAGCAGTATCAAAAGTATCTATATTTATGGATCAATCCGGCCATCCCTGTATTGACGGCACACTTACGCTCCCATCCGCATGTAAACATCATTGCCGTGGAAGTTCTTCATTGTGAGTTAAACGGACACAAAGTTTGCAATTTGTAATGGAATATTGACTGGTTTTGCTCAAGTTCGCTGACAAATTTTCAATCAAAGTCACAGCAGAACTGTGTCTCTGAGCACAACAGCAGTGTTTTGATTCTGAATTAATCCGTTTTCTGAACTTATCAGGTGATCCATTTATTCAGTAACCCACTCATAAAGACAGTAGTCATTTGCCGTTTTAATAAGTGACTAATGTCACCTGTTTGACCCCTTGTGATTTTGCTGGTATGATAATATGAAAGGCTCTGATACGGAATGGGACAAAGCAGTTATTCACATCCCATGCACAGAATGATGCACTTGAATCTAGGGCTGTGTGATTTGTGGAAAATATCGAATTGCTTTTTTTTTTTTTTTTTTTGACATTTCGATTTGCTTAGCAATTTTAATTTAGCAAAATCAAGCTTCTGCTTCATAGAGACGTGTGGTGCGGAGCTGCGCGAGTATAAACAAGCATTACAAGACAGTGCCAAAAGTTCCCCCCCGCCCCATTATAGTTATAGTCACAGTTTTCAATATTTCTTTAACTAAAATGAGGCCTAAAATCAGCCTTGCAGCTAAACCTCAGACAGAGTTACTCTGAATGTTTTATTTTTAGCAAAACCTTCAAGTCCTCAAAAAGACTTCATTATGACACTGCTCTCATTGTGTTGAATTTTTAGTGGAAAGCGGATTTCCACAGTTCTTCACCCTCTGATGAATGATGAAGTGGTGATCAGATGTGGAAGTCAGAGTCATGTTGTGTGCTGTTTAAACACTAACACAAGCTCCTGTTGAAAGCAGGGTCTCAGTGAAACCAGCTTTTCTACCTTTCTCAGCCTCAGGCATGTTTGTTTCATTGCTCTCGTGTGCTCGCAGTCTTTGAATTTACTCTCAAACTCAGACGCACCCTGTTCAAGCTTCTCAGCGTAGCTGGGCATATTGCAATTCACACCATCTATACATGTTATGAATAAACCAAATGATGAGACACGAAGACATCATGCTCTGAAAGCAAAGGCCTCCTGCTATGAAAAACATTGCTACATTCTCCTGTTGAAAATATTTTTTGTTTCCTCTGTCCACTGATAATAGGCTGTTGAAATCAAATGAAACATGCCCGAACATGTCACTGTCCACTTGATCCTTCTCCCGTGTCCTCAAGTCTTGCTGGAGCTTTCACTTCCAAGCTCTTCCTCAAAACTAGCCGCTTCAGGATGTCTTTTCTCAGCATGGCTGGGAAATCTCGGCCTGAGGCCTGTGCTGGAATCTGAGATGATAATTACACCATACTGCCCTTGTCAGGCTGCGTAGCCGAGCCATCTGCCCATAAAAATACCCAGAACGAAGGAGGAGGGATGCTAGAGGAACGAAATGCGATGCGCCTTCGGCTTGATGTGCTGCCCTGCTTAAGAGCACAGCTTTTGCAGGATCGAGAGCAGCAGAGAGTCAGACCCCGTGGTTCTTTTTAGGTGTGCGTTATTTTCCCTCGTTACATTCTCTTGTAGATGTTTAATAATGGAGGACTGAAGAAACCTATGGGATCAGAAGCAGCCGACATTCGCCTGACAGGAGATCTCCCGCTGCCTGTCTAACTGAGCGCGAGAGCAGACTCTCCTTCAGACATGTTCCCTTTCAGAGTCATCAAAGCTTTACGAAGTATCTTAAAGATGAATGTCGCTTCTTTCCCCTTCCTTTACTCTCTTTAAAGCCTCTGCCGTAGAGATGCACGATTTATCAAAGTAGTGAAAAACTGATAACTGGATCTTTTTAATTTCTATTAATATTAGTTAATTTTCTGCTGTAATGCTGAGCAATGAATTGAAAAAAATAAATGAAATCGTGACTTGACCAGTTGCTGTCAACAAAAGAGGACTTTGTTTTTGCCTCTAATCACAGAGGAAGAAAGCTGATGTACCAGAGGAAGCAATGGCCAAAACCACTCTCATTATGATGAATAAACTCTCCCCGACTACTCCAGGCTGGCGACGAGTCCATGTCCATGTTGTCAGCATTATATATAATCAAATTTATCAAGTGTGCAAAAAGATGATCTACTGAGACAAGGACTCATGGCATGGTGAATATTACAGACACAGGCCTGTATGAAAAGAGACGCAGTGAGCCTTTGTTAGAGACAGAGCTGGCTATTAAATTACAAAACCATTTTGAATGCTGCAGAAATGCAGATATTGCCATTCAGTTGATGGAGACCGTACTGTGTTTAGTTTTTCACTTTATGAATGATAAATGCAGATAAGCAGTCATAGTAATCGCCTTATTGGAAGCGTCCTGGTCACATTTCAGCTATGATAGCATTAAGTAACTGCAGATTGGTTGCAGCTGTCAAGCTTTCCACTGAATGTGCTCAGTCATTATCAAGATGGGCATTTCAGCTTTAGTGCCTTCTAATGAAAGGAAGAATTGGCTGAGAATTAAATTAGCCAGTACACCAAATGCAATCATGGTGACGGCCGAAGCTTTTGGAGTTCCTGATCTTGTCTAGAGTGTTTTCTTTTCAGTAGCTATCTGATGGCAGACAGACAGGTACGGGTCTTATCTAAGTGTTCTCTGTCTCTCATTCTGCAGGAATCGACTATAAGACCACCACGATCCTGTTGGATGGGCGGAGAGTGAAACTAGAGCTTTGGTAAGTGGATCTTGTTGTTTCCCTCAACACTGTACAATGCATCACACGTTAAGTTGTGTTATAATCAGGCTCCTTTTCCACAGACAGCTCACTGTCTTCTCATCGCAATGGAAATTAACAATGAAAATCTCATGGTGAAATAAAAATAATATATATTAATATATAATATTTATAATAGTATTATTAGTAGTAGTATTGTTATTAATCAAAATATTAAAAAATATATAAATAGCTAAAATATTTAACACATTATTTGTAAAGGCTCAAATAAATGTTAGATTTATGTTCTAAATCTCTCCTAAATGTAAATCTTATTATAAAATTAAGTTTCCACAATATAATACTTTAAAGATTGGCTGTTATAAACTTTCTTGAGAGTTTTATATAAACACACATTAAGACATCACTTACTGGTTAAGCAAAATATAATGAATGTACATGCTAATAGAGTGCATATATTTAGCAAAATGCTCTTCTCTAGACTTTTCTCTCGTGAACTAGCGAGCTGTGGACACTGAATGACTTTCCTGAGGTAAATGTGACTTGGCTGAAACACTGATTGAGTGATAATGGGATGCGATACATTCCAATTAGTTCTTTCGATGTTCAGTTATGTCTTTTTTTTGTACTATAAGCAGTAGTACTCCGCTGCCAACTTAAAAAATAAATCCTGAAAAAATGGAAAGAATTTGAAAGTTTTGACACATTTCTTTTAAAATAATCAAAAAATGTTTAGTATGTACATTACACACACACATACGTATACATATTAATTTTTTTTTGTATGATTACATAAAATACACAATTGCGGCTCATAAATCATCAAAGAAAACATTCCATTAACTGAAGGAGGCTAAGAAATCTGGAGCCCACTCTGTGTTATACAGCCATAAAAGCATTTAGCCACTTCCCCAGAGAGAAAGTAAAGTTTCCTTGTCAGGAAGGCATTGGAGTATAAGACCGCAGAATTACACATTATGAAGACAAACAACAAGCTCATTAGCATTAACACACAGTGTGGTAAATGCCTGAGGAGCAATTCTCCAAACACTTGAGGAAATTACCATTGTCTACTGTAATGTGCTGGGCTATATAATGTAATGGAGCTTCTTACTGCATATTCCTTGTAGAGTATCTCCAGAGGGCTTTAATCTCAACCTACATCTATCTTTGCTAATGCATGTTTCAGATCCAAGTTATATCTGATGAGCTCTCTGATGTGATTCTGGAAGTGCACCACTAAACATCTTTCTCTTAGAGTGGGTTCAGTCCCACATCTTTAGAAATGCATCTGCCACTTTGGACTTTTTTATGCAGATTTATTAACACTTTCCACCTCATTACGACTAGCTTAACTGTGTGAGAAAGTTCTCACAGATAGAGAGTGTAGGCAGCTGGAAAGGTTATTTGGGCGCAGACGTGTCACAGTGGAAAACTCGTTTTTCTAGTCTGTGACACCAACACAAGTGCCTGAGTCATCTTGTATTTGGGTTAACGCTAAACTCTGTACTGCACTGTGTCCAAAACAGTGTCGATTTCAAGCTCCAAGTAGTGAGCCGCCTTTCTATTTACTGCCTACATAGGCAGCTGCCTTTTAAGGGATCATTGTAACTAAAATAGAACCTCTTAAGTGACCGATTTGGAACGCTTTTCATGGGCATTAACTCTCAGTGCTACACCTTTAGTGCTGAAGCATGGAGCATTAGTTTGATGTTAGCATGTTGTTAAGTTAATGCTATGCTCTTAAAAGCATAGGAAATGGATAGCACACAAATAACTATGTTTAAGATTTTCTCATAATCATCTGCCATGCTGGATGTATTTCTCACAGAGCTAGTCTCAGTGCATTCTGGTTTTGCCGCCTTTGCTAAGAAATTAATTGTGGCCAAAAGAAGGTCACTTGAAAGGCTGCAAAATTTTGATGCCCACCTTTTAGAACAGCTTTCACATTATAAATGCTCTAATGATGCCTTAAAATACCATCTATGTAGGAAGCTCACTGTTTTGGAACAGAGCTCATGTGTCAAGCTTAACTGACGTAGTGTTTACAGGCTGTTTGTCTTGACTTGTCTCTGTTTGCTTTTAGGGACACCTCGGGGCAAGGCAGGTTCTGCACCATTTTCAGGTCATACTCCAGGGGAGCGCAGGTAAAAAAAAAAAAGGCACTTTAAGTCTTCGAGCTTCACCGTTTGTTCTTGCTTGGAGGATTAATGTTGTACTAAGTGCTTTGCTTAAGGCAAAAATGAACATGCATGACATACAGTTTATATACAGTTGGGTTCAAACGTCTGAATCCAAAAAAAGACGACAAATTCACAAGTGGTCTTGGAGGGTGTTGAAATGGTTTTGCAGAGTACAGTTGATGTGCAAGTGTTGTTAACATCCCTCCTCACTGCATGAACAGGATACCGGCTAACAATGCATGTTTGTTTGTCCTTTACAGGGGATCCTGTTGGTGTATGACATCACCAACCGCTGGTCTTTTGACGGGATAGACCGCTGGATCAGGGAGATTGATGAGGTAAAATGAATCCCCTCCTTATGATAACAGGAAGTGAGATCACTAATATACCCCTAGTCATGTGTGCTTTAAGCTTGAGACGGATAGATAGAAGTCCTCGCTTACTGCACATGTGTGTATTTGTAAAAGAATATTGTTCAAAGTTACAACAATTTAAAGCCAGACTCGTAATGTACAGTGTCACAGTGACTCTCCTTTCCTTTCCTTTCCTCCTCCTCTTCCTGTTGCTGTGTTTGATATCCAGAAAGGATGTCCTCTCTTATTACAGCCACCTAGCTTTCAGGCTACTCTGTTACGCTCTCTTCCTTCCTTGTTTGAGAATATTATGTGCTTGCAGATATTTAATGTGTGGATATCTGTGCTTGGGGAGTGTGTATTTGTTGCATGGCTGAAGATTTCTTCACACAGAGAGCTGCAGAAAGCACAAACCACACATGATAGAAAGAGAGAGCGTGTTGTATTAGTTGGCACCAGAGACATAAACTTGGGGACTTTTGACCTGCTTCGGGAAATATCAGAATACTTGAGGCTCTGCTTTGACTTTGCAGAATTGACTTGAGTCAGACTTAAGCTAATGATTCACAGCGAGTCATTTCATTCCAGAATGAGCTTTGACCTTGCTGAGCTTCAGAAGGGTGCATGGTGCAGGAAGCTTCAAATCAGTAAAAGGAGGAAACTTCTAAGGTCTCTAGCAGTCAGCTGATAAACATTTTTTAATTTAAGAGTGAGGCATTTTAGTTTATAGATATGTTTGCAAATTATTTACACTACCATTTAAAAGTTTGAGGTTGGGAAGATATTTTTTTGTTTTTCAAAGTCTCTTATGTTCACCAAGACTGCATTTGTTTGATCAGAAATACAGTAATACCAATAATATTGTGAAATATGATTACATTTTAAAATGTCTGTTGCCCATTTAAATTTATTATAACATGTAATTTATCTTCATTGTGACATGATGCTTCAGAAATCATTCTAATTTGCTGCTCGAGTAACATTTCTTATCGATGTTGACAACACCTGTGCTGTTTAATGTTTTTTGTGGAAAGTGGTACATTTTCAGGAGAGATCAAAAGAACAGCATTTATATGAAATGGAAATCTTTTTTTAACATTATACATGTCTTTACTTTCACTTTTGATGCATCCTCGCTATCAAAATATATATTAATCTATAAAAAAAAAGGGTAATGTAGAAATATTTAGAAATGCTGCCAATAAAACATTAATGGTAACTTTATTATTATACATCTGTGAGACGAAATAAAAAAAATT
The DNA here is from genome assembly GCF_003368295.1 of Carassius auratus. NCBI lineage: Eukaryota > Metazoa > Chordata > Actinopteri > Cypriniformes > Cyprinidae > Carassius > Carassius auratus. Next base: position 2,803,180 of record NC_039245.1, read on the forward strand.
ACTGAAACCTTGTTATTTGACTCATGTCTTTTCAAAAGTACAAAAGTTTTGACTTTTTAGCATAATTTCTGGTCCACTTTGCAGCTGATTCTGCCCGAACACCTTCACTTAGACCAGATGAGACTGAACAGCATTTAATGGAGCCATTTTTATATGGCATTTAGTCTTGAGTAATGGTGAACTGATATTAAAATTCTAACTGATAGCAATAAGCTGATAACAGGCCAGTAACCATGTACTTCTAACACACACACAATACAATAATGCAGTTATTATTTTAAATGTAGTCCTAAAAAGTAAATTCAGTAATTTTGTTTTAAATGCAAAAAAGTGAATTTAGGCAACATTATAATGCACAGTATGGAAAATTATTTGATATTCCTTTCTGAGATTTAAGTGTTAGATTAAATTATTAGTATTTTTAATGATTAAAGGAAAGAGCATAATTATGAAATATCCAATATCAACTAATAACTGATATACGTCTTTTGGAGCATTTGAGATTCAAGATGCAAAGAATAAGATGCGTGCGTGCATGCTGTTTTCTCTGTGGACTGGAGAAAGGCACAGATATGACCGGCCTCATTGAATAAATAAATGAGACAGGCCATCTGTGACACTGTTTGTGACAGTGACAGGACTGTGGATCTCCCTCGTTCTCATCTCTCTGGTCCTCCCATCCCCCCTTTTTTAACCCACTTTCTCGTCTCTCTGTCTTCCCTCAGCACGCACCTGGTGTACCCCGTATTCTTGTGGGTAACCGGCTGCACCTGGCGTTCAAGCGACAGGTCCCCACAGAACAGGCACGGGCATACGCAGAAAAGAACGGCATGACGTTTTTCGAAGTGAGTCCCCTCTGCAACTTCAACGTCATCGAGTCGTTTACAGAGCTGTCGCGCATCGTGCTGATGAGGCACGGCATGGAGAAGTTCTGGAGGCCCAACAGAGGTGAGGCTTCCTCCAGCATGTGTTCAATGACAGACAAATGCACCAACATCTCTTCACTTTGAAATCTATAAAAACTAAGTGACAAAAAGGTTGATTCTTTCTGCTATTTTAGAACGTAATCGCACAAACGCAGTGATGCAGGAAGACTGGCATGATCGGCATAGCTTTCCATTAGCATAGAAAACCACACTGTATGCCGTCCAGAGCCGTGTAATTAGAGGCAGAAGGCTTTCAGCATAGCTCTTCTTTCTCTGTCTGTTTCCACTATTATGTGGAATTTTCCCATGAGACCTCACAGTGCCTCAGATGAGCGGTTTAGCAGAAGCAGCATCCTGCAGTTCTGAGAACGGGAAGCACTCTCAACATGCCTTTTAAAATGGCAGCGATTTACACTCTTTATTGCTCTCCTCGGCTGTTCATGCAGAAGCAGAATACGTTTCTATTCCATTATCATTCAGAGGCCTGCGGTTTGGAAGAATTGTATACTTTTGTTCAGCAAAGGTGCTTTAAATTGATCAAAAGTTTTAGACATTTTATAATGTTACAAAAAAAACGGTAATGTTACAGAAGATTTATCCACTAAGATATTAAGCTGCGCAACTGTTTTTATAATCGCTAATACTGTAAAATGTTGCTTGGGCACCAAATCAGCATATTATAATTTATTACATTTTAAAATTTCACTATTCAATATTCACTATTATTATTATTATTATTATATTAATCATCAGATGAATGCAGCATTGGTGAGATATTTCTTTAAATGATATTGTCGGGACTCGTCTGTCCCCAGAAGCCATGCTGTTGTTTTTTTGATAAAGGTCTCAAACATCCTTCCCAGGGGTTTTCCATGTATATCACGTTCTAACACAATTAACTAATATTCCAATGTCAGGCTTCCCATGTGATTCTCATTTGCATTCGACTCCATTTGAAAAGAAATGCAGGCAGCGTGTTAACATCTGCTGAGGCAGTGCTGAATAATTCAAAACATTCTCATCACTTTTGGAAAGAGAATAAAAAAATAATCTCAGCATGCGGATGCATCACCGCTCCTGCTGAATCCCTGGAGTATCACATGCCTTTTCTTTATGGCTTCATTATGTAACTGTCCAGGACCGTTCTGATCGAATTGGTGTTGTAACTCAAGTGTGTGTGTGTTTTATCTTTGTGTCATTGCAGTATTCAGTCTGCAGGACTTGTGCTGCCGTGCCATTGTGTCCTGCACCCCTGTGCACCTAATCGATAAGCTGCCGCTTCCTGTGGCCATCAAGAGCCATCTGAAGTCATTCTCCATGGCCAACGGCATGAACGCCGTTATGATGCACGGACGGTCCTACTCGCTAGCCAACGCCGCTGGAGGCAGCAAAGGCAACAGCCTCAAACGCTCGAAATCCATCCGGCCGCCTCAGAGTCCGCCACAGAACTGCACCAGGAACAACTGTAAGATCTCCTAGCCTCTGGGCCCAGGGGCGGGGCCACCCCTCTCCCTCGCTTATATAACACTCAGGTGCACACGGACAAACACACGAGGAAATCAACACGGGCTGGGCCGATGGCACAACAGAGGTGTGGCACCTCCCGGTGTGGGGAGAGCAGGATGTGAACAAACACTTCCTGTGGCTACAGACGGCCGTATCTCTCCCCTCACACTGCTGCAGTAACAGTTGGTTCTTCACTCACAGATCGTGAATAAAAACAAACCCTTCATCAGACTCTGATTTTGTTGCAGTGAGCACTGGCAGCATGTTTCCTACTGTGTTAGCGCCCTCTGCTGGAGAATCCATGCAGGTCAAACCCTGCATTGGCTGAGAGGCCTCGTTTTGAAGTTGTCTTATGGGCTTATATTTCGCTTTGGTTCTGTTCTCATTTGCTCATACTCATTATCCTCAGTGCTCTGCATATGATGTTCCTCTTTTTTTGCTATTTGTAGGGGCCTGTTCTTCCTGCAAAAACTGAAGTACCTCGGTCACATGGTCTTGCATGCTTACCAACAATGAGAGGGGGCTGATGCAAAATGACTTGTAGTGCTTGCGTATAAACCGATGCATTAAAAATGTGATTTGCACTGCAAATTGGTGGTCTCTGAATTTGCCGGTCATTTGCACAATGACTTAATCAACAGAGTGACTGTTATTGAATGTGGACTGTGGGACCGCTAGGCTGAGAGCGACGGCACAAACATTTCCAGACTCCGACAGATTTTGAATGGTGTTTGATGAAATATTCGTCATTGGGTCAGAACTGTCTTCTCCTTAAACACGGATTACAGGAAATCTCTCCTCAGGGGACAGTATTGGAAAAGGGTTTTTTTTTTTGTCTCCGTTTCTCCTAACTTCCTCTTTTTTTTTTTTGTCCTGCATGTCAATAGTTTAACCTTATACTGTAATACTTGCCTTTCTTCTCATGTCTAGAGTTCAATACCACAACCGGCTTGCGGCCTGATTTTCTCCCTCAAACCCTGCATTTGCCACACCTTTCAGTACTTTCCCGTTACACTTTTCCGTCTAAAATGCTCAATGATTTCAAAGTCCACGTGTTCTACCAGTTTTCAGTGTTGTAGCATGAGTTCAAAAGTCAGGTCTTTGCTCGAAGCCCTTTTAATCTGCACATACAGCATGGTTTCTCTATAGATGTATATCAGAATGAAGGATAATAAATCCATTCAAGCTTGCTTCGACATATCAAGCACAAATCAAACGGTGATGTCACAAGTGGAATCTTCCGCACCTCCTTCCGCTTCCAGGTCTGATGAGCTGTGGTTGTTGAATGATGGATGCTCTTTATTTCGTCAAACTCTCCCCCGCAGTGTTTTTCCCCTCTCTCCTCCAGCCCTTCATCTCAGGGACGAGCCCCGGCCTCCAGCAGCAGACCTGCCCAATGAAGCCTGTTTAAAGTGTGCTGAGTGACCGGCTGCTAGCAGGAGGCCTTTAAACTTCTTCAGAGGGCTGTGAGCGCTTGTGTTTGACCTATACGCTATTTGCTACAGGCCTTTGCAGTCACTATAGCTGATAGAATGAACCTGGCACACATTGGTTGTGTGTTTTAGAGCAGTTGTGCGTATTGGTGTCCATCTGTTGGGTGACGTAAAAACTAAAGGGTCCAAAGAAGGTGTTATTGCCCCCCCACCCTCACCTTAATCTTTAAATCCTGAAAGGTTGTGGTTATAGAAATACTACAAAAAAAGTGTTATTTTGTTCCTTTTTGGGCATCTTCAGAATCCGTAGGTATTAGTTTAACCCTCTCACCTGAGAGCAAAGGTCGTTGTTCTCTGTAATATGCACATCATACACTCAAAAGGAATTCTCCCTCTCATCATTTTTTTTTTTTTTTTGTATTGTAAAGTGTTTTTCCTATTTGTAACGGAAGCCTCTGATTATATTTGAAAACAAACGCTCATGGTTTTTAAGTCGGGCAGTATGATGAGACCCTCCTGGAGTGGCCAAAGGGGCGGTTTCTTCTGTGTGAACGGGATCAAGGGAAATGTGATTTGGTGGAGCAGTGGGAACCCATTTGTAAACACTATTTTCCTTTGGTTGAAGCTAAAAGCTGCTAAATAACTTGCGTAATTATTATCAGAAGTTCTTGCAACAACTTTTTAAATTATTGATGTACAGTTCTTAGTGTATGAACAGCAACAACTTTTTCACAATAAAATTGATAATGTTGTCAGTAAAACAAAGCTTTGAGGTTCTTTGATTCCAACTTGCTCATCACAGCTGACACTTATTTCCATATTCAAATATTTATTTGTTGATATTTACACTGATAGCACTTTTATCGGAATACATTATAAAGGATGTATGCGTGTAAAACATCAGAATGTGTTGTGGGAAAAAAAACAATCAAATCACTATAGGTCAAATTTTTCACCTGGTAGTGTTTTTCTTACTTGTGAGGAAATTATGGAGCCTTGCATGTGACATGATGGGTGAAGAAAAAAAATCATTATTAATATCTGTTATTTTCTTTAAGTCTGCCATTTTTTAACAATTAAAAAATAAATGAAAAATAAACTACTACTAGGCCATGACTGACCTAAAACAAGGGAACAAATGAATACGGTGTGAGAGTGACTTGACTAAAACAATGGAATCAATTAATAAAACATGGCCACAAATAAATCTTGGGAACACATTCTTAATTTTATGGCCACACAATCTATTTTTATTTTCAAACACCATGTGCGAGGCACCACAGTAAACACACTGTCACTTACTAGACAAGCACAAAATGCCATTACTGCTGATGTTCTGAATCATTCCTCTTTGCATCCAGTAGAGATGATAGTTGGAATTTTACAAATAAGTTACAGATTAATGCAATATTTACAAAAAAAAAAAAAAGACATTTACAGATTGAAAATAACTGAAGAATGTGTTTCACATATTCAAGGGCAGTGTATTCGTCCAGTTTGGGTTGAAATGTGGTGTCTGGTCAAAGTCCTACAGGACAGAAATTAAGATAAGACTGATTAAAAGTGCTTTCAAATGAGCAAAATGAATTCACAATAACTTGAGCAGAACTGATCCAATGCGCAAGTTCAGTTTCAGCTTTATTCAAGATGTAATCTATTAATAAATGCTGTCTGTGCTTTTTTTTCCAGATTTTATAGGCCATCATAACACATGAGATGCATAAATCTAGCTCCGTCTATTAAGTGGTTGTGGTGTTTGAAGACTGTTTGTGCCTGGCAGTAGAGTATCATTGGTAGTTGTGCTATTCTGGGGTTTCTCTGAAGCCAGCTAAGGATTGTAGTGCCCTGAGTTGGACCGTATTTGGCTTAAATCTCCACAATCGCGATATGTTTATCTTTCTGGTGACTACATAATTTTACTAATGATAACTAGATGTAAAGAGGAAGAAGATGAGACCAGACAGAACATGAGAAGCACGCACCTGAGGTCTGTAAGATGCTATTTCCCTTCTCTCCTTCTGTAGATTTTGCAGTTTATTCAAGAGAAATGCTTTGTCCTTTCCTTCCTGACAGGCAGATGGAAGAATGGAGTCAGTGAGGTTAAAACTATTATCCAGATATAGATGACACTGAGGTGCGGTGGATGCTAAAGTGAGGTTGGTAAGATCCCGGCACTCACATTCACGATCTGCTCTCTCAGAGTCTTGATGAGCTGTTTCCGTCCCTGAGTGATTTGCCAGAGAAAATAAGTGATGACTCTGAAAGAAGACCGAAAGGAATGAGAAAAGATCAGAAAGTCTCAGATCCGCACAGAAAAATATGGGTGTAAAAATGGACCTTTCCTATGTGAATAGTTCACAGAACATCAGCTTGTGGACTTACAGGACGATGAGACTAATCAGGTAGTAGAAGAGTTCACTTCTCAGGATGTTCTCAAATATCCACCAGACCCAGTTACTTTCAGGGAAGTTCTGGATAGAATCAGTCCAATGGAAAATGGTTTGGAAAGGGGTGTCAAGACCCTGGAAGGGCCCACACTGATCTGAGGGCTTCAGACTGCAAGATATCATACAGGAGTCAGTTCACACAACACATTTGATGACCCATTACACTGCTATTGAATTGTTTTTCTATGTAAACTATGCACTAGTCCAGCGGTTCTCAACATTTTTGATGCCAAGGCCTTCTTGCATTTTTTCCATTCCTTTGCACTGTGCCTCATGTTTTAAAAATGTCCCTCGTGTCTTGTTTAAACAATACAACCTATGTTTTAACAGGCATGTTACTTTTTAACATTGCAAAATTACTTTTTCTTTTTTTACAGTTTTTAATGTATTCTTTCCATGAAGATACCCTTTCAAAACAACAAAATGAATACATTTTACATGGTATTTTTAAAAATGTCACTTGCCTAACAAAGTGTCCATCTAGTGCATGTTTACATAGACAAATGATTAAAAAAGCAGCACCGTGGAATGCAAAAACACTTTGCATTTATTTTATTAACTGGTGACGCTTTCTAGACTGTCATCTGAAAAGCAGCTTATTAAGAGCTCAATTTGAAAGTGTTAACACAGTACACAAAACTAATTGAAGCACTGAAGATATGTAACTTGGTATAAAGACATCTGGTGAATCAGAATTGAAAATGTCAAATGAAAGGGTCGCACCTCCACACTGTGTATGCTACCATGGATAGCACGCCCACAAACGAAGGGAAGAAGAGTAGGGCGATGAAGACCGTTTGTATCTGAGCGGCTCTGCCAGTGTGTTTGGGAGGCTGACAGTTCATACTCAGACTGATCTGAAACAGGAACCGTGAGACTAACAACATGCAATATCATCTTGACTGCAAGGACAAAGTGATGCAATAATGGTGTTTACCTTCTTCAAGTAAAAGATGATAAACAATTTTAGGACTTGCATTACAGGAAGTAGGGGGGAGAAGTAAATTCCAATCCTGGGCAGACAGGAAGAGAGATAAAAGAGACAGTGCAATCAGCTGGAAGGAATATCAAAGCATGGAGCCGAAGAGATGCAGATATTGACTTACCAAGCCAGAGTCTGAGCATAGATCAGATCAAGTACATTCCTAGCAATGTCAAACTCTGGGACGCCGAGACTCTGGATGCACATGGTTCCGATTACACTGTAGCAATTTTGAAAAAGTGAAATGAAAGTGAATCTATTGATTCTGTGTCATATGTAATTATTCTTCATATGGAAGAATCCACAGTATGCGAAAAGAACTGTAATGTAAACCATTTCCTTACATTTTTTATAAGTCTGTAAAAACACAATTTATAGTATAAACTATAAGGCAAATATATTATTTACAGTGTATGCCATCACTGAAAAGTTTGGGGTCAGTATTTAATATATATATATATATATATATATATATATATATATATATATATAGATTTTACATTTTAAACTAATTAATTTTATTCAGTAAGGATGCATTAAACTCCATTAAGCTGACATAGATATTTATGTTTATTTATTTATTTTTTAAATCAGTGCAGTTCTTACAAAAGAGAATTCTGGGTGTAAATACAGAACTACTAAGATGCACAGCTGTTTTAAACATAGATAATAACAATAACTACTTTAGGAGCACCAGGTCAGCATATTAAAATGATTACTGAAAGATTATGTGATGCTGAAGATTGCCATGATTGCTGCTAAAAATTAATCTTTGCCATTACAATAAAAATAAAATTAAAAAATATAGTAAACTCTATTCTAAAAATTCTAAAAGTTATTTTAAACACTGTCTTAACACTGTACTGTCTTACTCTATTTTGGGTTCATAATAAATGCAGCCTAAGAGCATTAGAGAATTTAAATTTTACAATTTCACCAACCCCAAACTTTGGAACAGTAGTGTATTTATTATTTGGAATCTGTAAAACAACACTAAAGCTGCTAAATATTTTCTAACTTTGGCAACAGATGGATTTATACTATTGGTTCTAGGTGGGAAGAGTTGCTTTTAGCAGCTGCCATTTTCCTTTTGGGATCAACTGGTTTTTGCAGACCTACTTCAACAGCCAAAATGTACCCGACTTCCTGCATTTGACTCACTTGCGTAGGAATTCCCCAAAGAAAATGCCAAGCAGACAGAATATGAAGTCAATCATCAGCAGTCGATACACGCTCTGCCCCACAAAGGTCTCCCAACACTTGAATAAAAAGATTACAATCGAGTAAAGAGACACATAATCAAGCTTTTCTAGTAACCCATGATAAAATGAACTCTTGGTGCACCTACTGAGATATTGTCAGGAACGAAATTCAGCCAATAAAAGCAAAGGATTCCAAGAACGGACATCTTTAAAACAACATTTCTAAAAACAGATAAGAACAATAAAGGTTAGGTCACCCGACATTATTAGCAATGGAAATCTGATGCTTCTGGTAATTTAGTGTTTAACTAAACAATGATCCCACCTAATGATGCTGATGTAGATCTTTGCGCGTGGGTTGGAGTAGCTCTCTATTTTGCTGATGAGAGAGTAGAGAAGAGGCACTATCAGGTTGATGAGCGACACGACCACAGGCAGAAGCAGAGTAGATGCCTCGGCCCTTAAATCATTTGGATTGTGATTGAAACTGAAGGCCTGCAGCAAAACATAAGCACAAGAGTGTGAAATGCATGCAAAATGTGAATGATACCACACTGTGAATGAACTTACCAGATCTGGATCTGTCCCCAGGAAGTAGATGCCTGCGCAGGAACCTAGGGCAAGTCCTAAAGAGAGCAGCCAGGCCAGTAGGTGGAGAGACAGATGCTTTATTCTGTCAGACAGAGACATTTTGTTTTTCTCCTGCAACCTTTCTGATAAGGACTCCTAGAGGACATGTGCAAAATGAGCCAATGGACACAGAAAAGGGATGACGTCTAGAAGATAAACAGGTATGAACCTTCAGCTGAATGGCGAGATTGTTCTTGTTGTACTGTATGGCTTTTTCATTGACAACGCTGAAATCCCAGCTGCACAGGAGACGCCATGCTCCTCCAGAGACAGGTCCTGTCTCTAACACGAAGTTCTTCTGAAAGGATCTGGACATGCTGAGGAGGAGCAAAAAGAAATCCAGATCTTTCTGCATTCCCTTCTGCCATTGAAATGGTAGCTTGTTGTATCATTCTTTATTTTTTATGAGTCCAAATATGCAAATTTTCCAACATCCACACATTTTAAGGGAAACAATCAGCCATTGACTTGAACATTCCATATTTCAAAGCGGCTTTCAAAAGGCAAATATTCCATATGTAAATTCTGGGAAATTGTGCAAATGCTAAACAGTGAACAAGAAGTCATTTAGCTACAAAAAAAACAAGCTTTGTATTGCTTCTACACTGTAAAAGCCATAGTAACCTACCATACTGTCGAATGTGTTACCTGTAAATAAGAGACACCCAACACAGCACCAGATATGCGGCTATGGTGAAAAAATAGGCCAACTGCATGTTGTAAGCTGGTTTGGATACGATCACTTCACCATTATAGCCACCATAGAACAAGACCGTCTGGTTGAAATAACCCTGTCAACAGAGATATTGGCATATTCTCCATATTCTAAAGCTTTAAATAAGCAAAGTTTTGTATAATGAACACTTGACAATTAGGATGATTTAATTAAATGAATACTTCGCTCAAAAATTGCTCTCAAGCCATCCAAGATGAGAGGTATTTAGCATGACATCAGTTGTTCACCAGTGGGTCCTCTGCAGTGAATGGGTGCCGTCAGAATGAGAGTCCAAACAGCTGATAAAAGCATCACAATAATCCACAAGTAATCAACACGACTCCAGTCCATCAATTAACATCTTGAGAAGTGAAAGCTAGGTGTTTGTAAGAAACAAATCGATCAAGACATTTTCAACTTCAAGTGTTGTTTCCAGCTAAAATACGAGTCCTCTGTTCATAACATTCCTTTCTCCAGTGAAAAAGTCATCTAGGAGATAAATATCCACAGATCAAGCACTGTTTACAAGCAAAATGTTCCTAACAAATATGTTGGAGGATGTTGATGTGAGAGGACAACAGGGGATGGACTTTTTCACTGGAGAAAGCATTATTATGGACTATGGTATTTTTGCCAGAAGTGACGGTTTAAAGGTAAAATGCCTTAATGATGTATTTGTTTTATACAAACACACAGCTTTTCTTATTACATTAATGGTGGACTGGAGTTGTGTGAATTTTTGTTTTTATCAGCTGTTTGGATGCTCATTCTGACGACACCCATTCACTTTAAAGGATTCATTGGTGAGCTAGTTATGCAATGGTAAATTTCTCCAAATCTGTTCCCACGAAGTAACAAGTTTATCTATATCTTGGATGGCCTGAGGGTGAGTACATTTTCAGCATACATTCAGGTTTTTGGGTGAACCGTTGCTTTAAGATTAGCTAATGCATTAATTAACATGCTATTAACAATATTTTTGCAGCATTTAGTACAGATTAAATATATATTTGAACATTTAAAGCTGTATAAATTAAGATTAAACAATTATGAGCAAGCATGAAATAACAACGAAAATGTATACAGTCATTTAGATTAATAAATAAATGCTTATTGTTAGTGCATGCTACTTAATGCACGGAATAATGTAAAGGAATTAAAGCTTATTGTAAAGTGTTAATTAGTATATTTGGACTCAGTAGAAGAACTCACCACCCCAGTGAGGAGCTCGAGTCCTCTGAACCCTGTGGTGCTGCTGATATTAGGTGCATGCACAATTTGTGGGATTGTGATGAAGCAGAAGTTGATGATGAGGGAGAAGAGGTTGAACTGCAACAGCCATTTAAGGAACAAGAAGTAGGAGAGGACAGAAGTGCCAAACCTGCTGCCAATCTCCTTCAGTGTGTCCTGCCATATAATCAAATGCTGCCTAGCTGATGCCAAGCTGGCACAAAATCTGCGGAAAGACTGAATTGGGGGCCTTATTAGACTTGAAATATCATGCAGCGCTTTTAAGAACGTCCAACTTACTAATGACAAATCTGAATTTAAAAACTGCATTTAACTTTGTACCCGAGACACCTGCTGACGACAGTCTGCAGTGAGGATGGTCTTTGAGAGTTTGACAGAGTTCACTCTGTTCCTGTTTAGACAAGTGCAAGTTCAAGTTTAGATAAAAGTTAGCATTGTCGGAAATGTTGCATAAATGTATAATTACAAAAGACGTTAACCTGACTGTTTTCCTCTCATTAAATGGCATAGGTAATGATCGTATGGCTTGAAATCTGGCTCCGGCTGACAGGTTAACCAGGTCAGAAACCAGTACATTTTTACCTGGGATCACAAGTATGTCTTTAGTTAGTTCACTTACTGTAGACATTCAAAATACTTGTACCTAGTCATTTATATTTGTATACAAAGTCATTTCTATTTGTATACAACATTCTTTCTAAAGACATGAATGCATTTATTCAGCAAGGACACATTTAACTGATCAAAAGTGACAGTGAAGACATGAATTCATGAATCTGTTCAAAGGTTTATATTTTAATTAAATACTGTTCTTTTAAACCTTGTATTCATAAAATAATCCTGAAAAAAAAATTTATCGTGATTTCCACACACACACACACACACACACACACAATTAAGCAGCACGACTGTTTCCAACAGTGATCATAATAAGAAACATTTTTATGTTTAATATATTTACATTCATTTTTTAAACTCCAAATCGGCATATTAGGATGAATTCTGAAGGATCATGTGACACTGAAGACTGGAGTAATGATGCTGAAAATACAGCTTTACCATCAAAGGAACGAATTATATTTTAAAGTATATTGTAATAATATTTTACAATTGATCCTTTTTTTACATTTTAATTTTAGAACAAATAAATGCAACCCTGGTGAGCAGTCATAGACTCAATGTTTTAACTTTCAAAAGCATAAAACCTCACCAACACCACCCAGCACTACAGCTACACATATTCTGTAAAACATGACTTACTGTTTTCAGCTTCCTGTCGGATTTCGTTCGCAGTTCGTCCCAGGTTTCCCAGAGCTGTGCCATGCTGTGGGAAGACACTCATCCTTCTCATCCTGCTGTTTTGATCATAGATTTGTCTTCCTTTTCTGGGAATTTAACTCCTTTTAAATCTTACATGTGTGTGGATATATTCCAGGAATTACAGACTGCCTGGTTTGCTGACCTCACTGGAGGAACAAGGAAGTCGTGGTTTAATTGTAGGATACAAGGTACAAGTGGGCTGTATCGCATTTTATCTTTGTGTCCTGTTGTCCGGGTGACAGGTTTCACCAACCAATACCAGGCAGGAGGAACTCTGTGGCCGGGTGTTGTATTACATTTTAAAAAGGTATTCATTAGTTATTTATTAACTGTCTTCCAAAGTGTCAGCAGCAATATAATGACGATACATCCTGAACAACTACTCTTGTTTATTTTTGATAGGATGAAAAATAAAAGAAATTCCATCATTCTTGGCAGAAAGTTGTAATTGTTGGTGTAACTGCGTAAGAAAACTTGTCTAAATCTGTCACATTGGGACTTACAGCTTTACCAATGATCTGTTCTTATTCCTGCTCCTCCATTACAAGGTTGATTTGTCATCCCCTTGTTTGCTTTTTGGGAATTTTACAATTTGATTGAGTTGATCTGTTGAAGTGCACAAAGTGTAATGTAAGACCCATATATAAGGCCCGTATATTTAACAGATGAGAGGCTAGGCCTTGTTTTGTCTCGTTTGTAATTTGTTCCTTAGGCAATACATTTTTAACTAATCTTTTTTAAAAGTCATGTGACGTCCAAAATGGAACACAAAAATATAATAAGCTATATTTACATTACATCTAGTCATTTAGCAGACACTTTTATCCAAAGCCACCTACAAATGAGGACAATGGAAGCAATCAAAAACAACAAGAGAGCAAAGATGTGCAAGTGCTATGTGTCTCAGTTAACGTAGCTCAGTACACAGCAACGTTTATTATTATTATTATTATATATAATTATTATAACACACAGAATAGAAAAAAATATATAGCAAGATAGTGTTAGAGGCCTTTTTTGTTGATTTTGTTGATTGTATAAAAACAAATGTTATGATATGGTAACGTCATCGACATCCTCATTGAAGAGAAAGGCCAGTTTACTTAAATGATGTGTTAATTTCATTAATTAACACATAATAAATTGTCGAACACTCATTACCATAATATTAATAATAATAAACGTACATTTCTCTCAACGGTTTTTTACTTCAGCTGCCACCGTCAGTCTGAATTCTGAAAGCCTCTTATGTTTGTTTGAATTATATGACGTATGGACATTTTATTTAATGTGGTAAAAATAAACGTAGTAGGCATATGATAAAAATCAGGAAAACGTCATGCGTAACCTATTTTATGATAGTAGGCTAATGATGTTTTGCTGTTGGTTACGTCTTCAAAAATAGGCTTTACAATCATAATCACAAATCTGCGACTGCACACATTAGGCAGTAGATGGCAGTATTGAAATATTAATCTATTTTCTTTCTTTTTTTTCACCCAAAAGTTATTTGTCAGTCCTCTGCTGCTGCTAAAGAATTATAAAATCAGACATTTATAAAAGTGAAATACTTTTTTATTTATTATTGCTTTAAGAAGTTTAAATGTAGGCATGTAAGAGCTGAACGTGAAAAAGAGTATGAATGCTTTTAGTCGGGGTCACTCCTAATGCAGTTCCTGACACAGGCAGAGCAATTATACTGTTGAAAATGAAAATGGGATCAAAATTAAAATGTTCACTCTAGATTTCATGAAGATTTCAGCATGGCTGAACATGAAAGAAAACAAATGTCAGTACAAGTAATAATAAACATGGTTAACAATATGCCTTGCATAATTCATGCAAATGTGTGAAGGCTTCATTGAAATTGTTTTAAAATATACTTGGGATTTTGTATGGTTAATGACATATTATTATCCCAGCCATATTCTGAATGGTCTTTAAAGTGCAATGTGTATTCATTGATTTTGATTCGCAGATTGGATAGTGTTCATTACTTTTAATGCTTTTTGTTTAAATTAAACATACAAAATCCTATAATGTAACATCAGATCTGGCCTATGATTCTGAGAATCATGTTATTGTAATTGTATCATACACACTAATCAACATGCCCTGAAGGATGTGCCACTTGATGTGCCACACAGCATCATGTGTGAGGTGTATCGTATAGGTGAGATTCCCCTCAGCTAAATGTAATCTGAGTTAGTTTTGTATCACTAGGACTGAATCACACTGACCCTGCCACACACAGATGTATTTGTATAAATAGCTGCATGGGTTTGAGCCAACTCCACTGTGCTCCTTTAAGATGCTTTCAAGTCGATCATTGCGGCAAGGGGTCACGGCCATGACAAATGTCATTTGCTTCTGGGAGGCGGCTGAAATGTACCATTGCAATGACCATTCGGGGCAGGGGTGACGCTGGGGGCAGATGAGGCCACGGGCCATGTGCCACTTGGCAACCAGTCACATTTTGTTGATGAAGACGTAAGCAATGTTAGACAGCGGCAGGAACTGATAAGAATCGGAGTCGTTATGGTGACAGGATTGGAGGATGAAAACATGGGATTAATATGAGGCCTCAGTGACTCCTTTATTCTGTCAAAATGATTCATGAAATATTTATGGCAGTAATGGGGAGGATTATTCTAGTGCAGTGAAACCCGATCAGAATGGGTAATTGTATCCACTGCCTCTGTGCTGGCTAGCAGAGGGTGCGGCAAGAGAGGCAGGTCGTGCCTCTAAATCTGAACCAAATAGTACGCTGTGTCAGTCAGAATGAAGGCGAGGGAAAACACTCTGTCACTGGAATGAGATGCGAGTCAAGGAGGAAGATCTTGGCATAATTAAATGATGTGGTGGCCTCTTCCTTTGCCTTGGCAGTTGGCACTCCTCTGATTTGTTGTTTATTGTGTGTCAGTGCTGTTATTTGGCACAGCACAGAGAATCTTAAACGACCCCTGGTTAAAATGATGTGTGTCAATACATAGCAGTGTTGTTATTGTTAAATAAAACTAAAATTAAATTCACAAACTGAAGAAAAAAAAAGAAAAAAAAAGAATATATATATATATAATGACATTTTTATAAATACTATAATAGTATACAAATAATAATAAATTAATAAAATTAAAGTGAAAAAAATGATTATATATGATATTATTATTATTTTTTAATTACCCTTATATATTATTTAACATATTAGAAATAAAGAATTGCACATTTTTCTGTAATTAACTGTAATTACTTTCATATTATTTACGTTGTCATGTTTTAAATATGTGTTTAACGGCATCTTTTCACCATGTAGCCTATTATAAATGAAGTTCAGGATCATTGATACCAATACTGCTACTGATGTTTCTATTAAATGCATTTTCCCCCTGAATTTTAATTAAATATAGATTTTTATATATAGATATAGATATATGGACTTTTAACTTATTTGTCAAAAACTGAAATTTTGACATAATTTTGTGCATACAGTGTGTAATGCAGTGTATAATACAGTTTAACATTTTGTTTTTCCCCCATACATACAGAAGATACCCACTAAAATATAATTCAGTGCAACAACATTTATATGCAATTAAATCTTAAACATACTTAAAAAAAACAATAATTTGACGACAAATTAAAAGATTATATTTAAGGATCACAGTGCAACCCTCAAATACCAATTAAATTTATTTTTTAAATCTTATACTTTGCTAATGTCCTTTAAACCACTTGGTTTAACATAAGGAAGGATGTGCATGTCATTTAAAATGGAATAACATTTAGTATCATCATATATTCTTTTATGCATTTTAATAAGTACAGGGCAGAATAGGCATATTGTTATTGTTTTTGCTGAGAACAGGCTTTAAGAGTGACATCCTTGCTACTGGGTCTGCATTTACTTTATTAGATTTTACAGTGCTCTCTTTGTTTGTGGGCATCTAAAATTAACCAATGCCACAAAATAAACAATACAAAAATGCATTAAAATAATCAGATTTATTTAGTTTAACACATATTTGTCAGTGCTAAATTTTCCTCATGTATTTGTAATATAAATAAGATCCTAAAATTGTTACTTATAAAGTCATTCAGTGTAATGGATGGCACTGTGGTGTAACAAATAATTTGCATTACACCAAACCAAATTTCAAAAACATTACCCTGAATGATGAAACTTCTATGTCAGCTTATATTGCAGGCAATCAACTGGTACCTTATTTCAAACGCTGAGCTTGACCAGTAAAGTTAATCACAATTATTCACAACATTTATTAATAAAAAAAAATGTTTTTTAGCATTTCACTGAATGACACATGTTTTTGTAACTTAGGTTACCACACCATGAGAGGTGAAATGATCAAATATTTAAGAGCAATAAACTCTTTTTTCCTTCAGCACCCTGCAGAGACTGCCTGACTCCACCCCTTACCTGGACTCCGCCCCTTACTTGGACTCCTCCTTTCTGAACACTGCCACTTTATCATTTATTTTCTGTTAAAGAAAAGCATCTCAGAGGCCTGACACAACACCCACTGTTTCTGTCACTTGCTCCTCCCACCACACTGTGTGTGTATGTGTGTGTGTGTGTGTGTGTGTGTGTGTGTGTGTGTGTGTGTGTGTGTGTGTGTGTGTGTGTGTGTGTGTGTGTGTGAGTGTGTATGTGTTTAGAAATTGTAGGGTCAGTACTATTCTTCTGTTATTGTTTGATTAATTAGTAAGAATATATCAATAAGAATATTTACTTTACTGCAATATAGTGTGTACCCTTTTTCTTTGTAAATGTCTTGTCCTTGATTTTTTTTAGGACTGTAGAGTAGATGGGGTGAATGGGATCCGAACATGATGGAGGCCAATTTGAACCTGCATCCTTGTAAGTCAACAGCTTTTATGTCACAAACATGCGTACTACCCACTGCGCCATGGCTCTGACACAAAATTAGTAGATCTGTGTGGTTAGAGTAATTGAGATGCAGAATCAGCAGTGTGTGGCAGACATCGTACAACTGGCTGAGGGCGTAAATATGCTAATATGGGACAGTGCATCAGTGGTTGTGGGAGGGGCCTCAGAAAATCAAAACCGCTTGATAACAGAGACTTTTTAGGCAATATGTTCATCACAGAAGCACAGCAGTGGTCTTGAACTTTGGTGACCAACTTTTTCTTTTAAAAACTCCCAGGTATGTGTGAAACTATCAGTTAAAGCAGAGCTTTGTATTTCCCTTCAGCCTATCACCATGAAGGAAGAGTAGATAGCAAGCCTGCCAGAATGTCCAATAGCTTCTGCTGGCTACAAAACCACTGCTTGTGCTTTAAAGAAAAATCATTTCCGGTCTCTGCCTTTAAAAGTAGAATATTTTACATTTATCAGTGCAGACAATATTTCAGTGAGATAATTTATTTGCTTATAAACCTTCTGTACGAACATGTGGCGAGGTGAGGTCCGTACATCTGTGTTCACATGAATTTGCATTTGTTCTGCATTGCAGAACATTAACTCCATGTCTAAGCATAGGGAGTTTCGGACTGCCTTCCAGCTGCACGTTCTCACCATAAATATGTGTTTTCAGGGAAAGCTTATAAGCGTCAGATGCATCAGCGAGATGTGCCAGTTTTCTTAGCCATGAGTCTGTTTTTTTCTCAGAGTGGAGGAACCTCTTTGGCTCCCCTGGTCCTCCACATTGCATAATCGTTGAAGCCACGATTTTGCAAGGTAATGACATGGTTCATGGGGGGGGGGGGTGTCTTTCTCGCTCAGCCAACATCTGTCCTAGAAAAGGCATCGAAAATGTGTAATGTGAAATTCTTGGGTGACATAATTTGTCAGGCTGGGTTCTCTGTCATTACTCACTGTGTCAGGTCAGGCAAATATTTATTGGGTGCCTTCAATAATAAATGGAACATTGGAGCATCTGTCACTTTGGGTTTGGGAGATGAGTAATAAGTTCATGTTAAAGGGGCCGTACGGAAGATGTCCTCAGCGCTCGGTAAAGCTCCACTGATACAAGACCTCCAACAGTCCGGCAGTTAACTGCCGCCATGGGGCATTAGTCATGAATGAGCTCCAAAATAATATCAAAGCTCGTAATGAGGTGAATTAATAAGGTTACAGTATAAGGAATGTGCCTCTGTATTTAAAATGGATCAGTGTTCAATGTACCCTGAATTCCCTCATCCCATCTTTGCACATTTATATTTGCCTGGTTTTTCAAGAGGAACTAATGGCTGCAAACACAAAGTCCGGAAATTCGCACAATTTACGGCAGCCAAATCTTCCGGTTTCTAATCTCAGTAATATGGCAAGATGGGTCGTTATGATAATATTTTTGCCAGCAGTACAACAGTCGGTTTTGCTTTAAGACCCGTCTGTCACTCCAGCCCCACAAGTGTTTGTTTGCCTGCCCAGGCTGCTGAGAGAAATAATACAAAATATATCTGGCACCTCCTCCGCAGTTTTAAATTTCAGGCTTTTTCCCAGGACTGCCAAAACACCAAATGTTCAGATTCATGCACACTGTGTGAATAAGTGCATAAATGTCAAATAGATTGTAAACAGCCTCCTGTATTATTATAGGGTGGGAGTTCAACCTAGATATGGTTCATTTAATTCTGACCAGGTGGTACCTGACTCTACAGGGCTTCAAAACAAACATTCATCATCTGAGCGAGAGCGTTCAACCATTCAACCGCTGACTTAATATCTGTCCCGCCATGCACACACGACCACAAGCAAAGCCTGGGGTTGCTCTCCTGAGTGAAGAGTCCCCAGGACAATCACATTTCAGCTTCATCATATTTATCTTTTTTCTTCATCCGTTGAAGCAGAGCACCTTTGAAAAACCATCCCCGCTGGTACAGTTGCGGTTTTATGCCACCAATGCCCAATTTGTCATACACATCAGGAAATATTTCCCTCCCACTAATACAAATACCAGCATTATGCATTTGCAAGATAATTCATGTTCATCCAATTCTCAACAAGCACTGTTGCCTGCAGAAAGTAAAGCCTTGCCCTGCAGTTTCATGCAGTTTCCCTTTTGGTGAGAATTGCTCAAATGCTGTGGAAGGATGCATGTTTTTTCAAGCAGTCACCTCATTATTATCTGCGCAGGGCATGTAATGTTCACAGCGAGTGGGTTGAGTACAAAGTAGCAGATGGAGGGATAGTTAGAACCGCTTGATTAGATCAGTGTCTAAGATCATTTCATGATCTTGAGTGTGGTTGGGTTGTTAAAGTCAAAGCCTGTTGAGGATAGAATTGGTGACATTGATCACACAACAGTAAAAAACAAAGCAAGTTGTTGTTCCTGCTTTGTGTTGACTATTGCTTTAATTGAATCCAGCTAATTTACACCATGCAGATGGTGCCTAGCGATGGCATAACCTTAATTGCACTGGCAATTTTATGCCTAATTTGTATTTATATTGTTCTCCAGAAACAACTAGATGTGGTGTTGATGTTCCATGGGATTGGAAGCTCATTTAGCAGGCAGAATTGATCTTCTCGGCAGCGGGGAGACGGAAGGGGCTTCTCCTGGGAAGGGGTGAAGAGGAGCCAGAGGCGTTTCACTTAATTGAGGCTTAAACTTGGCTGCCTCTTTTGCCCTGCTCGTACAATAAAGGCCCCTCTGAGCATTGCTGGGAAAATGTAGGCTATTTGTTTGGGGGGATATTCAGATTCTTCCAGGCCATTAATCTAATTTCTTTTCCAATCCAGATCCCTATTAACGATAACCTTCTTGGCACATGGCTGAATCAAATTTGCACATCATTTGCAAAATTTGAAGATTAAATAAAGCAGGAGTCACCCTCTTGACACATAGATACACACTGCACTTTTGCGCGTTACAGCTCTTGGTCAGCAGTGTGTGATATTGGTTGAGCCATGCATTATTCATTCATCTAATTATAGAGGTTTGCACATCTGATTCTGTCTGTTTTATGTCTCGTGGCACCAAGACAAACCTTGCTCATGTACAGTATGTATGCTATAATATATGAAGACCCTCTTGCCTTTTCTCCAGCTAATATCACGCCTTTTGACAGATAACATGCAGGTTGCTAAGGTTGTGATAGGAGGGGCTCCCGGCTTTTGCTGTAAAACATTGTCTGCGTTTATTTACATGAATATCGCATGTTAGAAGTGTGATATGTTTGGGATGTTTCTTAGATGGATGGATACATACAGTAGGTGAATAGATAGACAGATAGATGAATGAATAGATAGACACTTGGACAGACTGATGTATAGAAACTGCAGATGAACTGATGATGGATGAATAGATAGATATACTGAAAGATGGGTTAATAGTCAAATGGATGGGACAACCGATAGATAGATGGATAGACAGACAGATATAGGAGACAGATGATTGATAGGTTGATGGCATCCCTAATAAACAGATATAAAGACTGATAGATGGATAGACTGATTGAAGGATAAATAGATAGATACATAAGCTGATTACTTGATTAATAGATATGCAGGTAGACATATAGTTGATTTTCATTGCATGTCCTTTAATAAAAAAGCACATTCTGTGTTCTCAGCCAATCAGATAAAAAGTAACGATTAGCAGTGGAAGCCTGCACTGACCTGACCTTTAGCCTTATCTTTTCTTAAATTTCCTTTATAATAGTGTGTTTTGGTTTCCTCCGGGAACATTTGATATCTTTTTTTCTTTCCTCTTACAGAAAACAACTTCTGCTTTAAAAACTAAAGCTCCTGCTGTGCTCTTGTATTTGTGAGAGAGCATGCAGGCTGTAATGGATGATAAACTTTATACTAGCTGTTGCTAATGTGTGTGCAGCTCCCATTGTTCACCATTATGTGAATATCAGTGTAGGAGTTTGTTCAGAGCTTCGCAACATGCCACATCGTGCGTGCATTACACTAAGCAAACCTGATCTCCAGCAGCACTGAACTCAGTTAATATGAGCTGCTAAACTGGGGAAATTTGTCAATACTCACATGCTTGATCTGTCTCCATGTCCCATTTGTGAGAAATGTTTGCCTCAATGAGCATAATGGCTGCTGATTTATCCATATCAAACAGTAATGGAAGGTTTTCCTTTTAGCTAATGGAAACGTAAACATCATCCATTTGAGTTTATATAAATACACACAGTTAAATTGTAAGAAACTCAAATTGAATTTTCCGCTATTAATAGTTATTTATTTAAAGGTACACAAAAAAAAATCAAATTTCCTGTGAATATGTGTGTGTGTTGCAGATTTTGCATTCATTTTTGGGAACAAATGTCCCCATAAGGATGGTAAAACCTACAATCATTAACATTGTAAGAGGAAAATGTCTCTCCAAAGCTGCCCACAGTGATTTGACAATATTAAAGTCAGCTGATTTGTCTGGCCAGGGCAGATGTTGAAGTTCATCTTGGTGCTTCAACTGTCCAGGTTTTATGATCATGGCACCGAATTATAATTTTTTTTAATAAGTTGCAGCTCTTTCATGGATGTTGGCTTTATGAAGTTCTCTCTGGTCAGATTTTGTTGAAGCAGAGTCTGCCAGGTGTATATTGAGGTTTGTTGTCACTTTGCTACAGTAGTTCTGTGTTGCTTGGACACAATCCATCTTAGTGTTCGACGGTCCCTATTATTCACCAATGTTGTTTTTCATTGATTAAGTTTTGCCATGCTCTGTGCATGCAATAATAATTGTGAAGACTGATGTTCTTAAAACACTGAAAAATAGGGCTGTCGAGATTGCAAAAGATCCTGCAAAATAGGCTTCCATGATTTGCCCTTTTTGAAAGTATGACAAGTGACAGACCACTTGCTGAACACAGCTTAAACTATGCAATATGTGTGTGTACAGTACATGCATGAATGCATGGGATAATCTATGTTTCCATTCGTCTGAATGTCATATGTCTATTTCTTTTCATTTTCATATATATTTACAGTATGCATGTGTTCACAGTGAGCAGGGGGCTATCTGACAGCCGTTCAATAAGGCCTGATGTGATGGCCTGCCAGTGTCACATTTATCTTTTTCCCACATCTTATCTGCAGTGTCTCAGCACTGAGAAAGTGTCAGCCATTAATCAGTTTCATCAGTAGTTAATGCTGCCCTCTGCACCCCCTCCAAACACACACACACACACACACACAAACACACACACACACTCAACACTGCTCACCTGGCCTTGTGTTCTTCCTGTGTCTGGCAGTCTGCAAAGAGGTGGGAGTTTTCATTAGCTCCTTGTCAAGGTTTAGTCTAATCCAGGCAGTGGGTTTGAAGCTGTTTGAAGCTGTCACAATTTTTGGGGGAATATAAATGTTTAAGTCTTGGAGTTGTAAATAAAGCATCTCTTTTTAACTGATCATGCAGTCTAGTGCTGCCCTAGAGAATTAATCAATACTTATACATTTCCATTAAACATCATTTTAATAATGCAATGATGTGTCCTTTCTGCTTTTACTCAGATCGTAAATAATTAATTAATTGAGAAGCGAATTGCAGATTTTCTCAGTATCAGTGCATTTGAAAGCTAGAAATGTTTAGAATGCTTATTTTAGTTCATCTGTCAAATGCCTTTTATAAATTTCAGATGTAGCTCAAAGGGCTAAGTTTGCATACTAAGGCTGCAGACACTTCTAGCTATGTAAAATCAATTTCGTGTGTCACTGAATTACGAAATATGTCAGATCGGAATTCATAATGCAGTGCAAGTGCAGGTTGCATTCTTAGTGCTCTTGATGGTGTCGAGCAACAGTTTAAAGAGAATTTTGCCATTGAAGTTAGCAAAAGCAAATATTTACGCAACTTACCTGAATAACAAATTTAACTTAATGACAGATTTTTAAACTCTCTCACGCTCTAGATTATGTGCAAATTTTGCTTACTGGCATCGTGAACAATTCTGCCTGCCTTGAATCAGGCCTCTGTTTAGTTAGACGTTTCTCATACTCACCAAAAGCTGCATTTATTTGATTTAAATAAGTAATATCGTTACAATTTACAAATAACTGTTTTCTATTTGAATATATGTTGTTAAGTAATTTATTCCTATGATGGCCAAGTTGAATTTTCAGCACAATTACTGCAGTCTTCATTCTAATATACTGATTTGAGGCTTAAAAGAAACCTTTCTTTTCATTATTAATGTTAAAAACATTGCTGCTTCATATTTTTGTGGAAATACATAAAACTACCATATTTTTTTCCATTTTCTTTGCTGAGTAGAAAGGTTAAAAACAACAGAATTTATTTGAATTGTATTAGCTTAGCACATAGCCAATTAGCCTACACCCAAATGTACAGTAATATGTTTTATATGTTTTTGTATGATCAGGCATTACAAACAGCTTCACCATGGGGTCCTAGGGAGACTCAGAATTGTTAGTAACACGGACTGATCGGTGCAAGAGCATTGTGTTGGCTGTGTGCATACTGTGTGAATATGTTTCTGGGCTAAAGCACTGAAACACTCTTGGGATTTTACAGATTCATATCAATTCTTTTCAGAAACAGCAACTACCTTTCACCTAACTTGGATTATTGTTGAGTTGATCTTTTAATTTCGTTCCTCTCTTGATTTTAATCACAGATACAATTGTAGAATTTTACTGCACCATTTTGATCTCCGCTGCATTATATTGTGACATGACATGAAAGCTTAAAATGTTTTAAACAGGGTGGAAGGCCTCCAGTGCAGCTCAGATTAATTTTGCCACCCGGCTATAAAAAATATTTGCCTGAATAATTCATCGCACTTCCTTCCTTCCTCCTCATCATTCATTTATTCCTTCATTTTATTCTGGAGCAATTACTGCAGCCCATGTCCTGTTCATCAGCCCAGAGACTATTATTAAATCCTCTCCTCTTGTTTTTCCCCTTTTGTAGCACAGGTACAGAGACGGCCAGAGGTTGCACCCACCTGCTTGATTTACGAGTTCTCTGAACAATTAATGACCGTGTCACATTATCACAAACAGGGAGAATAGAAGCTGGAGGATTTGTTGAGTGTTTTTTCAGCATTCGAAAATGGGCACCGCAGAATAAATGAGCTCAGTATTGACTTGGATCATGCTATTTCCTGCCAAATGCTAGAAAACATAAACCCCTCCCTGCAGTTAAACAGGCTCAGATCCAGGGAGAAAAAGCCGCCCTGGAGGGACTGGTTTCCTAATGCTTCATGCGCTTACAGCGTGCATGTTTAAAAAGACAGTCAGTGCCACAGGTAGCAAATATGAGCTTTTTGGCTATTTTTGGATGCACACCAAAGATGTGGTATGAGCTTTAAGACTTAAAGAATAGGTTTATGCCTTGTGACTAACCACAGTAGATGATTTAGGACAAATATAGAGTTGGGATTTACATTGGAAGGCTTGTACGGCATATGTGTCTTTGCTTCATAATTTTTGATTTGGCCCGGCTGGATATTTCTGCCTCTTTCATGTTTGTGAATTAATTTGAAGTGCTAGGCAACTGAAGCATTTCAGAGAAAGGAGAAACAGTGTTAATCCTCAGTGACTTTAAAGCAGTGTGCTGTTCCATCTTTATAAATTGAGCCGCTCACCTATGCTTTCTTTTAAAATGCTGTGTGCTACAATTTGTGCAGCCTTTCACACATGTTGATCATTTATCTTGAGCTCAGTACGACAGCAACAATGATTGGTCAGAAAGCACAGCTGTTATTAAGTTTTTATTGAGATGATTTTCTTGTTATAGAGAAGGTATTTGTTATTTTTTGCTCCGATCACCTGTTTGTATCAAAGCAGTGTGCCTGAGGATAAAAATATAAAGGGAAACTGAGAAATGTATAAACTTTCTGTCAAATGAAGGGGGTTGCCAGGGTGTTGTTATATACTGGGTATTTGGAATGGATTTTAGTGCATTGGGCTTTAAAAGTGTCTAGCGAGACGTTAGGGTGTTCAGGGTCCAAAGAGACTGTCGTCAAGCTTTTATCATCTAATTTTTCTTATGGCTTGGGTCCTTTCATCAGTGTTAGTATGTTTTTCCTTCTATCTCAGCCAAACTCGTAAGTCTGATTGCTTACAGAAGTAATTGTTCACTCCGTGTTGTCAAACTGCACAGTCTAATTCATTCATGTCTGTAACGTAACTGGTGCATGAGTTGTGCTCTGAAGTGTCATTCCCAATAAGTTACTGGTCAATAAAATAGTGCTGTCACTTGCACTACATATAGAATGTCAATGTATTATTGTGAGATAAATGGAAATTTACCATCCGAATAATACTGTTATGAGCATAATGTTATGAGCATTATGTTATGTTATGAGCATAATGATTGCATGTGTTCCATTTTTTTGGAATGATGCACAAGTACTTGAAATACAGAAGTGACACGCTCAAATCACTAATGAAATGTAAGGATGGTGTTTTGAAAATTGTTAACAGTCACATTCTGCTTGTTTTAATGAAAATCTAAAAATATTAACCAAGGCTCATTGGAAAATCTTTTATTTGTTTTTTTTTTTTTTACACTTTTGAGGTGAAATGTCCAGCGATGAATCTGGCAACATTTTAACACACTGTATACACTTGAATACTGTATTTACTACTGCATATCAGAAAAGCCATGCATATGGAGCTGCTAATGTGATGCCATGTCAAAATGAGCTGTTTTACTTTTACTTTTATTTTTAAATTATCAATAATCTGCCCCAGTATCCATCACTGTGTTGAAATGAAAAGAAGATGTTGGTGCTTTGCAGCTACTAGTGTACATTTCAGCATGAAGACACATTTTTCCAGTGAGTCTAGCTTAGGCAAAATATTAGGTCAAAATATTGCTCCGAAATATAAGTAATCCTGTCATAAAAAACACCTCCCACTATTATTATTATTATTTTTTTGTTATGAATATTTTTTGCTCCATTGAGCACTAAAAAGATATTATGGTGTCCATTATTGTTTCATCTGCTGAAAGCTGATATGGGTTTCAAAGGAGTGAGTTATACAATTACTGTTCAGAGAGAATGATTAGTCAAGTAACACCCGTTATAATTTAGAGAAAGTAATTGAAGCAACTTCTGACTCTTAAACGTATCAATTAAATACGATTCAAATACGGATTTTAATTGCTTAGTTGTGAAGTGATAGGAACTGAAACTTTCTAGGCAAAAACTTTTTTTGTCACCTCTTAGATTACCAACACGCACAAAAGACATAAACACTTGGCTTCTTACTGACGTCTGACACATCTTCTCACCTTCAGTGTGAGAAAGTGTTTCGGGACTGTGTTCCATCTGGTGCCATGCTTCTCACTCTCTGGTTCTGTTAAAGAGCAGCAAGCCCGTCACCCTCTTATTTGTCTGACATTGTTGTTCATGTTGGCTTAATGGTTGGAAACAGCACGGCTCTTCTTTGGCATGCTTGTCATTGTGTCAATTAATGAGGTTCTGTAATTAACAGCATGGAACTAGACAAGCTCTGGGGAACATGGTCCCCAGAGGTTAAAGCCACAATGCTCACCTCGCAAAAAATCTGGACAATCCTTGAGTTTAAGGTGGGCCTGTCTCGACCTGCTGGCTCCAATATGTGTTATGATTCAGGATGCCAGTATTTTTAATGAAGTCTGTGCAAATTATTTTCTCGTTTGCACTGCTTTCGAGGAGAGCAGATGTCACCATCGATTAACACTTTAAATATATATATTCTTCATCTACCTGGATATTATCCAGCCTGGGTTCAAGCTAAGTCAAAGCATTGATGATATTGGACCAGAAACCAGACAACGAGGACAGGAAGTGTTTCGGCTATTCTTAGTCAATGGAGATAGGTGGCAGCGTTTGAGACACATTTGGTCTGAAACTAAGAAGTATGCATTTGTGTATAGCATATTGTCCTGTCTAGATGAGACATGGCTTGTTCATTTTCTTGTTTAGGAACGTTGCCCGTGGCTGGCGAGAGGCTCCCGTCTCTGACAATCCGTGGTGAGGTCATTTCCTGTGGCCCCTGGCTGGACTCATTATGATGGGCGCTGAATCTAAACAGCTCTGCCTGTTAGCCAAACTGTTTATCTCTCTGTTTCTTTCTCTCTCTCTCTCCACCTTCAATTTGTCAGTTGTCTCCCCAGCCATTCAGCCTGTGTTTGCAGTTACCAAACGAAACCTTTTTGTTCCCCTCTGGTTAGAATTCACGTCACTCGGTTAATTGGCTATATTAACTGTGTCTGATTGAAGCACATGCTGAGGCAAAAAGAGAGAAAAATGCACAAATAGCCTACTCCGGGGACAATTATCTTTTAAAATTGAAGGGACGTCTCTATTACCAGCCAGATCCTTTGTAGTTTAAATGCTTTGCTGAAACACAGGGATCTGTGGTGTTTTTATTTTATTTTATTTTATTTAAATAACACAATGAATTCCACTACCATGTGTTCAGCGAGCTAGTAAAGCTTTATGCAGCACAGCCCTCCCTAATTTTATTTTATTTTATTTTAATTAGAAGCTCATTCAAACATTAATGAGAATATTGTTTTGAACTCTGGGACCTGGACTCTATGTGTTGACTCTTTGTTTGGAATGCACTTTTTATATATATATGAAACCAAGACAAATAAGCAAAATCACAACTAAATAAGACATAATTTTGACACATTTTTCATAATTAATAATAAGATTGGAGTAATGGCTGCTGAGAATTAAGCTTTGCCATCACAGGAATACATTTTTAAGTATATTCAAATAGTGAATCGCTATTTTAAATGAAATAATATTTCACAGTATTTTTTTTTTCAAAATAAATAAATAAATAAAATAAAACCCCAACCCCAAACCTTTGAACGATTGTGTAAAACAAAACATTGTGCAGCACAGTCATTAAATTTCATGTACTGCTGGTTGCTATAGCACCTACTGTCAAAGTGTGACACAGTGTGAAACAGAGAGGCTTAAAGAACTTATTTAATATTAAAGTCAAAATTCTATTCTATTTTATAGAAAAGAGTAGACAAGAAGATATTCTTTAAAAACTCACCTTCTGTGTAAAAAACAAAACAAAAAAACATACACTGATTGGAATGACATTAGTGTGTGTGTGTGTGTGTGTGTGTGTGTGTGTATCAATGATGATAACTCTCTGAAGATTTTAGCATGGTAATGGATATGACAATGTTAATGTATTTGGTCTTGGTGCAATAGATCTGCTACGCTGCTGCTGCTGCTGCAGGTTACTGCTG
Source organism: Carassius auratus (assembly GCF_003368295.1). Lineage (NCBI taxonomy): Eukaryota > Metazoa > Chordata > Actinopteri > Cypriniformes > Cyprinidae > Carassius > Carassius auratus. The sequence continues at coordinate 2,831,764 of NC_039245.1, forward strand.
TATTTGTAGATAATTGCTGGTACAGGAACTTGCTACTGCCAATGCATATGGCAATATGGTATTTAAGATATACTGGTGCTGCACAAAAAGCATATAAAATAGCCCATATTTGATCTATACAGGTGGAGCTGGGGAAGGTGAAGGATGTGAGAGAAATTCTAAAAGCGCACTGCAGGAATCTGTAGAGAATGCTAGACAGCTATATAAATGAAAGGTAGTAAGCTCATTGGCTGCATATGCAGCATGAACCAATCAGCTTGTGCCAAGTCTTTTAACTCTCTGAATAGCATCGGTTAAATTAACAACCCATCAGCCTGCGCCATCTAGAGTTTCATGGCTGAACTATATATTTATATTGATAATTTGAGAATTTTCACTCCCATTTATTTCCTACAAATTAGACTAAATTAATGCAAACCATTGTTTCACCAGAAAGATATACCGTATTTTCCATTCAATAAGTCACACTTTTTTCATAGTTTGGCTGGTCCTGCGACTTATAGTCAGGTGCGACATATTTATCAAAATAAATTTGACATGAACCAAGAGAAAACATTACCGTCTCCAGCCGCAAGAGGGCGCTCTATGCTGCTCAGTGCTCCTGTAGTCTACACTGAAAACATAGAGCACCCTCTTACAGCTGTAGACGGTAATGTTTTCTCTTGGTTCTTGGTTCTAAATAAATGCGACTTATAGTCCAGTGCGACTTATATATGTTTTTTTCCTCATCAGGACGTATTTTTGGACTGATGCGACTTATAGTCCATAAAATACGGTACTTTGTTTTTGCATGATTAACCAGACTGACTTATGTTTTAGAACGTGTGTGTGTGTGTGTGTGTGTCAGTCAGGCGTGATGCACCATCAGAGTTTTCCATGTCTTGCTGCATGAAGGAAGAGTTGTTGGAGCGTCAGTGCATTGGGAGCTTTCAGGCCTGCTGCTGTAACTGTAGGGGTTATAGCACTCGTCATTGTTTAATTGCTTCCAGCTCTGTGGTGCCAAACTCCTGCTAACTTTTCTTAATTAGGATCACTGCCAGCTCTGACGAGCACACAGGAGCTGGAGACGCAGGAGAGGATGAGCGAAGGACCTCGTTTTTAAGACCATGAATGTCTTCTAAAGATGAAAAACACAACGGTGACAGCTAATGCATGAAAGATCAGTCAATGACAAGTATTTGATAACATCGATTAATACATTTAATTAACTGGTTATATGGTGAAGTACAGGAAATGGCAAGGTGATATATGTATTAAATGACAGATGTCTCATCAGCAAAAGAGCAGAGCCAAAAATGTGAAACATTAGGGAGGAATTCAGTAAGAATGATTAGTGCCTGCTGATAGCATTGATGTTCAAATGTTGTCTGTGTTCACTAAAGCAATTATGCAAAGCAGTTAATTATCACAGAAAATTATTGTTCTTACTGAAAATCATTTGAATTCACTCTGGACAGATAAAAAAATAGGACGTGTTGTTCTAAAAAAAAAAAGGGATCGCTGGAATATAGTTTGAAAGTAATGTCTGAAAAAAACAACTCTTTTTCAAAGTCTAGACAAGCATGAAACATGACAGATTTTCATAGAAAATCTATATGGCCGTGATTTTTTTTTCTTTTTTTTCTCTCTTGCCCCAAGACCATTGTGATACCGCTAAGTCATGAGCAGAACACACGACGCAAAGCCCATACAACCGCAAATCAGCAAGAATTTACTGTGTGTAATATTCTATTAGCTGTTGTAATGAAGATAAATTAATTTGTGGAATGTTATTGGAGAGTACAAAATGTTTATATAAATTAATAATGGATGGCATGTGAGTCGGGTAGTGACCAGCTTTGTTGTGGAATCTGAAAAGACAATCGTTTCTGTGAAAAGAAACACAGTCTAAAGGTTGGTAATCAGTGTCTTTATTATTTTTTGTATACGGTTATAGTAATATCTTTAATCATTTATTTAAGATTTTCAGTTGTTTTCTTAATTTTAGTTCATGGTTTTATAATTTTATGTTCTTTTGTCATTTTTATTCATTTTTTAAGTTTTTCATTTAATATTTATATTTTATTTCGGCTTTATTTCAATTCATGAAAATAGTTTTATTTTTTATTTTATAGTTTTAGTTAACAGGATTGTTGATAATACTGCACTTCGACACTGATCCAGAACAGCACTTATTGCTACTAAAGCAGAATGAAATCTTGATCATCATGGTACAAAAAACAAAAAATAATCTGACACTGATAATTCAACAGCAGTCACATTATTTTGCACTTGCTGTAGCTAATGCCTTTTGCAAAAATACTTGTAAAATAAAGACTGAAGTTCTTTCATTAACCGCCGCTCAGTAGTGTGGGGAGCTGTAAACATGATACACTGCTGTTGTCATGACAACTAATTTAGCAGAAAGCAAAGGTTTTTGTTTTGTGCTCTTCGGCAACCTGCTTTTGTGACATAAACTGCTAGTCATTTGTGACTGGTAAGCATGGAAACAATAGTCAGAAGATACGATTGTCACTGGGGGTTGATAGTGTGTGTAGTGACCTATATACAAACTACCAGGACAAAGTTCAAATCCTTATATTGTGACCAATAAGCCTGTGTCTGATTCTAAATTGGCATAATATGATACAAATTCTTAATTCACTGACACCACCATGTTTATGAAGTAAAAAATTAATGTTAAGGCAAAGCAGGAATGGAATCACTCTCGGATGTTCATTGCATTTATCCACTGAGCTTAATAAATCCAAGGACCAACAGTGGCAGATGCATTTGAGGACTTTATGGAAAGTATGAATTTTGAGATAAAAGGTCACAATTTTTTTTTTAAAAATTCAGTGGAGGAAACAAGTTTCCATACGGTGATTATTGAAGTTTAAATGTTTTCTAGTTTTTTAGTAAATTTCAAACCTTAATATTGTCATTTACATTTCGGATTTGAATTGGAAATGAGCAGATATTCATCTACAGGCCTGATAATTTGATCAACAATAAAAGAAAAGGCTAAATTATTTGTTCACATCACAGGAAGTTTGTGCACCTAAACACTGTATAATAAAATGATCCCCATGTTAGGTGTCAGTATGATCTAAAGTGTGATTTCTTTTTAATCCCATGACTGGCACGAGAGCCGCCACCATCTGTGATGCATTCACTTGCCGTTCACATGCTTTTCCCAGCTCTCATCAGCTCATCAGACCTACGTTGTTCCTTCATGTCACCTCTGTCTGTATGCAGAAGCGGGAAGCGAGGAGGAGGAGAGTCTGATGTGTTTTGGCTAAATCCCAGGAGGCAGAACGGGTGATTGGGGGGATGCAAGCAGATGCCCAGCACTCTGAGAGTGGGTGGGTGTATCGCATAATTGGATTTGTCAGACATGAGCTGTGTGGTGTGGAAAGTGACAGAACGAAACCTTTGATTAAGCTTGTCGCCCTCTCTTCCCTATAATGCTTATGGGCAGAGCTGATATCCCAAATGCCATCACACAGAGCCAGTGCCCAGCTCATTTTCGACAGGGTAATTTTTTACACTATTTCTCCTGAGGTTAAAACACACACACTCCTCTAGAAAACACAAATATATGAAGAGATTCTTTGTGTGGCGAACAGTTTGGTTAATAATAATAATGGAATATCAGTCTGAGCCACATACAGTTGCCCCAAACAAATTTGGATGGTAAAACCACACTTAAAATTTATGAATGCGATTGAATTTGATAAAATTAGACCTTTAGACCTTTTATATAATCTATTACACATTTTATCAGAACTTATTTCAATTTTCTTTGTCATTTTTGCCCAAATAATTTTTATCCTGTCCAAATGTTCCTACGTCTCTGATATATAGAATGTGAATTATTGTCCAAATAATTTATCTTATTTTTGAACAATATATTCACTTTATATCAATCTTTGTTCTGCAAATAATATTTAATATTTTAAATAAATATCACACACACACACACACACACACGTACACACATATATATATATATATATATATATATATATATATATATATATATATATATATATATATATATATATATATATATACATATATATATATATATATATATATATATATATATATACATACATACATACATACATACACAGTACTGTACAAAAGTCTTAGGCCATTACTATTTTCACCAACAAAAAAATGGTTTTAAGGCAGTTATTTTTATATTTTTTGCTGTAGTGTAGTAGGAAATATCAGTTTACATTTCCAATCATTCCTTTTGCCATTAATTGAATTTTAATTGAATTTAATTTCAATGAATTGTAATAATCAAATGACATTTTTTTGTCTGCTCAAGAAGTATAAATATACTAAATTTACTAATGTAGCAATGCATTTATAAACTTTGTATTATACTGTAAATATATAAATACTCATGTGTGCACGTGTGTGTTTATGTAGTTGTTTATTTATAATAATCCAGTGAAATTATGTTTTATATGTCCAAATACTTTTTGGAAGTGAGAGTACTGCTCTACTTGTATACACACAGGAAGTGAAAACCACCTCATCTTTTATCAGCTTGATTAAAGCTTAGCTAAGTTAGATCTTAGCTAAGACCTTTATTTCCTCATTAAAACTGCATTATTAGTGCCAATATTCTGACAAATGCTGACTAATTAATGTCCTGTGCCCACAGAATGACAATGACTGAATGAAGTTTCGGCTTCAGGGATTGTGAAGCTGTAACAAAGCAGTGTAGCAGACAGCAGGCTGGGTGGGGAAGTGTCCCCAACAATTAAACCACATTGCCCCTGTAATGATTTTGTCTCAAAATTGCCCTTGATCTTGTGACGTTTTTTTTTTTAAATGATGTTATGGACAGTGACTGCCAGCCATGCAGGGTTAATGCGGCCCATCTGTTCGAATCTGTGGAAAGCGGGTTAGTCTAATGGCAGGGGACACATACAATTGGTCAGTGCCCTGCCTTAATTGCCTTCAATAAAGAGCTCACCGCTGCACCTTGATGGGGGTATTTCATAGGAACGACATCTCTTTTGTGTGTTAGGGCTGTTCTACTTCTCTACTCTAATATACCCTTGATTGTCAAAGTGAAATGCCTTTGTGTGTATAGAGAGACTCATCCATAGAAGTAAACTACATCAGAAGCACCGGAGGAATTTGGTGCCTGTTTGACAAACAGCACATGAACATTTATATGGGGCCTGTAGGCATTTGCATAAAGATGCAAATCAATACAGCTATGTGTAAAGTTCAGTCTAGACTGGGGTGCACAATTCAACGTAGCTCTGCTCGTGTATAAATTAAACTCTCTGTAGCTCCTCTGGTAAATTAAAGACAGGAACGGTGAAGGGGAATCCTGAGCTGTGCATACCACTGACTCTAGGAGACAATAGAGGAAAGAGAGATAAAATTGTGGCCTGTGAATGGAGGGGATTTGAGGTGGAGGTCATTTGTGGGATGTGAGGTGAAGCCTATGCAAAAAAAACCAACCTGATTAAACGGCATTTCTATAAGTTCAACCGTGCATGATGTCTTTATGCATAAAAAACAGAGTTCTCAAGTCTTCCGTTTTCTCACATTGCACTTTATGAACAGTGTCTCATTTTCATTCCTGTCAAAAATAAAATATGGTACGACCCTGATTAAGATATGCACTGCTGTTGTTTGCTGATGGGATGTCAAAAAGTTTACTGACTTTACTGTCAACACAAATCAAGTTTTAGTTTAGATTCAGTTTCAACTGTGAACAAGCATCTAGGTAATAAGATAAAAGCAACATTTTGTATCTGACAACCGTTTCAAGATAGAAATGTTAAATGGCCAACAGTAATATCCAGTAACTGCTTGACCTCCCCTGCCCCCCCCTGAAATTTAGCTGTTTGGAATCAAAAATATCTCATTTACATGATTCATGTAATTCATAATTGAATGTGATGAGACGATAAACATTAACAAATCAGTTTATTGGCATATTAGGCATACAATTGAGTGAAAGTGTGTGCACGCACACACACACACAAACACATATATTATATTATATATATACATATACTGTTACTGAATTGTAAGGCAGAATCAGAAACTCATGTAATCTGTGGACAAGATTTTTATTAACTAAATACTAACGCAAGCTAGTCTAATGAACAAACACACAAACAAACATACAATCACTCATACAGGGGAAAGGGCAAATGAGATTTGATGGATGATACCATCAGGAAAACCCAAGAATGAAGCTATGAAAAAAAAGAGTCAGTTAACGCCTGAGTAAAACCATCAGCGCTGTTTATAACGGGGCCTATAGCTTATACTAAACCTCTGTTTCGTTTATTTTAAAGTATGATACGTGCATTTTCTTGGTCTGGAATGAGCGTCTGGATGCAAACTCTTGATGGTTTGGAGGTTCAGTGGTGTAGGACTCGTGATCATGTTTGAGGGGTGATGAATTCCAAAGGTGTCTTGACTCGATGGTGATTGGGATTTTCTTCCCAGTGGAAAGTGACAAGAGCAAAAAGAGACATCAGATGAGATCCTAATATCTTTGGTGAATGGAAAGTCAAGGCACGAGGCCTGGTGCTGGCTTAGGGGTCCAAGATATTTCTAGCTTATCCTACTCATCCCCTTAGGATCTAAAATCAAGGTTTTTCTATTCATTAAATATAGAGAATAGTACATTTTTATACAGGTAGCAGTTGCTATGTTCCAGAGAGAACTCTCCACATAATTTAAGGTCATAAAAGTTATCATGTCTGGCTGAGGTGTCATAGTTGCAACCAGGGGTCTGGAGTCATTCGCAGACATCCTGGCACCTAGAATGTTTATTGGCTGAGGGGTCTGTGATCATTTGTTGCTTTAAGGGAATAATTGGTATAAATAATTTAGCACATGGACTTCTTCACAATATTCAAGTTCTTTAGTAGTTTTCTTTTTACTTTAAGTCCCTTAAAAACTCTTTAAAACCTGTAAATATTAAAGCAACTCTATGTACTTTATAAAACGTCTTTTCTGGGAGTGTGAAAGTTTGGTGAGCGGACGAAATTCTGCCAAAAAAATAATAATAATAATTATCCCCCCCAAATTACATGTTTCAGACCTTCTGCTTGTGTTCAGGTGTCTGACCACAAACAGGATTTATTGCTGGTAAAAGTAAGATGTCAATCTACACTGAAAATTAGTTTTCTTCCAATTCTATTGGCTGAGACCACTTTTCAGGTACCCTTGAAAAATCTCTGAATAGTCTAAAATATGCAAAGTTGTAAATTAAAAATTATATTACTGAAGCTAAAATGGAAAAATAGAACAATTATCTTCTTTCCTTCTTTTTCTTTAAGCTACCATTCTTAACATAGCAAAACCTGGTCAAGAAAGCTTTTTTTATTACCTCGAACAAAATGAAACGCTACACTTTTGATCTTTTAGGATTCTGCAAGCAATCTTGGTGAATGTCCCTCAAGATGGTCTTTTTATCAGTGCAGCATGATTGCATTTGTGTGTCAGAGCCATGTGATTGCCTAAAACCACAATTCTTCTCTAAAAGTGCAGTTTTCCCTTAAATCAGTTCCGGCTGCACTAGGCATATGTGGATATAAATTTGTGGCAGGAGCACATTACCATTCACGCTTGTATTTCTCCTCAGTGCTGAACTCACCTCAGGATCCCATCATTGATATTGATGCCTGCTTTGTGTGCTTCCCTCCCTGAGCTGTTTGTTTCTAAAGCCTCTTTATCTTCATCTGGCTCATCCACACACACAAGCTGTCTGCTCATCTGAACGTCCTTTAGATACACACCACCTAACACAGCATCTATCAGGGGCTGTAATGTGTGCTGTAATGTTTGAGATATATTCTGAACTACAGGTGTGTGTGACTGTTAGACGTAGGAGTTATAAATGCTATGAGACTAAATGTTGATTTGATTACATTAGCATTTGAGAAGGGCATATTTGAAGCTCTGTAGTGGTTCGCTAGCTTTCATGCACATTTCAGTCTTGAACTTGTGTTTAATTAACAGTGTTCAGCTCAGTTCTTTAACAGCAGCCTTGTGGTCAGCATCTCAGTCCGATCTTTTATTCTGACAGTCATGTAGCCTAGTTGTCAGTGGCAAAGCATATAGTCTGAAGCAAAGATATAATTGGCTAAAACAAGTCTCTTGCTGTTGTCCGTAGCAACCAGTCTTTTTTTTACTTCTTAAAGGGATAGTTCATACAAAAATGAAATCGCTGTCATTTACTCACCCTTCACATTAGCCACTGACTTTCCATAGTATGGAAACTAATACTATAGAAGTCAGCTCTATAGTACCGGCAACTCTTTGATTACCCACATTCTTCAGAATATCTTCTTTTGTGTTCAACAGAAGAAAGTAACTCACTGCAATTCACTGCCTAGTCTTTCAGTGGCGGGTACTTGTGAGTTTGTGAACGCCATGCACACTTCCTCTGAATCTCTTAAGACTGATGTGTAGTGCACACAGTGGGACACTGCAATTTCAGAGGCCATGAAAACTTAAAGCAAATCTATAAAATCTTTAAAATGGAAACGACTTCCCTTGTGTGCCAAATTCATGTTCAGTGGAGGGCTGAGTTATTTCAAGAACTGAGGTCTACTCTGGGTGGATTTACTTGAACATTCTTTTAAATGTTCTTCATGGTTTGGATGTGATTAAAGAAGGCTAGAAAAGCTAGGCAGATCACTGAAAACAAAGCTGTGAGCATTAAAGATTGGGGGTGTGAAATATAAATTTGGAATTGAGCGGTGGAGAAGATGTTAAAATGTTTTTGCCACATTTTCTATGAATTAAAATGGTTTCCACCTCAGAGTAGAATTGACCTATCAGTAAGCCCCTCCCCTCAAACTCAGATTAGCCAATGGCAGTTGACTGCTGCACGGGGACCTGAACTTGGACATCTTTAGTTTTCAGCTTCATAGAGAAATATTGGAAGATCCTTAACTTTCATCATTTTCATGATGTTTATGCTACAAAAATGGAAAAACGATGTGCGTGGGGTACTTGTAACACTGATTTCATGAATCCTGAGAGGATGGTCATTTCCTAAACCCAAACAAAATGGAGCAAAATGTTCCAAAGCATTCAACCCCAATCCAGATGAAGATGAAAGCGTTAATTTTCCTGGTTTGCTCAAGCAGGAGATTAATGTCATTTAGTGCTTCAGTAAAGTGTCTCTGGCTGAAGCCAACGTTAAAGTTAGTGAGTGCTAATTTACAAACCAGTTTGACAGTTTGACATTGATATTCCAAAACAAAAGTAGTTATTATAATGCTTATTTTATTGACAAAAAATTTATTAGAATAATGTCACTTTCACTTACCAGATATTTTCTGAATACCATCAATGAATTGCTAGGAGACTTGTCCTTCAATGGACTTTCAGTAGCTACAGCCACATCATTCTCATGCTACTATATTAAGTCATCAGCAACCGTTCCAGGTCTTTAGAGGCATTTCGTTTGAATCAGGGCTAAATCGTGATTCTGATTATTCAATACTATGAAGATGTGGCAATTATTATAACTGCCTGCACTTTCAGAAATTTCATTTTAACCCATTTGGGGGGTGGTAATCAAAACTTTAAACAAATTTGATTTGCTATGATGTTAAGAATAACAACGACTTTAAGAGCAAGCAAGTTTCTGTCACCTGATTGCATCAACCGAAGGCTGCAACAAATGTGTAAGCGGTAAAATCTAATCCTAATATAGTTTACGTCAACTTACCTGTCTCTCAGCAAAACAGATGGACAAATATTGGCAGCTAATTAATATTCATAAGCCAAACAGATAAGGTTATGATATATCTGCCCACTTTCAGATGATTCCTACTATCCTCGCTATCATGAACCATGTCTGAATATTGGTGGATTAGATCACATTTCAATTTATCTGTTCAGTTAATTAAAAAAGTATTTACAAAGTGTGTTTGAGTGGAAAATTATTAATAACTGTAATTCCACTACTACTTTCTTGAGACCGCTATTGGTGTCACTTTATTTGTAACAAAACTTTTTTTCATTTCGTCTGTCATGTCCTTGACAGAAACATAGGCCTCTTTTCTCACATCCAGTGATTACTTTTCTGTTTAGCTTTTTCTCTGAATGGTAAGAGTCACGTGGCTGTCCTTTCATCCTGTGCTGGTGATAAACTCTTATATTTTTACAGACATCATGTCTTTTGTAGCGAGGTATGCCTGGGAAGAAGAACTCAGACGGCTGAATCTGGAGGAACATGGAAAGGGTGCTTCAAAGACTATAGTGTCTAGGCTTTTATTCTTGTTTAAGTTTTTTTTTTTTTATCAGTGACTTTTGGAGACTGTAATTGATCTCTGAGATGAAATTGGCAAACTGAAGAGGAATAAACGTAGAGAATACTCACTTCTATTCTTGACATCACTCACTCACCGCATACATTTTAAAGCTAATTTGTTTTTCAAGATTGGACTGCGATTTTCATGTTTCCTTTTCCCTCTCGTCCCCTCACCTCATCCTCTTACATTTAGCCTGTAAACTGAGAACATTTCACCAGCTGTCATGCAAACACTTTTTGAATTACTTTTGATTTATTTTATTTCCTGCAGTATGGCATCTTAATTGTGGGGCCAAATGTCCTTCCAAGACATGTATGTCCGTGTATGTCTTTGCAATATCACTTAGATGTTCCATCTTTTTGCTTCTGAGAAATTCTTCAAAAGAAAATCAGATTTGAGCATTAAACCATACAGACAGAAGGCATTTTAAAGCACGTTCTATTCAGGCAGTTAACTGAAGTGCATTATAATGTGTAAAGACTTTGTACAGTGCATTCTTTCTCTCGCAAGGATCATGAATTTCTATATGCATTTGAAGTACCTTCCACTTTTCCATTAAAAATCCTGTTTTCTCATTATTCTCTTTGGCTCAGGCAGACCATGGTATTTTTTTTAGCCTGGCAATCACATTTTAATGCCATGCCATTAATCCACTCCCAATTCTCACCTATTTCAGTGCTATGTGTCTTCAGTACGAAATAAAATGACCCAAAAATTATCCTAGTTACAGCCAGTGGTGCGGGCTTTGTAAAAGCTGTGTTTGTCCTGATTGCAGACTCTTTGGAGAGCGACAGCCTTTGTTTCTGCAGCAGCACAGCAGGTCAAGGGGCTGACGGATGCTGACAGGTCTCTGAAGCTCAGGTGATTGCTGAATCTTACGGCGCCTTTCATCGCTGGCACAGAGCAAATGATATGAGAGCCGCAAGCTTTGCTGCTGACTCAGAATACTGGTGAGTCTGATTGATACGTAGTTGATGGAAAGATTATAAACGTAGCTTTTACTCTTAGACTCACAAATATAGTCCTATGCATTCAAAACACACTCCTCTGCTTTTTAAGTGGACTGGCTGGCTGGGATTTCATCCGTCAGTCTGTCAGTGTAATTGTGGCAACAGCCTTCAATCCTCGTCTCAGAAATGACACAGTTTGTGCGGTCATAATTAAGGTGGTACTGATTTCCATGAATAATGTCTAATTCCGATTGCAGTTATGGGGCTCATCTTAACCGTGTGGTTGCAAATAGCTTCATGTTAATTAGAGCATGTGAGCCTAGCATAGGCAGAGGAGGAATGTGTTTCTGCACTTTGATTGTCGGTTGGCTTGATTGTTGATGCTTTTGCTAAATTTAGTGGCGCTTTTTTTCTTTAAACAGCGACATGCAAAATTAGCCTCACCACCTACACTTCACGGTGAAGATTGTTCCAAGTGCAGAAGTTTCTCTCAGTAATATTGGCAGGTATTAGTGTCTGTGTCATAGGCACTCCGATACTATCTCTTGGGCTGAACTTAACTGTTAAAATTAAATTAAGTGTAGACTCAGAGAGACCTTGTGAAGTGGGCACAGAACTGAACCAAATCAAAGTAAAATCACACCTCGTGCATGCTGGATGTTTATTTGGACAAAATGACATTAAGAAACAGCCCTGTGAAGTGTATAGTGTTAAGTGCAGAGAATAAGAATAAGTTACAGTCAACATTTCAGTTGCTGCTAAGTTAAGCGTCTCTTAGTTACTGTTGCTGACTGAGACAAGATTTACAGAACATCCTATTGATGGGTCTTTAATGAACATTTGTTCATTGCATCTGTTATGTGAAAAAGGAATGAAAGTAAACTTCTCATAATTGATCTTTTGCTACGTTACATTGATTTCCTAATTCAGAATATTATTAAAGATTGCATCGGTAGATGTGTTCAGGGAACTGGGCTATTGAATAAAAAGCATCTTGTTAACACTTTACAATAAGGTCTCATTTGTCAAAATTAGTTTGTGCATTAACTAACATGAACTAACGCAAAACAATACATTAACCTTTGTTAATGTTAGTTAATCAAAATGTCCATGTTCATTTCAATTTACGGTGAATTAACTCATATTAACAGCTACAATTTTTGAAGTGCTAAGATTAACATTAAATGAGATTAATACCTGCTGTATAAATATAAGACATTCATTTAAATGCTTTTCAAACTGGTTTGATAATTTTGCTGAAAACAAAACCGAACGAGTCCGATAGAAATAAGTTAGAAATTTTCTGTGAAATTTGCTCTTAAAGTGTTAAAAATTCGTAAGAGAGCTGGAATGACACATGGTAGAGCAAAGCAGTTTAATTTGCTGTATTTCTGTAATGCAATGGTTAAAATATGCAGTAATGTGATTTCAAAACTGTGAAGACACTGTGAAGAATCAAGACAAAAACTGTGAAACAAATTTAAGACAAACACATAGTCAGTTAACGACTTAGAAAAGCTTAATTTGAAACAGATTCCAAATGGAAATGTTTCTACAACAATTGCACAATGGTACTTTAATGGTAATTACTTATTTAATTAACTTTGTAAGATATTGTTTACTATTGACTCAACAATGACCTGAATCATTAGGTGAAGTGAATCACTAAATGAAGTGAAATTACCCTTCATGCAGTTCCAAAGCAAACTCATAAAGTATTTGCGTTTTATTATTTAAAGATTATTGCATGTGACAAAAATCACAAAATTGTGTTGCATTACCTCATTTTAATTAATTAAACTGAGCAGAAATCAAGTTTTGAAAGCATGCTCATAGAGTATTTTAATCTATTTGCAGTAGTTCCAGGTTGGATTGTCCCGCGGTCCTCTGTGCAGCAAGCGATTTGTTATTTGCTATTACCGTAAGGGTCATCCGGTCAGACACCCAGAGGTCACTGGTGACAACCAGGTTCCCTGGCAGTGATTGAGTCAGTACTGGGGCACTCCAGCTCCCTAACCACTCTCAGACACGTCTGGCCATGGGCTCCACTCGTTTATGATGGATGAATGTTTATGGGCTAGTTTGGCTCTGATATCTTAATGGATGTGCTCCTCTTGGGGTAGCTGGAGTGCTTTCTGTTGGACAAGTGGATGGATTCATCATCCGTCACGCTGGAGAGGCTGCAGCATGCTGCGTACCGTGCTCACGCTGCCTTGCTGTAACACACTATGATAGAAGATAGAAAGCCAAATACTATTAGATCTGTCAGAGACATTTATGTAAGAGCAGCAGTGTAATGCCATTACAAATGTCAAGAAATTCAAAGGAGACAGCCAGAACAGCTGCTCTGATTTCTTAAATGAAAGTTTAATGGGTGGTCGGACAGGGAGGGGCATGTTTGACTCATGTCCCGATGGCAGACCACCTTCAGGAGTACATTCTGCCACACGTCAAGTTTTTGTGTCCTCAGCTGCTTGCGTGCAGGGACATCTGTTCCACCGATGCTTCAAGGTGCCTCCGACATTCCCCAAAGGCCTGAAATGGAGAACCCGGCACTCTGGAAACAAATGAGTTCTTGGATCCATGTTGTCCCCGCTGACCTTCCTGTCGCTGTAACTGACGTTCGCCTGGGAAAGATAGGACCGCTAGCACAAGACGCAGTCAAATCACAACAGGATGAAAACAGGACAAACTGTTTGAAATGTGGTTACTGTGTAACACAAGCTCTGATGGTTTTGACATGTTTTGTTGTTTACAATGGTTTTGTCATCTATTAAATGGTCTTGGGTGAAATGCCATACATTATGGCGAGAAATATGAAAATCTGATATTGTTTACTCACCCTCATGCCATTCCAAACCTTTATGACTTACACTGCTTTCTTCCGTGGAACATAAAATATTTTGAAAATTGCTGGTCTTTAAAACTTTCTACTTTCAAAGAAAATTAAAAAGAATAGAAAAAGAAATGTGTCACTGTTTCCACAGAAATATTAAGCAGCACAACTGTTTAAACAATGATAATATTATGAAATGTTTCTTAGGCACCAAATCATAAGCATATTAGAATAATTTCTGAAGAATCATGTGACACTGAAGACCGGAGAAATGATGCTGAAAATTCAGCTCTTGCATCATGGGAATACATTACATTTTGAATATAATAAAATAGAAAGCAGATATTTTAAATTGTTTTTAATTGTAATATTTCACAATATTACTGTTTTGACTATATTTTTTAATCAAATAAATGCAGCCTTGTTGAGTATAACAGACTTTTTTTCAAAATCATAAAGTACCCAAATATTTGAACCATAGTGATCAATGACTTTCATCATATAACAAAAATAGGTTTATCGTAGTTTACTAAAACTGAAACTAAAACCATAAAAAAAGTTTTTTTACTTGAAGAAAAACCTGCAACTAAAATAAAATACAATAACTTAAAATGTAATTTTTTTTTAATATTCCAGCTATTTCCCAAGTCAACATCTCATTTTGATTTAGCTTAACCTGATGCAGTAAAATAACCAAAACAAAAACTGAAATGTAGTTAATAAAAAAAATATATATATATATATAAATAATATCCCCCCACCCCACAAAAAAACTATGACTATATCTTTAACCAAATTTAAAATGAAAACAAAGTATAAAAATAAAAATTTTCAAATTAGTTTAAAATATGATCACACCTCAATGATGCCAATAATACTGAAACAAATTTCAAACATTTTCCACAATATTTTCTAAAAAAAGTCATTTGTAACAATATGAGGATGTGTAAACAATGACGGAATTTTAATTTTTGGCTGAACTATCTCTTTTAAGTGTCCACCGATGCTTATCTAGCCACAGTGAGGCTGTTGATGTGCTGAGTTATGGATTTCTCTTATATTTTACACTCTCTCAGGCAGTATATGAGTGCTGTGTCGACACGGTCCCACTGCATCAATTAAAAATGTGTTGCTTGAGGTTAGGCTAGATATGAGCAAGCAAGTACTTATTAATACTAGCCGCATAAAGCTTGCACTCTTTGTAATTAACCATGACCCTGGCTGCCTTATATATACCGTTCTCAAGAAGTGGCTGTTTTTTTGCAAAGACTCTGTGGTAAAGTTTCACCTTATGCTTATATGTTCAGAGATAAACTGATTTAAACGTAATGAAGTGGGGGAAAACACAGGGAGGAAACGGGAGCTGTTGCTGCTCTGCGTGAAGGTCATGAATGACAGTGGCATCATTGAGCTATACATATGCATATTAACATGTGAATGATCATTTCAGGAGAGAAGAGCGCCGGTGCAGTGCTTTGTGAAGAATGACATTAAGGGCTTGATTTATTGTACGTGAAGGAGCCTCTCAGCAGCTGTTAGTCAATGGAGAATTCATAATGATGCCCTGCACTTCATCACTACTTTAACTGAGTGAGAGGAAGGCTGGAACTAAAAAGATATGCTCTTGTTTCATCTAGAGAGCTGTACAATGGCCTGTTGTGCATGCTTTACATGATGGAGAACTTCTTTAGACATTCATTTAATTATTTATGATGTGTGATTTATTTTTAATCAACACGAAATAAAAAATTTACCCTGTTTATCTGTACTCATTAATGCATGTGGCTTTTTACATGATTTATTGTTCTAAGTGTAAAAAGAAATGTGGGGATATTTTCTGGCATGTAGTGTATGTTATTTTAAGGGGAGACACTACAGGCAAAACCACTGTTTTTTCATGCACCTGTCAATTTTTAGATATTATGGCTTTTCATAGTGGCAGGTATTTTTTCAGACTAATGGAAAAGTGTTTCTTTTGTAGCACTTTATCTATTTGTGTCAATAGATTTCAATTTCAAATATTTTTAAAGGCCGTTTTCTCAAAATGAGCTTTTTCTCCAACACCGAGCCATTAATCTCCACTTCAGTACCACTTACGCACACCAAACTTTACATTTTTATTCCGGCCTATATTCTGAGGGTTTTTAAAGAGGGATTTTTTCATACATGTGTCCCTGTACCTCAAGTGGTAGAGCATTGTTTTCTGGTTGTTCAATGCTGTGGCGCGTGGGGCGGGGCCGAGAGGCGTGGGAACAGTGTTGGGTATAGTTACTTTGGAAAGTAGTTAGTTAGGTTACAACGTTACCATCAATTAAAAGTAATCAGTTATGATACAGCGTTACCTATTCATAAAAGTAACGCGTTAGAGTACTCATGCGTTACCAAAAATTAAAAGCAGTTCGCAGCGGCTCACACATGACAGACACAGCCCCCGGCCCCTTTAAATGCACCTAGAAGTCGTGACTCCCGACAATGAATAACGTCAGTCATCCGACTAAATGAACACTGCAGAATAACAATAACAGGAAAGACAGTCAGCAATAGGCTATTCCACATGGCGTTTTATTTATTTATTATCACAGAACATATTATTAATCAAAATTCGCACCTACCCAGCCTGGGTAGCTACTGTATATTATGAGCACCACAAGATAACTCCTGATTTTTCTTTAACTTTAAATAATGCAGTTATCAAAGTACAAGTATGCTTACTTGTAAACACAACCTTAAACAGGCTTGCAGATTTAAATCCATTTAGAAATGATGAACAACCAGCCAGCCAATGATCTAACAGAAATTAACAGCTGCCTGTCAGACAAAAATGATAACAAACCGAATTAAATCCTTCACTGTCACACAGGCAAATGACAAATCGCTTAATAGCCGAACTAATTATTATTAAAGTGTCACTCACAGTCACAAGCCTAAATTCGCTTGAACACAGTCCTCTTACATTTACTCTTCAAAGTAGTGATTAAAACGTAGCGTTAAATTTGAGGTAGAATTTTTGGCGGTCGACAGAAGCTTTTCACCAAAGCAGAGTGTGCATTTTACCGTTATGTTCTTTTCTTTTTCGTTGACAAATTGAAAATAATGTGCGTACTTCCATAAACCAAACGCTGTCCTCTCTGCTATCTTGCCGGGAGTTCGAAACTCTTAATGCCTTATTCGTATATTTAAACATAACATTTTAGAAAACTTGCAATGCAATTTGTTTTTGCAATTATCAATGTAATCAATCCCTATTCACCTGCACTGTCTTGCCTTAAAACTGTTCACAGTAGTACTGTTTTTACTGTATTTCTGCTCAAATAAATGCAGCCTTGAAACGCATGAGAAATTTATTTTAAAAACATTAAAAGATCTTGAACAGTAGTAGTTGATTCGTTGTCAATGATGTAATTTTTTTAATTGCTTTATAAATAATGCTGACTTAAATTTTATTTTTACTTGTGCATTTAAAATGCATTTTTCTAAATATTGTTTTATAAATTAGAATTATTTAGATTGAGTGTGTTTAGATATAGGCCTAGTGGATAAGACACATGCCTTTGGTGTGAGAGACCCAGGTTTGAATCCACTGTGAGACACAAATGTGTCCCTGAGCAAGACACTTAACCCCCTAGTTTCTCCAGAGGTGTGTGACATATGTAGCAATTGTAAGTCGCTTTGGATAAAAGCGTCAGCTAAATTAATAAATGTAAATGTATATCTGGACATTTAAAGTGAATGGAGGGAAAGAAGAATGAGGTGAGCAAAATCTTTCCTCATTTTGCATGTTCCTTGAGAACATCATCCTCACAGCTGCTCTTTCACCTCAGACTCATGCTGTCCCTCTGCACTCGCTCTTCTTCAGGACCAGACAGATGATCATGGAGGCTTCAGTGTTCTGTCCTGGGATCAGCCCAGTGGTGTGTGTTATTGATACCAGGGGCAGAGTCCCTACACCTACACACTCCTTCACACTGAGATATCTACTTGCACATACACAAAGAACTGTGTGAAAATGCATTGATAAAACATCTTGACGTCTGTGTACATATGTACATACGCCCATAAGCTCTTATAGGGACATAACTGTACAGCGAGCAATATTTACTCATACATTCTTGTTACTTTAAGTGTCAGATTGCAGAAGACAGGAAGATCAGGAGAGGTAAATAAGCATGCAGACTGGATATTAATTCAGTTTGTGGGAGATGTTTGAGTGAACAAGTGGAGAGAAAGACAGTGCTTAACAAGATTTAGCCAAGTAGGATATTCTTGTTGGTCCTGGAACAACGTTTGCATCAACCAATCCAATTTTCAAGATAAGATTAGAGTTATGGGTATGATTAAGCTCACATCTTGTTTACTACATTCTTATCAACCACATACAGTTTATCTGATTTTGGGGGTGGTTTAGGCTTAAAGACATAGTTTACACACAAATTAAAATGTTATCATTTACTCACCCTCAAGTTGTTCCAATCCTGTATGAGTTTTTTTTTTCTTTTTTTCTTCTATTGAACATAAATAAGATATTTTGAAGAACGTTTATAGCCAAACACTTGAGCCGTTGACTTCCATGGTATTTCATAAATGATGACAGATTTTTAATTTTTGGGTGAAGTATCCATTTAAAGTGCAATCACAGCTTTCTGTTCAAAGTGAATAATGTGATGTGTAGCCAAGTATGGTGTCCCATTAAATTACCATCCAAGTGCAAACACACACAGCAGTGAGTAGTGAAAACACACACACACAGAGCAATTGGGGGGTTCAAGTGCCTTGCTCAACATTCTGTGCTGTACATTCACTCCCCCCACCTACAATCCCTGTCGATACCGAGACTCGAACCTGTGACCATTAGGTTACAAGTACGACTTAAGACTGCCCCATCTTACTATTGCATGACCAACTTGAATTTTTTTCGTCCACATGCAAAACACCAGATCACACAGATTGAAATTTTGTAATTTTGTAGTGTTATGTGATCACACCTTTAGGGATAGTTAACCTCAAAATAACAATTCTTCTGAAAAATACAAAAGATATTATGAAGAATTTTTTTAATATATATATTTTATCATATTTCATATTTAGTTTTTTTTAATAATATTACATTTTTAAGCTCTAAAAAGAATATAAACTAAAGTAGCGTGACCCTGATCTATATGGTTTGACTGCTGTAGCTACTGTAAGCCAGACAGTCACTTTTTGTGATAAACAAGTAGAAATGTAAGCATTCAGACACTCCTAAATCATTTTTATTCACAACAACCAAGTTTGGTGTTGGCATTAGAAGAGATATAACCTCTTCTAATGCCTCTTCTAAAACCAAGTCTGCAATTTGTTGATCAAAAATACAGTAAAAACAGTTTTCAATTTGAATATATTTTAAGATGTAATTAATTACTGTGATGCCAAAGCTGAATTTTCAGCATCAATACTGACCCTTCAGAAATCATTCTAATATGACACCAAATCGTTCAATGGTAGTGTATATACAGTCCATCCTTGGGCTTATGGGTAGAATTAGGTATATGATTATTTCAGGACAAACAAAGGATATCGATACAGGATCATTTTCTAATTTAAAACACATAATGAGTGAAAGAGTTTGGGAGGAGGAAAAGCAATATGTGACAGTGAGGATGTAGAGAATAGGATATAAAATAGTAAAAACTGCAGCAGCAGAGACTTGGGTCAGCATTGTTTCACCTGTACTCTTTGTTTGGCTCTGTGTGATACTCCCTCACATTTCTGTACCTCGAGGGCTCCAGTGGCCCACTAATTAAACTGACATTGGCTTCAGTCTCTTGCCCAAGGGCCGTCATGTTGAAAAGGCCATTATGGAAGAGGGTGTTTGTGATATGTGGTGGCCATGGTCCTCCTCCCAGCATCAGATGTTCAGAGATCAGAGTGTGAGCGTCTGCAGCGCCTGTTCCCAGAACAGAAGGGTTCACCAAGCTCTACTGCCCCAGTAGTACTGAGATAACAGCAGACAGATGCACCCCAATGCGCCTGACACTGTTGAAAATGAACACGCACACGCTGGCCTAACACTGTGCAAGCAACAAGCAATTTGTCTGTAGACAGGGAACTTGAAACTGCTGTGCAATGTGACAGTTAAAACTGGGGTTTTGTGTTCCCCCTTGGTGGTTATGGTGTAGGAATCACAGTCTAGAGAAGGGATACCCCCTTTTTTAATAAAAAAATATATCCGATGAGGTGGGGAATGGCGGGGGATTATAAATCACATCAAGGGGAGGGGGTCCACCTCAGTAGAAATCGCAGTCCCCTCTACACAGTCCCCTTTCTATTTATTTCGAGTTTTTAAAAAAAATAGCTAATGCTAATGGCACTGTTACATTTAGTTGACTACATCTTTGAATTTTTTACTTGATTTTTTTCCTGAGACAGTTCAGCTATGTAAAAATACAAGAAGTGTCTATGCCTTAATTTTAGGACACTTAGACATGTCATACATGCAGGCAGCATACTTTAAATATTACATATCTGATTGCATCAAATAAATCACAGAATTATTGATAACTTGGGCTGTTTTTTATACCCTAATTATGACAATTTACCCTGGGAGATACAACTCATAAAATCCAAAATATAACAAATATTCATTAGAATATGTTTTATGTAAATCAAGATTAAATAAAAAATGCCAATAATTTTTCCCTCTTGCCTTTTTAGGGTTAAATTATTCTATTCCAGCTAGTTGCGGCACCATTTCTCATTTTATTTTAGTTTAACTTGAAGAACAAAAATGACTAAAACTGATAAAAGTGATGTCCTAAGTGATGTCAGCAGAAAAGGAAAGTCATTTCAGAGGAAGAGCAAGTTCAAACAGTATTGAATGAATCAATCACTATAAGACTATAGGAACAAGTATTAAGGAAAGTAAATATGGTTAGTTGTGATTTTATGTTGATTTATATACTGCAGATTATAGACCAGTGAAGTTTTACTGTGGGCAGGGGTCCCAAGCAATACTAAAAATGTCATGGCTGGTTAGGACACTGTTAGAACTCGGATTTAACTGGAAGCAAATCACTTGTTTTATCATGCCATGTCTGGTGTAAGAAGAACAGCTCCTGTAACAGCTATGCTTACAATTCACTCATAGTGAGATCAAAACAACGTTAAGGTTTTCAAAAGAGCATTTTTCGGGGAGGTGCGCACACACATACACTCCCACACATGTTCAGACAGCATCAAACCAGCCAGACGAGGCCAGAAGGGAGCGAGTGATGAGAGGACACCCGCTGTCTTCAGCTCTCGTGTGAGAAAGCTGTCAGGTTGTGTTTGTAAGATGTCAATTAAAACAGGCTCCATGAATATCAGCCACCACTGCTGTTGTTCTAGCACTTTGGCCTCCATGGAAAAACACTACAGAGGACCAGCCAAATGTTTTGCCACTGCCAATCAATAGATCCCCCTCCTGAGCAGTAAAGGTCACTTCAGGATGAAGAAGATAAATCCCTGCTCCCCTATTCTGTACAACAGTGGTGTGTGTTTAGCTTCTGAAATGAGGAGGCAAAGTGTGTAAGTACATTGCCATTAGGGATACACTGATAATTCAGGGACAATTTACCCAAAAAATGAAAATTCTGTCATTATTTGCTCACCATCATGTTGTTACAAACCTGCTTCTTCTGTTGAGCACAAAATAAGATATTTTAAATAATGTTGGTAACCAAATATTTGACACTAGGTAGACATTGACTTCCAAATTAATTTTATCCCCCATATTTTGGAAGTCAATGGCTACCATCAAACAGTAAATTTTCATACTATCCCTTTAAAGTTGAGATATAAGTGAAGTAACAACAGGTCTTTACTTCCATGTTGTCATATATATCTGAGTGAAATGGATTAGCAAAAGGAAAGAAAAAAGTAGGACAGGGGCTTCCCTACAGGCTCTGGCTGTCGGTTGTTGATTGGATGGAGGCTGATCAGAATGTGAACTTGCTGCCAATTGTAAGAAAGGAGAGAGAAAATAGAAAAAAATGGTAACCTATGCATGAATTAATTTTTCACAAGAAGATCAAAAACATGCATTTAGAAAATAGATATAGTGGATTCCACATCAATCAGTCTTTTATTATTTATAAGTTATAATATTTACTATTTTTCATTTAATATTCAGTATTTAAAACAACATGATTGATACCAATAATACATTTTATGGCTGATAACCCAAAAATAGCAGATATAATGTCAGAGTAATTTTATAATTTATTTAGTAGAAACATAATAATTTCAATATTTCATAATTAATACATTATTAACTTACAATCAATTATAAAAATAAGAATAAAACTATAAAAATGTATGCAATTACTATCAACATTTTGAATTTACCAGCTTCAATTCCATAACATTTAAAATTAAATGGTGAAAATTACTATGGTGAATTTTCTTTTTCTTTTTTTGGAATAGAATTGCACATCTTTGTTTGGAATTTTTTACATTTATTACTGAAGATTAGTGAATCAAAACATTATGATTGAGATTTAGAAATTAAATTATATTTTTAATAACTTTTCATTTTGAATGAGCGTGTAATGCCATCATAAGTTGTCATCTAAATGTAAAAATAGGTGAAAATAAATAGAAAAACAAAAATAGGTGGATATTGGATCATTAAATATCAAATATTGGTTAATTTATTCTGTATATAATATGATAATTTAAAAAAAGGCTAATATTGGCTGATGACAAATATCAATCAAAAATGTTGTGCATCTCTAGTTTCTGTTGGCTGTCAGTTCGATGTGAATTTATAACAAAGCATCAATAATTCCCTCTCTGTGCACCTCTGCTCGAACACGGACGGAAAACTGCAAACACAGGATCCAACATTCCTTCACCTTCTCTCCACTAATACATGATAGATGAGCTGTGGGTTGATCTGCTTATTAGCTTCTACGTGTCTCTGCTAGCCAGTTGGTGGAGGACGTTAGTACACTGGCTTTTGTTGTTTCTTGCCAGGGTCCCAGATGGGAGGCGGTAATTTTACGCCCCATATCCATTAGTGATATGCCACGAGAAAGACAGAATTCAAACTGGGTTAGATGATACCACGTTGTCAACATGAGAGTTTGACTGCAGCCTGAGGCAATCCGATCCCTGACTGACCTCCCCCTGTTTACTCTACAAGGCCAGGAAGAGTGTGTGTGTGTGTGTGTGTGTGTCATGCTTAATGTGAGGTTGAGCATTGAATTCACACAGATACTACAACCCCAACGGCCTCAGATGTGGTCAGACTTGAATGTATAATTCTAAAACCCTCAGGTGTGAATGTTACTAAGGAAGAGATGAGTAGAATTGGTAGTGTGGTAGGATATTGCATCCCATACAAACAAGAAAGCTAAAACATACATATATCTCTGGCTATCTTCGACCAAGATTACTTTAAGTGCATCAAAAGCAGGTGCTAAAGTCCCTAAATTCATTATATTGATAGCCTGAAGCCATCATGAGCTATGTTTTATAATCCCACAAAACTCTCACGCCTCAGAAGGTTCCCCTGTGTGAAAGCTCTAGTTCAATAGAGCTAATTCATATATTTAAAATCACTGATAAAATGAAAAGTAATTTCTAGGGAGTTTTTTTATTCCTCATTCGCTCAATTCCAAACTCATTGAGATGCTCTTGAGCTCTCACTGTTTTTCTCGCTGGGTTTGGAAGTATTGAATAGAAGCTGTTAGAGGCAGGAGACGCCATCTCCCACTGCGGGACAATTTGAGTATATATGCTACTGTAATATCTGAAGATAGTGGGGCTCCATGGAAACTGACATGATAGTCTTTGCTTCTGAAGTTGTGGATTTTAATGGCACTTCATGCCAGTCTTTGATGGAAATGGCAGTGGTGGAATTTACATTTTAACGTTTAGGGAAAAAATAATTCTATACTAAGGATAATTTTGCTTGCATTTTATACAGTATATCCTATAAATACGCTATATTAAATAAAAACACCTTCACAGTTTTCAAATTTTAAATATTTCAAATTACTTTATGCAACTGTTTTCTGTTTTGTGATGGTTGTTGATGAGTCCGATGTTTATTCCGGACAGTTAAACCGAGTACTGTTCTTCAGAAAAAAATCCTCCAGGTACTATAGATTCTTCAGTTTTCCAGCTTCTTCTGCATATTTGAGCCCTTTCCAGCAGTGACTGTATGATTTTGAGATCCGTCTTTTCACACTGAGGACAATTGAGAGACTCAAACACAACTATTTAAAAAGGTTCAAACGTTCACTGGTCCTCCTGAAGGAAATATGATGCATTAAGAGCCAGGGTGAAAACTTTCTGAATATGAAGATAAAGGTAAATTGTACTTAATTTGTGTTCCGGGAAACATGCAGGTATCTTCTGTTGCTTCCAAAGGCTAGTACTAAATAATAGTTTAAAAAACAACAACTTCAAAATAACAAAAATGTGGACATATCTTCTGTTCAAAAGTTTTACGCTCTTAGTCCATCATATTTCCTTCAAGAGGATCAGAATGTTTGAGAATGTTTGAATGTTTTTAATAGTTGTTTTTGAGTCTCTCAATTGTCCTCAGTGTGAAAAGATGGATCTCATAATCATAAAGTCACTGCTGGAAAGGATTCAAATATGCAAAAGAGGCTGGAAAACTGAATAATCTGTAGTACCTGGAGGATTTTCTGAAAACAGTGCTCAGTTTAACTGTTCAGAACAAACAAGGGACTCATCAACAACAATCACAAAACAGAAAACCCAAAGTTGAAGAAATATATACGAAGAATTTTTGCAATGGATTAAGTCACTTTTTCAATATCTTCAATTCATATTGCAACATCACATTCACATTTTGCCTTTATTTTTTCTATAGAAAATTATTCTTAATTATGACCAGATTTGTTGATGGCAAAGTTTTCAACTGGTCATTTCATGGAGTATTTTAACAATTCAGCACTTTCGCCTTGTCACACAATTCCAGGATGTAACCAAGGGCTCTTGCTAAATTGGTTTTAATCAGATATTTGAAACAACAGCTGATTGAATTACATCGTAAATTAATTTAAGTTACTGATGGGCTCATAAAATCCATCTTCTTTAATCAAACTGATTTAAAGCAGAGAAAGGACTGGAACGAGGATAGTGCCTTAATTCACGGCTGTATTTCATGCTCTGATAAGCTAACCCAACCATCTCTGGCTGCAATTCTGCATACTAAAATATCCTTTAGGTATACTTTAATGTGGTATATTTGGACTTAATCACAACATTAGCATGATACTTTAATATGATGTAGGTGTCATCAAAGCATTATATCCACACTTTCTCCATGAGGTACAGCTAATAAAGTGATATTTTTCATTTTAATCCCACTTTTAAAGGCCACCAGCATCACACGGATAGGAATTTGTTGTGAGATGGGCTGTCAGCGTGCAAGAAAGGTGTCTGGGCTGAGAATCATTTTTTGCATTCTTTACAAGCTTCTCCTTCTTTCTGTGTTTGAATGGGGAAAATGGGATTGCTTGCTAGGTTGATGCGACCCCAAATGGCTGTCGTTTCTCCTGGAATCAGATGAAAGCGGCCAGGTTGGCTGCAGAGTAGCCCAGGGTAGCGATCAGCACTCACAATTTTCCTCTTGTCCTCTCTGCTGTTATTGTGTGACTCTCTGGAGGGCCTCTCATCTTATCTGCAGCTCCGACCGCAGGGCTGTGCAGGGAGGCAACGCCATCTCCTATAGCTCCTCATCTGGGCTGAGTGATGGAGCGCCGGGTGGTGAGGAGGTTAGCACAGATGCTGCAGTAGATCATCCACTAGACTTTACAGTTCAGCACTCAGGCCTATACATCAGCATGAGTGTGTGTTTGTGAGTATGTGGGTGGATGATGTATCTGCTTTCATGTGCATGTGCTGTAATTGAAGTCACGCATGTTTGTAGTCACATTTTAGAATAACTCTATAATTCTGTTTGTCTCAGTCTCATGCCTTTTATCTCATCCAGAAATTCTCCTCCACACGTTCCTTAATCTTTGCCTGCAGTCTCCTACGAAAATGCAAGATGGTAACCATGGCAATGCTGCACCTGAGCAGGAAATAGCCACACAAACCCACTGAAAGCAAATCTAGCCTTGTATCCACGTGCTGATGTCTGTTAACCTTTCTTAATATAGGGTTGCTGTTTCTCATCTCATTTCAGAAGTCAGAAAATGCTTTATTGACAATTATGTTTACACACACACAAGAAATTTGTCTTGGGGACAGTAGCTTCCAGTGCAGAAGAAAGTACAGACATAATGCAAACATACATGATAGTGCAGACATACATAGGAATTACACCGTAGAGAAGAAATATGGCACTAATATAAGAAAAACTGAAAATTAAATAGTGTAATATAATACAGAAGTAGAAACATATTGAAAAAAAACCCATATAATTATTTAAATGAATGTACAGATATATTTATGTAGTTTACAAATGTACAGTTTTGAGATGCTACAAATAAATGTGTCCATTATATGGACAGTGTATAGTTAAGAAAGCTGTAATTGTTCAGGCTGAATATAGCCTGCAGGGGGAAAACTGTTCTTGAACCTGGCTGTTCTGTGGTTGGTGCTCTCTAGCGCTGACCAGAAAGAAACAGTTGAAAGAGAGAGTGGGCTAGATGTCAGGGGCCCAAAGTGATTTTCGTAGCCCTTTTACTCACACTGGAGGTGTAATGATTGAGGTGTAATGAGGAGCTTGGGCAAGGGACCAAACCAGAGAGTTATGGATGAACACAGGACAGACTCGATGATGGCCGAGCATGACTGTTTCAGCAGCTCCTGTGGCAGGTTGAATGTCCTCAGTTGGTGAAGCAGGTACAACCTCTGCTGGGCCTTTTAGCAATGGAGTCTATGTGAGTGTCCCTCACATAGAGTCAGGTCCAGAGAGATTCTACTGCAGCCACAGTGCTAAGTGTTTAGGTTTAGGTTTGGGGGGATAATAGTGTGTATATTTGAAATTGTAGAAATTGTGGTTCAGTGTTGTACTGAAAATATTATTAACTTTTCACTAATAAAACCAAAAGATTATGTTTTGCTCATATTTTTTAAGGAAAATTAAGCAGTTTTGAGGCTTGAATTGAGGAACTGCTTGAAATGGAAAAATTTTTTTTAAGATAATTATTTATTTTAAGAGAATTAGCACAATTTTATAGTTTGTATTAGCAATATTAGCGGCGTGTGCCAGCCCAGGCTGGAGCTCCAGCAGTGGCTAAATGGCTTCACAGGGGCCTGCTGGCCTCCCGACGGGCTCGCAGATGGCCTGAAGTTTGTTTTTTCTCTCTGTCTTCCTGATGGGGCTGAGTCAGAGCACCGATGGCAGCTCACACACTGGTGGCGTGCTGCCAGCTGAAGAATCTGTGACGGTGGTGCTCACTGACGCTGCACGAGCAGACACGAGTGCATGCACACCCACACATTCACAAAATGCTTCGCTCATATTCATACATCACGTATCCTCATTTTCCAAACCAGACTGTCTAAGTAGGACTGTAAAAGTCATCCATCTAACTCTGGCACTATTGGAGTATGAAATGTGCAAGCTTTTGTTTTGCTTGTGTTTGCCGTTGTGCAGTTTGCGGGAAGAAAAAAGGGCCATTAGGCCTAGATAAGTCACAAAGACAAACACAGGACAAAATTCCTGGTAGCCCTTCAAGTAGGCATTTCTTCAGATTTTGGTAGCCCAAAATGAATTTAACTAGCCTGAATAAAAAAGACATCGGCTGAACTTAACATGGACAAATCAGCACAATAAAAAGCTGTAGTGATTGTATTTTCTTTCTTCAAATAACAAGAGAGTAGCCTAGGTGTGCAACAAATCACAAAACTCAAGCCTCGGATCACATTACAGATTTTGAGTGACAGATCAGATAATTTTTCGGATGAGCAAAATAAAAAAAGTTTTTTATTATTATTTAAATAACATTATTTAAAGAACACCTTACTTCGATACCACAGCAAAAATGTCTCAGTTACATATGGTAACCCTTGTCCAGGAACCAGACATGGAGTTTCCAAAGGTCTGGATGCGGGTGCCAAATGGTACCCCATTTCTGAGTCAGTAAATCCTTCCTCAGAGGAATTGGCCAAGGAGGGGCTGTTGCGAGGAGCACTAGTTCGGGGAACCAGGTTTGAGTGGGCTAATACGGCACCACTAGCAAGACTTGCTCCTCGTTCTCCCGGACTTTTCACAGTGTCTGTGCGAGAAGGCTCACTGGGGGAAATGCATACTTGAGTAGGCCCCACGGCCAGCTGTTTGCCAGTGCATCCGTGCCAATAATTCCTTCAGTAAGGGATTAGGACAAATGGCAGTGAGAGGTCTCTGGAGAAGCAATCAGGTCTACCTGAGCGGCTCTGAATCGTCTCCAAATCAGCTGGACCGCCAGGGGATGGAGTCGCCATTCTCCCGGGAGTATTGCTCAAGACAGCCGACGCTGTATAGTTGAACAGGCCTGGAATATGAAGGCACGAAGTGACCTCAGAACCTTCTGACTCCAAAGGAGGAGGTGGCGGGCGAGTTGACATGCGACGGGAGTGCAGACCACCTTGTCAGCTGATGTACGCAACAGTCGCCGTGTTGTCCGTTCGGACCAGCACATGCTTACCTCGTAAGAGACCTTTGAGACGGTTCAAGGCAAGGTGCTAACAACTCTAGGCAATTGATGTGCCACTGCAGCTGCGGACCCATCCAAACCCCCTGAGACAGCATACCTGTCGTACGTGGCCCCCCAGCCAGTGGTGGAGGCATCCGTGTAAACCACAGCATGCCTAGAGATCTGATCTGGGGCACCCCTGCCCGGAGAAATGCAAAATCTGACCACAGGATGAGGGTTTGGTGACAGGCCGATGTAACTTGGACCTGGTGAGTGCTGCGCTTCCACACCCACCTTGGGACTCAGCCATATAACTGAATAAAAAACTCTGCCAGTGCTGGAGCGGTCTCATATGTAACAGACCGAGTGGTGTAAGTGCTGCCATATGGCCCAAAAGCCTCTGAAAAAGTTTCATTGGGACCGCTGTCCTGCCCTTGAACGTATTCAAGCAGGCTAGCACCGACAGTGCATGTTCCTCTGTGAGGCGTGCTGTCTGTTCGACCGAATCCAACTCCATACCGAGAAAAGAGATCCTCTGCCTCGGCAAGAGGACCCGAAGGCCCAACTGGCTCAGGTGCCGGAGCACCAAATCGCTGTGCTCGCATGACTGATCTCTCAGGGGAACAAGAGCTGCCTCCGTCACTTTCGTTACGACAAGGGGAGACAGGGACAGCGCGAAGAGCAGAACCTTGTACTGACAGGCCATTCCTTCGAACGCAGACCACAGAAGAGGTGTGTGGCACAGAAGGATGGATACATGAAAGTACGCGTCCTTCAGGTCGATCGCTGCACACCAATCTTGGGGACGGACGGACCCAAAAATGCGTTTCTGTGTCAACATCTTGAACAGTAGCCAGTGAAGGGCCTGATTCAAAACTCACAGACCCAAGATTCGGTCGTAACCCACCGTCTTTCTTGGGTAAAATGAAGTAAGGGCTGTTAAACCCCATCCTCATTTAGGCTGGAGGGACCGGCTCTGGTGTCCTTTGCCAGTAGGACTGCGATCTTTTCCCGCAAAACAGGGGCACCGGATGCTTTCACTGTAGTGAAGTGGATACCGCTGAACTTGGGGGACACCGGGCGAACTGAATTGGAGTTCGCTTAAAAACCGTACAAGCGGGACCAGTGGAACCACAGCTGTACCCGCAGTGGGGCAGCGAGGTGGAACACAGGAACCCAAGTCGGGCGGCTTGTGAGCAGGCCGGAGTGTGGTGCGAGTGTGGGGTGCAGGGTTGGCAGAGGGTGCGGGAGTAGGCCCTTTGTTGACGCTCTCGAACCACCTGCTGTTGCCATCTGGCAAAGGAGGAGGATGATTGAGGCCCGGTGCTTGGCCGTCCGCAGCTCTCCGTGCCCTCCTGGGACCCAGAAAGGAAGCAAACTGCTCCCTCGTCGAGATTTCCAGATTCTCCATCTGGCCCTCCTCCAAGGGAGGGAGAGGTGCCTTCACCATCCCCCAGAAAGCAACTACGTCTCTCTGGGTCACCCGTCCCGGGGGCCTCATTCGCTCACCGCCAGGTGTGATGGGGGCCAGGACGGGAGAGGCAGCCTGCCTGCCCCAGCTCTACGGCACCACTTGGAGGCTGTTGCAGATGCGGCGCGGGGAGCGGGGGCGGATGCAGGAGGCAGCCCTCTGCAACGAGCAGGCTGGGGCACTGTGGTCGGCGGACGTGTGGAGGCAGCAGTTGCCCGCCGGGGCAGGATGTGTCAGATCGCCTCAGTCTGCTTCTGGGCAGCCAAGAACTGCTGGGCAAAGCTCTCAACTGCATCACCGAAGAGGCCGGTCTGGGACACTTGGGCATTGAGGAACTGGACCTTGTCGGTGTCCCTCATGTCTGCCAGACACAGCCAGATTTGGCGCTCCTGGACCACAAGCAAGGCAGCGCAAGACCCAGGGAACGTGCATCACCCATCATGCACTTCTGGAAAGAAAGGCAAAAAAATCTCTTTCCTGATTTGACTGATTCATTAAAAAGAACTGATTCAAAAGTCAATAGTTCCAAATTAACATTATGTTTTTTTTTTCCACTCGTATTTGACTGATTCATTGAAAAAGAAAAAAAACTGGTTCAGAAGAGTCTTTTAATACAAATTTGTTCATTTGTTATGTTATAAACAGCAATGGAGAACAATGTAATAATCTTTTATTGCTGAAATACTAAATTAAATAAAATTTCATCAACAACATTTCTCATTTTAAAGAGGCTAATGCCCCTCACTGCATTTAGACATTAGATGAGCTCATGCTAGCAGAGATGGTGCTGCCTTTTCCAGCAGGGCTCCCTGTGTTCTACCTGTTCTTCTGACATTCCTGGCATGACTAACTGTACAAACAGGCTAATACCAAAGGGAATGTATTGTCAGAGAGCATTAATGTGACCTCTAAACCGAGAGTCCATAGCTGCTGTGACTACAGCTCTGGTCTGGAGCATCCACACCCATCTCACTCTCTATTCTGCTGCGCTCTGGGCGATGACTCCATCCCGTTTATTTGACTTTCCCCTGCAGTTATCTGTGCTGCGTCAGTGCCCTGGCAACTGGTGTGCAACGTGCCACCTTCACCTCTTATTAGGCACATATTTCACATCTCTTCTTCTCTCACTTGTTCAGGCCAGCTCTCTGTGCAGGATTTTGGGTTTCAGCCCCATTATTTTAGAAAGGCATTGGAGGCAATTCCCATAAAGGCACATAAATCTTTCATTTGTTTTTTTTACTGACAAAGATTTTTGATGATCAGTTTTGATAAGGAAATTTTGATTAATATTTCTTTGGACACAAGGCTTTTCTTTTTAGAAGTGTTAAATATGTTTTAACAGCCTTTAGTCTGTTGGGATATGCCTCTGACTCTACAAACTTGCACATCCAGCCTTAGCCAACTCTTCTTTGCAGAACTGCTCAAGCTCAGGTAAATTTGATGGTGAGAGTTTGTGGACTACAGTCTTTAATTAATTCCACAGATTTTCAGTGGAGTTTAAGTCTGAACTCTGACCAGGCCATGCAAGGACATTCACCAAGGACTTTTTTCCTTTAACCACTTTTCACAGTTTTGCTGTGCACTTTGGGTCTTTGTCTTGTTGGAAGGGAAACCTTTTCCCATTGACAATTTTTTGGCAGAGGGCAACAGATTTTCCTCAAGAATTTGACTGTATTTTGCCCCGTTCATTTTTCCTTCTATCCTGACAAATGCTCCAGTCCCTGCTGCTCATTTGGATGGTGAGCTGTATTGGATTTCTGCCAGACATATTGTTTGATGTTGAGGCCAAATAATTAAATTTTAGTCTCATCTGCCTCAGACTCTTCAAGGTGCTTTTTGGGAAAGCTCAGTCTGACTGCATGTGGCCTTTCTTGAGGAGTGGCTTTTTTTCTTGCAACCCTCCCATACAAGCCACATGTGCAGAATTTGTGATATTGTTGTCCCTAGTGATGTTCGATTCTTGAACAAATTTTTATTTTGAGCCGGTTCTCAGGAAATAACTGGTCGAGCCAGTTCACAAAGTTGAACTAACCTGATGTGTAAAATTTTATAACAAACAAAACAGGCGACTGGAGATATGCGTATGAATAATTTCATTAGAAATCCTACAATTTTAGGCAGATCATATTTTAAAGTTGCTTAAGCGAAATCAAGGAGTTTATAAGACTGGTTTATTCTTTCTTTATGACATGTAGAACATATCTGCTTTGTGTATCAGTGTCTGTAATGTGTGCTGTAGGTGTGAAACTTGTTAATGATCTAAAGTCTTGTTAATGAATAAAGGATCCACGAATGATGTGTGACCACAAACACCACTAACTTAAGTGAATGAAAGACAATAATCAGCTATATGCATTCATACAAATAACCTTTTATTTAAATGTTTCAATATGTGTTGACATGCACAAATACCTTTATTTAAATGTTTCTTTGATACAACATGGCACTGAGTTGATAGAAAAGAAATGCTTAGTGACATCATTGCTTGATGATGTAAGGAAATGATGAATCAGCTTTTTGAACTGGCTCAAAGAGCCAAACTGTCCAAAAAGTACCAATTCGCAGAAATGAATAGGACTTTGCATCACTAGTAGTCACTTGCACACAATGACCACACTGTCATAAATTCCTGCAACTGAGTTGCTGTAGGCCTCTTGGTCACCTCTCTGACCAGTTTCCTCTTGGTTCTTTAATCCAGTTTAGAGTAACACCATGATCCTGTGTTTTACCAAAAACTTTCCACTTCTTAATCATGGACTTCACTGTGATTCTAAGCATTGATAAATCCTTGGAATTGTTTTTTTTTATCCATCTCCTGACTTGTGCCTGTCCATGACTTTATCCTGGAGATCTTTTGACAGCGCCTTGTCATCGTTAGTTGATTGTTTGCTTCAGTTGCGGTGACGAGGACTGAAATACTCCAGGAAAGCTCTTTTCCACAGCTGATCACAGTTGAAGTCAAATGGCTTTGTGTGCCATTTAGAAGGTGATTAGCTACAAATGACTGAGTTTACAAGTCTTTTTTTCTAACATGTTGGTGTTATATCTTTCACTTCGATGATATACGAGTAAATGGACAAAACAAAAACTGTGTCCATCTTAATTACAGGCTGCAAAGCAACAAAATGTAATTGGTATTATTTATTTTTTTCTTAACAGATTTTTTGAACAATATATTTATTTATTTTTTCAGTTTGCATATTACAGAAGATTACACAGTGCGTAACAATCATGTAAATACAGCAAACATTCCCAAACAAAGGAATTAAATATAAACTAAATAAAATTTGAAAGATACCTAAATAAAGTAAAGAGTGTTTCCCAAGTCTGTAGAATAAGATCATGATATACTCATTGTAGCTGGCTACCAACATTAACATGTGCCTTAAGAAATTAGTAAAAGGTCTCCAGACAATCTACAAAAACGTTTTGTTTCTTTTTTACAATATACTTGATATTTTCCGTTGACATGTCTGACGCCATTTCTTTGATCCACTTTCCAATTCTTGGCTCATTAATATTTTTCCAAATAAGGGCAATTATTAGTTTAGCTTTTAAAATACATATTTCAATGAATCTGACCTCTTTGCTCCAGTGGTAATTTCTTTGCTAGAATTTGGTCAATCATATCAATTATACCTTGCCAAAAAGGCTTCACTTTCTCACATTCCCATACCTCTTGCCTGATTACACTTAAGTATCAGGAATATTATCATTAAACTTGTGCAACATGAAAGGAGTTATATATGATCACATCAGCCATTTATATTGTATGCGTTTCAAGCTACTGTTGACTGTCTGTATCTTAGCCTTGTTGTATGCCTCATTCCAATCCTATAGAGATATTTAATCATTTACATCTTCTTTCCATAATCTTGTTAAGATTCTGAGGATTCATTAGACCCAGATACAAACAATTCATACAAAGAGGAAATTGAATCTTTATCATAACAGTGACCTATAATTGCTGCCTCTATTGGGGAGATGACAGGGATATCTAATTTATGATTTTGTGAGGAGGATATAAAGCTTCTAAGCTGTAGATATTTGGGAAAAAATGGGCCTTTGGAATGCCATATTTGGTTGATATTTCTGCCAAGGAAAAGTACAAGACTTGCACTTTCCTTAACCCTTTTTCAGTCCATATCTGAAATCCTGCAGCACATTTCCCTAGTTTAATATTAACATCACCCTTAGTAGGACTGAAACATGACCAGGAGAGGTTTATATTCAAATATTTACGAGAATCAAGCCAAATATTAATCATGTTCAATACAATGGGGTTGTCTGTATTTTTTCTTAGGTATTTGTGATCTGCCAAATACAGGTAATACAATGGAAATCTTGGTGTAATAGAACATGATTCCAAACCCATCCAAGCAGGAGGGCTTTCAGATGAAAAATAAAACATGGCTGCCCAGTAATACCACTGAATGTTTGGACATTTAAGTCCTCCTTCATCAAATGGTAGGTATAATAAAATTTGTGTCATATCCTTGGATGTTTATTTTGTTATTTTAGTAAACAATTTCTAAATTCTAGTAAACAAAGATGAGGGAGGGGGTAGTGGAATATTTTGCAACAAATAGTGAAATTGTAGGAGTATATTCATTTTTAGAATATTTATATTACCAATCATTGAGTTAGGTAAAGATGTCCATCGTTCTACTGATGAGGTAGCATAATTTACCTTAACTATTTTTATACCCAGATATATAAAATTATCTGTTGAATCAAAGATAGAAGCATAATATTGGTTATTTTTCCTCTCTGATTCATTTTGAAACGTAGATGATTTGAAGTGATTACCTGTATATCCAGATTTTTTTCCAAAAGTTTCAATGAGATCCAGGAGTGCGGGACGGAGCTACTTAGATTTTTCAGGAACAAAATAATGTTGTCTGCAAATAATTCCAATTTATGTTCCAGATGACTCTCTCAGATTCTATAAATATCATTATGCACCCTCACCCTTATGGCGAATGGTCCTATTTCAAGGATAAATAATAAAAGTTAAAGAGAACTCCTAGAGATAATAAAATATTTAGAAACCATAATATTGGTCAAAACTTCTGCGGTGAGCCCAGTACAAATTAATCTAACCCATTTACAAAATGTATCGCCAAAGCCAAAGTGTGTGAGCACCTCAAATAGTTAGTGCCATTCGATGCGACCAAAGGCCTTCTCTGCATCATGAGAGGGTAAAGCAGTGTCTTTCGCCTCTCTCTGGCTATGTAAAATATTGAGCACTCGTCTGACATTACGAAAGGCTAACTGGGCGAATGTTTTCACATTTCGTATTTGGATTTCTTGGTTTTGGAAGTAAAGCTATTAGGGCACTCCTCATGGATGTAGGGAGAAGACCATTCCTGAAAGACTCCAAAAGGGATAAAATTAATATGAACTATTAATAAATATCTATAGGTATGCCATCTGGCCCAGCCATTTTCCAGCTTGAATACAGTTAATTGCTTCTGTGATTTGTATTTTAATTATTTTTAATTCTCAATCTATCGCTTTACTTTCATTTTCTGAAATTTTGGGAATATTAAGGTTATTTAGAAATTGTGTCTGCTTTTCAAGTCAGGGAGTACCCTGGATGTGATTATTTGCATGTATGTGTGTATATGTTTTATGTTGCAGAAAAAAAAGAATAAAAAAAGAAAGGCCAGTTCCACTACTACTTAAAATATGTGTAGCTCCGGGTAAAACAGGGCTATGTTCAATTTTTTCTTCATAAATTTGGGTTTAGAGTTAAATATTTAGCTTTACACCACTTAATGTGACTTATTTAAATATACATTGTTCTCTGTTCACATTACTAATGCATTTCTTCCACTCAGGAAAAATATCAAGAAAAAATGTACGAAGACAACCAAGTTAAATTCAAGAACCCTGGCCCAGCATCAAAGTACAAGGTAACATTACTTCTGATTGGGCAGACTGATGATTATAATAATGTCCACAAAATTGAAGTAACCTGGGACTAAATGCTTTGCTAAAGTTAATGGATCACCCCTACTGTGATTCAGGCCTGCTGTGGGACAATGGATCGTTTCTATCATGGAGGTCAAAAATAGCCATTTGTTAGCATTCCCATTAATCTTAATTGCAGTTGTTTGACTGACACAGAACCTTTGAGATGATGTAGTTACAGCATCTACCAGGGGCTAACGGGGTCATACTAACCTGCCAAACTCACTGGCTTCTGGTGCTAGACATCAGGCATGTTTGGGTGTGATATTGTCATGTTGGCAGTAAAAGAAGAACCCAACCCTCGTCTCAGCGATGGCCTCTTATTGGTCCCAGACAGTCTTTTCATAGCCCAATGAGATCACAATGTTTATTTTGGCTTTTATCTGTTATGAAATGCCCTCTTCTCATTCCAGCTCCGTTAAAGGAGGAGGACATTGGCCTTGTTTTCTGTGAACTCAGTGAGGACACTTATCCACGGTTTCTTTCTCTTTCTCTCTCCCTCGCTTTCTGTATGTATGATTTTATAATGCTCTATAAATTCAGCCGCAGAGGCCGTATTGAAAGACAAGGTCGACAATAAACCAGCTGAGGGTGTGTGTAAATTGGAGCCTGTAGAGCCAATACTGCACAAATATGAGATATATACTTTCAAAGCTATACTCACCTTTTCAACTCATCTCTGAGGGCCTGTTTTGAAAAAATATAATGGAAGACCAAAATAATCCTTCCCAGCACATAATCATTTTAAAACATTCTGATTTTGAGATACTATAGACTTGAATCGACCACTTCAGAGACAACACTCCTTGAAAACTAAGGGATCCATAATATAAACTAGAGTTTCAATTCTTTGGTGAGCCATGTCGAAGCTGAATTAAATACTAAGGGAATTTACTTCAAAGAGGTTATTATTTGTACTTGAATATGGGAAAGTGAAGTGATGGTGATGTAAGCATGGGTCCTGAAGTACAATCCAATCAGTGGCTGTATTGCTTTAGACTTGAGAAAGCCATTTTAAATTTCAATTTAATTCTTGGTGTTTAATTTGAGGTAACAAACAGGATGCAGAATTGCAATTCAAATGGTAATAAAAGGAATTTTAAAGAAATTCATAGGCAGACATAGACAGAAAGAAGAATGGATAGATAGATAGATAGATAGATAGATAGATAGATAGATCACATCCTACATTTATCCCACATTTAAATAGTTTCACACGAGATCAACCATCTAGAAATGACTGCGTGAACCTCAGAGGTGTTTTTGCTTACCTTACTACTTTGTTGCTAGTTCCAGGTGTTTCCGATTAACCCGTCGTGTTTGTTCAGGGATGCCGACATGTGCATGGAGTACTCACATCTGATAAAGAGGTGCGATTCATGCAACAGCTGCAATAAACTCATCCAAAGGAACGTTATTCTGCTTGACTTGCTTTATTAAAAGAAATCAAAGGTTTCTTGTTCAATAAGGGGCAGCGGTTTAATGAATTTTTCCAGATATCTGTAAATGTCACTGATTTCAGCTTTTTTACATTTTCAGCTTATTTTAAGGTTCCTCTCTGGTGCCTGTCAAAGCCCAAATTGGTACCATCCCTGTTGATTGATGGTAGGTTTTTTTTTGAGAAAACCCTCAAGGGTTTCTACTTTGATCCACCAAGCCGAGGTTCTCATTATGCCTCCCTTATGAACTGAATCTTTCTGGTCAGTATAGTGGATAAAGAGGGAGCAATCGAGAATAAATGATTTTTCACAGTTTATTTTTAGACGTTTTGGCTTCTTATTATATAGAAGCGGTCAGAGATATACGCCCTCATG
Source organism: Carassius auratus (assembly GCF_003368295.1). Classification (NCBI taxonomy): domain Eukaryota; kingdom Metazoa; phylum Chordata; class Actinopteri; order Cypriniformes; family Cyprinidae; genus Carassius; species Carassius auratus. The sequence continues at coordinate 2,869,739 of NC_039245.1, forward strand.
GCCTTTCAGCAAAGTATATGATGGCAGACTGTCACCTGTGTGAGGCAAAACCAAGGCTGGTGTCACATTAAATGAGTGAATTTGAATGTAATGATTAGAGAGAACGAATAGATGGGGAGTGTCAAAAAAGAGAAGAGATCAAAAGAGACAAAGAGGGTGAGAGAAAAAGTAAGTTCATTTTTACAGAAAGAGCTGTTCAATTTCTCCCCCAACTCACTCTGACCTTCAAGTCTGATAAGACTTTGGAGAAGCAACTAATCTAATCTTTTTTCTCAGCCCATAACTCTTCAAACCCCTTAGTGTATGGATATATATATGTGTGTGTGTGTGTGTGTGTATGCTATTCCCAAACTTAGGTTCTCGCTGCTTCTCATTTAAAGTTGGTAAAGACAAACAGGAAAAAGCAGTGGTCCATAGACTGCACAAATAGACCCCTGGAAAACAGAAGCAACAAGAAAGTTGGAGGTGTGAGGATGGTAAACATTGGTTTGTTTTTCTGCTCTAATGCTCTACCCCGCTGATATGCCTTGGTTATTTTGATCCTCTGGGACATAAACACCCCATTTCATAAATACCCCGTGCCTCTCGCTCACCTTCAGGACCGCAGTCCTAGTAGTGATGTGGAAGCTATACTCAAGCTTATCAAGTTTAAAGCTATTCATATTTTACATTTGTAAGACTAAAACTGATCTATTTTAAGGTTGTTAACTACTCTACAAGCTATTAGCAAAACTACACTGATTTTTTTAGCAGTTTTTACAATCTGGTCAGTATTTATCACATACCCAGAGAGGATCTAGATCTTTGCATTTTACTGGTCAAAAGTTTGGGATGATTAAGATTTTTTGAATGTTTTTGAAAGAAGTCTCTTATGCTAACCAAAGCTGCATTTATTGGATCAAAATACAGCCAAAACACTAATAATGTGAAATGATATTACAGTTTAAAATAAGTTTTTTACTTTTGTATTATAAACTGTAATTTATTCTTATGATTTTAAAACATATTTTTTATTAATCCACCCTTTAGTGTCACATGATCCTTCAGAAATTATTCTAATAATAAAATAATGCTAAATAATGCTGATTTTACAGTGAACATTTCATATTATTATCCATATTGAAAATCATTTTTGCTTCTTATTTCTGTAATGTATACAACCATTCAAAAGAAAAAGTAATCTATGCTTATATTTAGCAAAGATGTATAAAATGACAGTAAATTTACAAAATTGACAATTAATGCATTTATAATGTTATAAAAGATTTTGATTTCAAATAAATGTTTATGAACTTTTTGCAAAACTCTAAACACAGTCCCCTACATTAGACACATGATTCAAAACTAACAGCTCTTGTGTTTCTTTGGGAAAACAGCTTACTCATTTACTGATTACACCAAGTGCTTACATGTGGAAACACTTATAGCTAATTTGTTCACTTAGAAATCAAAGCCTGAGTACTATAAATAGGCTTCAGGGTGGCTTTCTTGGCCATCGATGGAAACCATTTTTGAGAAAGTAAACCTGCTCTCCATAACAGCGGTTGTCGATTCCAGTCCTCACGCCCCCTGTTATGGTCCCATATTCAGATTTATGGAACTAGTTGCTGCTGCAGAGTGTCATGATTTCTGTTGATGAGGTCAGCTTTAACTTATGCAAAAGATGTAGAAGAAGAAAACTTATAGGGCATTAGGCCATTGTCAATATGCCTGGACACTGACAGCATGGTGGAAACATCACAATGCTTGCATCCAGTAGTCACAATGACTTCCTTCATCATGCCAGTCTTGGTCCTTACAATATTTCCTATATAATTGCTTTTCTTGATACCCTGCAAAATATCCTTGTCCCTAATGACCAGATGAATGGCCCAGAGCAGTCAAAGTTTGTTGTCATCTGGGACAACGTAAGTTTACACCAGAAAGCTCTGGTTTACTTAATCTTCAAATGTATTTGTTTTGTCTGTTGATCCCTTAGACAAATGCAAGGAAAATACAATTTTTTGAGAATAAAATATTTACCCACCCCCTGCATTTCTGTTTAAAGTGAACATATACGTATACTGAATATGCGTACATATTGTGTACACAAATGTACGTGTGAGTGCTATGACAAACTCCTGTGCACTCTACCGCATTTGGAACAAGCAAAAGACCCAGAATTGTTTCACATTTTTCACATCTGTGTGTAGTTTGGTGTGCATGTGGCTAATTATGTTATGTTTGTGTGTAGATTTACTATGCAAAAACACCAGAGAGTTAAATTTTAAAAGAAGGGTTTGCTATTGCAAGATATGTGTGATGTTTTGCATTCTGTGTGTAGAGATTTGAGAAATGAAGCCATAGTTTCAAAAACAGTATAAGCGTCAAAAACAGTATATGCTACCTATTGTGAAGTGGGGTTACAGGATATTCTGTTTCATTTATACCCAAATACATTTTCCGATCCGAAAGCGAAAGCCAGCAGTGTGGTTAAAATGTGATTCTGTTCTATATTCTCAGTTCTCAGTGAGACACTTGTAGTCTTTGAGGCATCGCTGAGTAACTCACCATCTTTGTGAGCTCAAGGGAGGCTTACATTGATGTGTGTAAATGTCTGCCTCCAGCTGTCTTAATATCACACAAGAACACACAAATGCACACAAGACACAGACACTGTTAGGCCGGGCTTGATTAAACATTCTTGAGGTGTTAGCTGGTAATCTGTCACTGAACTTCTAAGGAGCCATTTAAGTTTGGCCTCCATGTGTCACCCGGGGCGGCAGTGATAGGCCGTTCCTCACAAACACAATTTGTTCTACTCTTAATGTGACTGCAGAATCTACAGCTCTGTGAAGACCTTTTAGGCAACTTTACGGCCGCGTTCATTAAATCTAAGTGAAAGCTCTATCTTCTGCACACAAAATAAAGGTTAGATATACTGTATAATGTTCAAAGATTGTCTTTCATAGATCAGGAGACATAATGGGGCTCTCAGATATCTTTTCAAATCTATGATGGAAAGGTTTCTTAATAAATATCATCATCATCAATATCATTAAGTTTTTGACAAGATACTCTACAGCAGGTTTTCTTTTTAAATAAATAATTAATAATAGTGAAATAACCAAAAGTGACAAAAACTCTCAATACAACTTAATTGAAAACAAAGTATACAAATAAAAATATATTAGCGTATCACAATGATACAAAAAAATCACTGGTCTGTTTTTTTAAATATGAAAATGATATAATAATTATAATTTATATATGTCAGAATGTTGTGTATTTAAATTTGAATTGTCTTTGATAAACAACTGATCTCACTGGAGATTTTTCTGTCCTGTGGGCTCACATCTGGACATGTCTGAATTGTATAAAATCATGCATCTCAGTGTGGATCATGTTAGGTGAAAGTGGCAGTGTTGATTGAATACCATCTTGGGGCCATTCTGAATTCAATTAAACATCTGAAAGGCTGGAGACCTCATGTGTGTCAAATGAATTTGAGGTTACTAGTGTGTCTGCCTCTGTATGCTACTGTCAGGAGTCAGTTGCCATGACAGCCAATCGCAAGCCTGCTGCTCCTCAGTGGTAGGGTAGTGAAACCATGCTCGACTTGAGCTAGACCTTTGTTTCTGCACTTAGCCACACTGTTTGTGATCGTGTTAAAAGCCACAGTTTTTGTCTTTGTAATCAGAAGATTTTGTGTGGGCAGAAAGGAGAATGACCACCTGCTTTTCACACCTCTGCATAAATGTGGCAAATGATGTCAATACAAAGGTATAATAAAGAGATTTCAGTGTTCCATTTTGCAATTTATTGTGACCCTGGTACCATAACTTGCTACACTAGAATAGTTTCTTTTTCATGAGAAGTATAAAAGGTTTTTGTGTCAAAATGGGTTTTGATGAGCCTCATAGGTGGTTTCTGTTTCGCTTTCATTCTGTACAGTACCTCCACTGCCTGTGGTCATTTAGACTATTGATCCCAATCTAAGGGGCTCCTAAACCGTTTTAACACCTCCTATAATTGGATTGATTTCAGTTTTATTTCTTAATAAAAACCTATCAAACAAATTAATCCCCCAAAAATTCTGCTCCTTAAGAAAATGTCTGTTTTTTTAAAAGTGTTATAAAAGTTGTATGAGTTTGGATTTTGATGATACTGGACAAACTAGAACTAAAAAGCCATCAGCTATGAGCTATGGTAATTTTGCTTTATGAAACCAAATCAAGTGAAAATAAGTCAGACTAACTGAAATAAGCCTGGCTTATTTGGTAAACTTGTTTTATGAAACTGTGAGGCTAAGCTTAGTTCCTCCAACATTGACCAATAGGAACACATTGATATTACGGCTAGTAATTAGGGCTGTATTAGCCATTTCAAACATTTGATTTACACTTTCTGCTATCATAAAAATACACTTATATGTAGGATTAAAATTCTACATGTGTCACATTTAATGTTCAAAAACAAATAATTCAGCAGAATAAAATACAAACCCGATTCCAAAAAAGTTGGGACACTGTACAAATTGTGAATAAAAACAGAATGCAATGATGGGGATTTCAATATTTTATTCAGAATACAACATAGATGACATATCAAATGCTTAAACTGAGAAAATGTATCATTTTAAGGGAACAAATAAGTTGATTTTAAATTTCATGGCATCAACACATCTAAAAAAAGTTGGGACAAGGCCATGTTTACCTTTGTGTGGCATCCCCTCTTCTTTTTATAACAGTCTGCAAACGTCTAGGGACTGAGGAGACAAGCTGCTCAAGTTTAGGAATATGAATGTTGTCCCATTCTTGTCTAATACAGGCTTCTATAGTTGCTCAACTGTCTTAGGTCTTCTTTGTCGCATCTTCCTCTTTATATAGCGCCAAATGTTTTATATGCGTGAAAGATCTGGACTGCAAGCTGTCCATTTCAGTACCTGGATCCTTCTTCTACGCAGCCATGATGTTGTAATTGATGCAGTATGTGGTTTGGCATTGTCATGTTGAAAAATGCAAGGTCTTCCCTGAAAGAGACAACGTCTGGATGGGAGCATATGTTGTTCTAGAACTTGGATATACCTTTCTGCATTGATGGTGCCTTTCCAGATGTGTAAGCTGCCCAAGCCACACGTACTCATGCAACCCCATACCATCAGAGATCCAGGCTTCTGAACTGAGTGCTGATAACAGCTTGGGTTGTCCTTGTCCTTTTTAGTCTGGAAGACATGGCATCACAGTATTCCAAAAAGAACTTCAAGTTTTGATTCGTCTGACCACAAAACAGTTTTCCACTTTGCCACAGTCCATTTTCAATGAGCCTTGGCCCAGAGAAAACGAAACAGCTTCTGGATCATGTTTAGATATGGTTTCTTTTTTGACCTATAGAGTTTTAGCCGGCAATGGCTAATGGCACGATGGATTGTGTTCACCGACAATGTTTTCTGGAAGTATTCCTGAGCCCATGTTGTGATTTTCATTACAATAGCATTCCTGTATGTGATGCAGTACCGTCTAAGAGCCTGAAGATCACAGGCATCCAGTATGGTTTTCTGGCCTTGACCCTTACATCTTTGGATGAAATTATGCAATGTAGATGATAATAACTTCAAACTCTTTGTATTTTTTCTCTGAGAAACTCCTTTCTGATATTGCTCCACTATTTTTCACTGCAGCTTTGGGGGAATTGGTGATCCTCTGCCCATCTTGACTTCTGAGAGACACTGCCACTCTGAAAGGCTCTTTTTATACCCAATTATGTTGCCAATTGACCTAATAAGTTGCCAATTGTTCCTCCAGCTGATCCTTATATGTACATTTAACTTTTCTGGCCGTTTCCTGCGTCAATCACCGGTCTCGAGTCCCACGGAGGAGCTCCGGAAGGAGAAAAGGAGGAGAACTACATTCGTCTTCTGTTTATTTATTTGATTATTACAGTTTTGTTTAAATGTTCACCGGTTCCTGCCAGCTCCTTCCCAATCTATTATTTTGGATGAAATAAATTCAGTCTGCTTTCTTCTTACAAAAACCTAAAAAATCTTACCAACCCCAAACTTTTAATTGTAGAGTATCATGTAAATAACATATATTTATTTTTATATTGGTGAAATGTTTGGATGGCATAATTAAATATATAAAAACAAACTTAAGAATCACCACACTGGGAAACGCTGATTTTGAGGACAAACAAAAATTAGCAGTCTTCAAAAAACTTCTTAAAATTGCTCAGCTGGTCCACAACATAAACCCAAATTATTGTATGAGACTTGCCAATATTTATGCATGGGTTGTTTGTGACTGATTTCTTATGCCATTTGTATAATAAAAACCCCTTTGTTTATATGGATTAACAAACAATGGACATATTACATGTCTATTTATGAAAATTGTCCCCAGCTTTCCTGGGTATCCAGTGTGTCCACTCACTAGTGGATTCAAAGTGGTCCAGACAGACCTTCCACTGATCTCCTTCAGTGAAGACAGCACTTGGACAAAAATCATGGCCAGAGGAGGTGATGGAGCTGGAATCATAACTTTCTCTATTAAATGGTAATTTCAAAACAATAGGGAGACATCGCTCTTTAACATGGCCCATGCTAGGCTGCTCTCTCCTTTGCTGGATATAATTCAATGATCTGATCAGTACAATAACAATGATGTGCTCTACTATTGCTGCTGCCTTTGCCAGTCTGTGGGGGCCAGTTTGTGGGACCCCCTCTTCTACTCTCACTTTAATTAACACTCATTCTGTGTCTTTCCTCCATAACAAAAGCTTTAACATCTGTTAAACAGATTGAGTGGATGGGATGGGATGTGAGAACGATCCACGATGCCTGTATATTTATAAACTCCTGCAATGAAACTATTCTGCTTTTCTGTCATACCAGCACCTGAAAACACTTTACTGTATCCTGTTATTATGGTTCCTGTAAAAAAAGAAAGTCAGATATGGAACTTTACTGTAAAAAATATGGTAGCAACATTTTATGTTTCACAGATTTAGCCTGTAATACACTGACAACCACCAAAAACAGGTGATGAGAAAGACAAGTGATGAATCAAAGTTCATTAGAAACAGCTTTTCCACAACCTGAGGAGGTAAATACTAATAGATTAAATGTCATTTACACAAATACTGAACACCATGGTGGTAACACACATGTCGCTTAAGTAATGCAATAAACATTTAACAACATAAGATGCATAATAAAACCTTTATGTGCATAACTGATAATAAATGAATGTGCAGGTCCTGTTGTGATGTTGGAAGTGCTGACCTGTCACAGGTCAAAGTTCAATCCATGGAACTGCAGAATTACTGGATTACCTAATTACCATTGGGCCCATGACCTCCAGTTGCTCTAGGAAATTGATCCTGTTTGTAAATTAACTAAGCATTGCTTAGAAATTGGATAAGAAATAATCTGCCGACTGACTAATAACCAAGTCAAGCACAAAGTTAGCCTGCTTGTGATGTTTGTATTTTTTATTTAGTCTATTTGTGTCTTTTCCCTTGCTACTTCTCCTTTTGTCTTCCTTGTGTCTCTGAGGACACTTGTTTTGCCCAGGTGCCACGGTCTATAATGGAATGCTGCTTTTGTCTTTAACTCAACACACCTCTTAAACTGAAAATAACCAGCCAAGACACATTCTCACTAAAACCTCATCAGGTCTTACTAGGACAATGACGTGATACCTCGGCCCTGAACGGAGGATTAGATTGTAGGAGCGTCTGTGGCAGGAGCTGCCTAGCTGCTTTGAACTCTTCTGCTGAACACGGTGTGTAGTCATGGACTAGCTGGAGGAAATCTGTACAGATAACAATATTAATCTGTTCAGACAGCTGGGCTGGGGGATATCTAGTGGCATTAGACTAAGGACACGGGGACCTTGGTAGACCCAAATATATATCAGGACTGCAATGAATTTTATCTTAGTTGAGCTCACAGGATCTCTGCCACATACCTTGTACTCTAATGGTTGTAGTGACAGTCAAATGAGTTCATAAGCTGTACTGAGTGCATGAACACCTGACCCTGTCACAAAATACGATAAGCAGAGGTATAAATCTGTGTCATTGGGTATCACATGCAAGCATTTACATGGAACACTGTTCCAACAACATTCACTTTTTATAATGGCTATAATTAGGGGCTTATGAGTGACCTTAAAAAGGTTGGTTAGTTGACATCTGTTTGGTTTAAAAACTGAACTTTCCAGATACATCAGTCATGTTAGCATTTTGCAAAGTTAGGAAATGAGGCCTGAAATATTGTTGCAACCACCATCAATATTTCTCAGCAATTTTCCTAAAATATATAACGGTTGCTGCACCCGTAGGAACAAGGCAAATGGACTCAAGTATAATGCCAGTGCCTCCAGGGACGTGTAGAGGAAAGGTTTTATGGAGCATGGAAATAATGCTTCATAAACAGAAACCATATTTAGGTACAGTTTATTTGTGAAATAAATGAACATTAATAGTTCCTTTCACTAGAAATTCTTCAATCCTACAAATTACATTTAAAGCTCTGACCAGAGCGTAGCTGTTTTGTGCATGTGAAACATAAAAAATCCAGAGAGCTTGTGGTTCGATGATGAGTTGAGAGGATTTGATGGATGTTCTACCTACAGTACATAATCAATTAGGCCTGCATGACGGTCTCCACCACAGCACACTTATGAACCCTTTTCCTTATTTTACACCAATTTTGCCATCTGATAAGCCATAATATATGGCACACCACACACTGACACAACTCAAAAACTGTATCTATGTGATCACAAATTATAAATTGACTTCAAGCCGTTTTTGATAATGCATTTTCCAGTGGAGAAATCAAACTCACATTACTTGTAAATGTTCTGATAGTGTGGGCTCTCTCTCCTTTATTATATTAGGTTGGAGGACATGCCTTGTCTTATTGTTTTCTTATGCATGCTGTTGGGCCTGCTGAAGTTGTTGGGATTCTAGGAGCAGTCTGTCATTGTACAGTTTTCTGAGTGCTAAAGCGGATTGGACAGAACAGCTTCCCCGGGCTGGAATGAGTGTTGCCCTGAGCGACCTCTCTAGGCTTCCTCTAATTTAAGATTGCTCTTTGAGGAGGTTTATTCACCTCTCTTTCTGCGACATAGCTTTGGACACACTGCATAATAAGCATATTAAACAGTTCTACATGGGGCAAAAAATATAAGTCCTTTGCAAATAAGCACAGACAGTGTCAATGAAAATACTACTTTACAACTTTACATCATTGCAGAGGCAGGAATTGCTATCACTGGTCAAAAACCTTGCTGCTTACATATAGACTGTTACCCTCTAAACTAATCAGCTTACAAAAATATGTTCTAAGAACTTTTAGCTAAAGCCATTCTTTTTATAGTTTTGTAAACATTAAAGGAAGGTTAGTTTTGAATGCTCTCTGAACTTTCTGAAACAAGTAGTAACATTTAAAGGGGTCTTATGATGTTGCTAAAAAAACATTATTTTGTGGTTTAAATAAAAAAAAAAACATTATTTTCCACATACTGTACATTATTGTTTCTCCTCTATGCTCATATGCAAAGCTTCTCGCTCTGAAAAGCAAGTTGTGCTCTGATTGGCCAGCTATTCAGCTTACTACACTGTGATGCCTGTGTCCTGGAGCGCAGAGACAAAAACATTAAACCCATTATAAACAAGACATTTATTGCATCCAGTGGGAACATTATTACAGATTATAATGACAATACCAGCAGTTTTGAGTTCCTCAACTGGAATCATGGCGGAATATCCAGTGATGTCCACTTTGCAGGGCACTTATGTTTGAAATTAGAACAAACATCTGAAGCCATAAGAGAAAATTTGCAGAGCAGGGGGACGCGAGGTCATAACACTCCAAAGAGAAAGGAAAAATTTAAATTGCATCATATGACCCCTTTAAAAAATTGACAAATATCCAACTTAAACATTTCAGAATGAAAAAAATCCAATGAACTATGTATGAAATTTTGTTTTTGTGCTGATATTTTGAGGACATTAAAGAGCAGGTAAAGATCCTAACCATCATGACACTTCATAAGTGATCAGTTGGGGACGCTCTACTAAATAGCAAATATGAGCACCGCACAAATCGCAAGCTTTATGAGAGATGCAAGCATGGCCAATACTCTAGTAAGCATCCAAACCATATACAATAAGTGTGAAATAACCACTTTGTAATGACTCTAAACTCCAAAATTGCACAATTCACTGCAGTTTTCAAAAGAAATTAACACAACTGGCAGTTAAACCCCACAAATATTTATTTTCACTAGAGTTGGGGTATTTGAACTCCACTCAGGTGGACTTGTGGACAGGTGGACACTCGAACTTGACAATGACTTTTTTTTTCACTGAATACACTTCATGTGTAATATGAAAGATATAAAAAAATTAACAACATAAAATTAAGATGATAAGACATTTATAAATGTCTCTCACTCAAACTGGTTAAGAACTGTCTGAAGACTTTTCATGCCGTCCCTTGCACAATACTGTTATCATCACCTCAAATCACTTTTACCTTGTTGCATGATTTGTAAACTAATACACTTTAATGTTCACATAACATAACCAGCTCTACTTCTCTAACATAGTAAAGTTGCCCATGGTACAGTGTTGCACTTGAAAAACAGAGCAATCAGTATGAGTCCAGTGAAACACAAGTCATAATAAAAGAGCTCAAAGAATTGCAGACGTAAGCTAAAATGTAATAGTTGCTTCAGCAATGCATTTTTACCATATGTTTGCTTTTATTACACCATCAGGTTTAATATATGGATTAGTGTATGTAACGTTATTTTAAAACACGTTAGAGCATTAACCTACTAGAGGCACTTACCAGATGTTTCTCTTCTGAAAGTAATGAAACATCGCCATATTCAAATTTCGAATAAAACTGAAGGCAGCTTTAGAGCCACTCACCAGCATTTCACTTGTGTTGCAAAACCTGCAAAAAGCTACGTGATATCATTCTGCAGATATTGTTTCTAATGAGCCTGGGTTGTCTAAAGAATTTTGTCAGTAAAAATATTGAATGAAATCCAAGTTTGTTGGATCTGTCGTAATTAATTGCCTTCGAGTTAAAATAGTCATGAGAATTCCTTACTTTGCTGACTCTCTAGGCATCTCTCTTGATTTTTGTAACATAACTCATACAGGTTTTGAAGAGGACAGAGAGAGAGAAGAAAAAGAGAAGGAGTCCAAGAGAGCCTCATGGGGGGTCAGACACAGAAAAGGCGAAGGTCATGCACATACAGGACCTGTCACACAACAATTACACAAAGGTGAAGGAGGAATCTTATAGGCTGCAGTTTGCTTCTTCCAATCCAGTTCTCAAACTGCCTGGGGCTTCCGCTGCTGTTTCTCTTTTCAGCTGAAAGACATCCACTTTTACATTATTCAGACTAACCACTTAATGGAACAGGCAATTCCACAAACTCTCTTCTGATGTGTCAGATTTAAAGGGGGGGGGGGTGAAATGCTCGTTTTCACTCAATATCCTGTTAATCTTGAGTACATATAGAGTAGTACTGCATCCTTCATAACTCCAAAAAGTCTTTAGTTTTATAATATTCATAAGAGAAAGATAGTCTGTACCGATTTTTCCCGGAAAAACACGACCGGCTGGAGGCGTGACGTGTGGGTGGAGCTAAAGAATCACGAGCGCGAGTAGGCTTTTATGTTGAGAGCGTTTGGAAGCTGTGACATTACCGTGAGGGAAAACCCATCATCCAAAACAAACCATGGCTTACAGTCAGATTCAGCCGTTTATTTATGATCCAGAATCAGATCCAGAGGCTGAAACTGAACGAAAGCAGCAGCAGCAATGACTCGCTCTGAGCGGGGCTCGAACCCGGGTCTCTGGCATGGGAGGGGACGCACTAACAAGTAGGCAGAGATATTTTAAGCAGTTTTACTCACCGCCTGCGGTTCCAACACACGATCGTGACCCTTTTTCCTTGGGATTGCATCATCCTTAAGAAATAAACGATACGCAAATCCGTCGTCAAACTGGGCCTTGTGAACAAGCATCGTCGAAATGCAGGGAACAAACACAAACACTTGCACAACTCCGTTGATGCTCCGTAAAAATAAACTCCATCCACTGGTCCCTTAATGCTGTTTTTTTTTGGTAATCTGTGCAGGGTTGTCTTACCCTGGCAACTAAAAACACACTTCTTTTGTGACTTTTCGCGACGCTCTCGCTCTGATCAGTGAATCGCTCTGATCAGTGAATGTCTGTGCTCTCAGTGCTCTGCTATACGGGAGCGTGCGCTCTTCCGGCAGACGTGCCCTAGGACCCATATAAGGTAATTCCGCTCCATCTAACGTCACACAGAGCCATACTCGAAAAAAACTTTCCGAAACTTGTGACAAACCGGAAGGAGTATTTTGGGAACAAAAATACTCTTTCAAAAGTACAACTTAATTTTTTAAACTTTGTCCATGTTTAGCATGGGAATCCAACTCTTTAACAGTGTAAAAAACTCAGTATGCATGAAATAGCATTTCACCCCCCCCCCCTTTAAAGTGAAATAAAAGATTTAGCATTCTTTTCTTCTCGTATGTTGAACTGCAGGAGATCTGTAATTCCGTTCTGAGTCATCTGATTGGCACTGAATCATCTCATTTGAATAAATCTTCCTTTTTAACCTACTTAGTCACTGATAGAGTTTCCGGTACAAAATTTAAATGTTATTGTATTTAATACTAGACTTCATAGGTTACACTCATTTCACCCCCCAAAAATAAAGAAATTAGGAAACACAGTTAGGCTGTTAGGGGTTGCACTTTATTTTACAGTACGTGTACTAACATGTACTTATAGTGTACTTACAGTGTATATATCTAAGAAAGTTCTGGTAACACAAGGTAACTACTTGGGGGTAGGGTTAGGTTTAGGGGTAGGTTCAGGGTTAGTACCTAGTTATTACATAGTTATTGTAATTACTATAATAAGTACATAGTATGTACATGAGGAACAGGACTGTAAATTAAAGTGCTCCCCTATAGGATTGTTTATTTGTATTGTGATCAAATATTGCCTATTATAGTTATTGTTAAAATTATTGTTACATTATTTTCAAAGATTATTCCCAGTATTATTTCATACTTTATTTTTTTAATCAACATACATTAAAGACAAGTAATGCCTGATGTATACATTCTTTACCATTGAAATAATGTGCTTTATTTACAATATGACAAAATTGAGCTAAATCCAATTATCTGTCAAATTTTTTTCAAGATTTTTTCCCCTTTCGTATTTATTTATTTTAATTCCCACAATTCTCAATGGTGATTCTTATCATGACAATGCCGTCATCTCTCATACTTTATTGATATTAATATATAGGTTTCAATACATTGTTCAAGGTTTTTTTTTTTTTTTTTTTTTTTTTTTATCACAATGCGTTACATGTTTTAAAATTATTTAAATATGTCTTAATAAATTAAATCTGCCTTTACCATCATGAGAATTTGGGGCAACTGTACTTATTTCCTGATGAAAATAATGTAAATACAAAACATCTTACCATTGTCTTGTCTTGTTATATATATATATATATAGAGAGAGAGAGAGAGAGAGAGAGAGAGAGAGAGAGTTTGGTTCCAAAACGCAATAAATCCATTTTGATGCTTTTGAGTGAGAAGTTTTCTTTACCCAAGAAAGTGGCTAGATGAAAACCACTATTTTTTGTTTCAAACTTTCACATAATCTACGACCATGATGCCATCTTTCTGCCAGGTTGTGTGAGATTCTGTCCTTTACAGAAGACATTGAGAGCAACCCATACAAACACCATCCTTTTTTCCTCCTGTGAACTGCAAATGCTCCCTGAGTGACAAAGGCAAGCCATTGGAGACATTGATCTCCTTCCACAATCACCTCTGTCGAGCATGTCCTGTAAATCTGGCCGCCTAAATCCTGCACATGCCGCAATTGACTAGTCTCGAAATGGACCCAACACACAGTCTCAACTGGCATTTACCAAACCCATCGATCTGTGTAGCCCAAATACTCTCGCTTAGATAGGAAATGTAATGACCTCCGCCTGGGGAGAATTAGACGGCCAAGTGCTGTGAAGAGCAACAGAGCTGTGATGACGATGGTGGAAAAACAAAAGCAAACTCTTTTCAGTATGTGAAGCATCGTCTTCCTGTCAGAGGTGTAATCCCACAGATGAATGTGTGCAGGGACGTCCAACCCTGATTAAACTTTGTCCAAAAAGCCATAACATCGCCACATAATACTCATTCTCTTACCCACCATCTATCCCTGGCTGCTTTGCTTAACTGGCTCAATAAATTAGCTTATGTTTGAGCCTAAGAAGCAGCTCCATATGAAACATGTTCCATTTAAAAATCATCTTTTTCTCTTTCTCTCTCTCTCTTCCGCACAGTGTGAGGTGTGACTGCTAATCAGCAAAAGCAGCTGACGCTTGTTAAATTGGTCTAACCTGTTTGCTGAACTGTGGCTGGCCTATGAGAGTATCTTGGCTGGCATGCTAGGTTTTTGTCCCTATTCTATTCAACATCCATTCTGTTCCATGCTACTATTTTTATTGCTCTATCAAAGTTCCGGGCAGGGTGTGCAGGAGAGCTGCAGGTGCCTCGTGGGAAATGGATGGCCTCGTCATGGCTAGAGTGCCCTTTGGAGCGTGAGGGGTGTCGCCCCAAGGACTAGTGGCAGCTGTGGAAGGTCACAGAAGTGTGAGTAGACACCGGTGGCTCACAGTGGAAAGAGACTGAGTGACACATCTGACAGACCTGACCTCCACTGCCGCAAACTCAGTATGCTGTTTCTAGTTTTTGGAAACTGCATCTCTCTGCATCTTTGCATTCCTTTGGCTCAATCCTCGTTTGAGAATTAAAAAATTTTCTCAACACAAATAATTCTCTGAACATCTAGTTTCTTGTTCACAATAGATTTCAATTTCTGACTCGTTTACAGTTTTTGTTTAGTCTCCAAGACCCATTTCTCTATACCTAGGTCATTTTTTCAAAACTCTTCACACATTAAGCATAGTTTATGTTGGCTAAAAATATATATATATCTAACGACTACATCAGTCAAATTATAAGAATTGTTTTCTTGGACCTATACAGGCCAATTTGCATGTTACGTTTTCAAACGTGCACTCTGTGAGCCACATGGAGAGGATATAGATGGGCTTACTGAGTGTATCTCGGACTACATAAATTTCTGTGTGGACAGCATTGTCCCAGCAAAAATTGTATGTTGTTACCCAAACAACAAACCGTGGGTAACTAGGGACATTAAAGACATTCTGAATGCCAAAAGGAGGGCTTTTAGAGACGGGAATAGGGAGGAGATGAAGGCCATTCAGAGGGAGCTAAAGATGAAGATCAGAGAGGCTAAGGATAAGTACAGGAGGAAGCTGGAGCGTAAACTCCAGCAAAACAACATGAGGGAGGTATGGAGCGGCATGAGGAACATCACTGGCTTCAGATCGAATGGCTGCAGTGGAGTTGAGGACAGCTTGGACAGGGCCAATGAACTTAATCTGTTTTTCAACAGATTTGATACTGTCTCTCATGCACATGTACCCACTAACTCTGCGGCTGTCTCACCTATTATCCAACTACTCACTTCTCCTCCTCACTGTCCTCCCTCCTCATCTTGGGACATCCTTTCACCCGCATCCTCCACCCCACAGGTTAATAGCACTCTCCAGCCAAATGACTCATCTCTTCTTCCTCCTCTTCCAATCTCTGTGTGCCTCACTTCTGAGCAGGTGAGAAGACAGCTGAGGAGACTACACTCAAATAAGGCTGCAGGGCCTGACGGTGTTCGTCCTGGGGTGCTTAAAGCCTGTGCCTCCCAGCTGTGTGGAGTACTTCATCATATCTTCAATCTGAGTCTGAGTCTCCAAAGGGTCCCTGTACTGTGGAAGACATCTTGCATAGTTCCTGTGCCAAAGACGCCACGTCCTAGTAACTCCAGGGACTACAGACCAGTGGCACTGACCTCTCACATTATGAAGACCCTGGAGAGACTGGTCATGGAGCAGCTGAGGCCTATGGTTAGTTCCATCCTGGATCCACTCCAGTTCGCATACCAGCCCAGAATTGGTGTTGAGGATGCTATCATCTTTCTGCTCAACCATATCTACCCCCACCTGGACAAGCCGGCGAGCACGGTGAGGATCATGTTTTTTGACTTTTCGAGTGCTTTCGACACCATCCGGCCGGCCTTGCTGGGTGAGAAGCTGACAGCGATGCAGGTGGATGCTCCTCTTGTGTCCTGGATTGTTGACTACCTGACTGGCAGACCACAGTATGTCCGCCTGCAACACTGTGTATCAGACAGCATAATCAGCAACACCGGGGCCCCGCAAGGGACTGTCCTCTCTCCCTTTCTCTTCACTATTTACACCACGGACTTCAACTACCATACAGAGTCTTGCCATCTTCAGAAGTTTTCTGATGACTCTGTTGTGGTTGGATGTATTAGAGAGGGTGATGAGACCGAGTACAGAGCTGTGGTGAGGGACTTTGTCACATGGTGCGGGCAGAACCATTTGCAGCTCAACATGACAAAGACGAAGGAGCTGGTTGTGGATCTAAAGAGAGCAAAGACACCGGTGAACCCAGTTTCCATCCCGGGGGTCCCTGTGGACACTGTGGAGGATTATAAATACCTAGGAGTGCACATTGACAAGAAACTGGACTGGGCTAAGAACACTCAAGCTCTCTACAGGAAGGGCCAAAGCCGTCTCTATTTTTTGAGGAGGCTGAGGTCCTTCAACATTTGCAGGACGATGTTGAGAATGTTTTATGAGTCGGTGGTGGCCAGTTCTATCATGTTTGCTGTTGCATGCTGGGGCAGCGGGATGAGGGTTGCAGATGCTAACAGACTCAATAAACTGATCCGTAAGGCTAGCAACGTTGTGGGGGTAGAGCTTGACTCTCTGGCGGTGGTGTCTGAGAGGAGGATGTTGTCCAAATTACATGCCATCCTGGACAATGTATCCCATCCACTTCATTATGTGCTGCTCAAACACAAGAGCACTTTCAGTGAAAGATTTATTCTTCCGAAATGCACCACAGAGCGTCACAGGAAGTCATTTCTCCCTGTGGCCATTAAGCTTTATAACGCCTCCCTCTAATTGCCTGATACACTGACATTTAGTTAATTTTTAACTGACAATATCCCTGTTTCTGTGTAATATTATATTTAATACTTATATGTGAAATATTCCATGTTGCTTTTTATATTTATGTTTATTTATACTTTTATACTATTTATATTTTTATTTATTCATTTCTTATGCTTGAAAGGCGGGCTATTGTGACAAAGAATTTCCCCTTGGGGATTAATAAAGTATTCTGATTCTGATTCTGATGATTCTGAAAACTGTTGAAACTGTTATAAACAATTGTTAGGACCCATTTTCAATCCTTAGGACACCAACAGAATACAACAACAGTCTATGTGTTCTATCCTCAACTTTCAAATGCTGAATAAAACAAGCAATTTATCATAAGGTGGCAATAACACGAGAAGTGCTAGCAATACGGATTTTCAAACTTTGTTCAGAATAGTACAAAGAGGGAGGAGCTATATAAGAATAATAAAAGCATAGAAAAAACGAAGTGCTTTTATAACACCAAACCCAACTATGGGTATCTACATAAAAGCCAATAACTTAATAATTTTGTACTGTAATGCAAACATGGACCATTTGCATATACAGTAAAATGAATTCTATGAGTTCTAACAGTACAGAAGGATGATTAATTAAAAAATAAAATAAATAAACTGTAAAATGCAACCCGTTTTTAGGTCATTGTTTTATAAGTGGAATAGAGTGTTTGTTGGGTCATAGTATTATGGAAAAATGTTTGATTTTAGACAAAAATGCATAATGTGTTTTGGTAGTTTTAATGCATTTTGGATGTGAAAGTTACAACAGTGCCAAGCTAAAAATTGAGAACTGTGGGAAGAGTTTTGAAAAACTGACCCAGGTATTGAAGAATATGTCCTAGAAAGTCACAAAAAAAACACACACATAAGAGTAAGTACAATCGTCTGAAATGTGCACAGAAAATAAATGCTCGTGGCTTACTGATCAAAACTAATGAGTAGATTCTCAGTGTGAACCGTCAAACATTTCAAAATATATAAACTTTCAGTCATCATGAGAGCCATCGTGTAAACTAATCCATCCAATTATACAAATCTGACAGTCTGTTATATTAGCAAATGAAGTGCCATAATAATGAAATAGGAATTATAATTTTTACAATCAACTTTCTTTTCCCAGTAAATCTAAAGAAAAACACAGTAGCATTAAGCTAGAAAAAAACTGACATTGTTAGTAGAGTATAGTTAGTAAGCAGCCAGTCTCAACTAAAATGTGTAACAAAATGAAATTTGTATATAACAAACATTTTGACCCAGGCATGCAATATATTGGACATGCAATAGAGTTTTGATGACCAGTAAAACAGCTTTGATAGTTGCACTTTAAAATTGAAGGAATGTTAAGACAAAAATTTGCCAAAGCAATTGAGAAAAACTGTAATACAAAAGCATCTCTTCCAGGTGCTGGAAATATTCCCGCCTCATAACCCACAATGTCATAGCAAATGCAAACAAAATCAGAATGAACTCAGGCCTAGCCGTCACAGGAAACATGAGCAAGAGAAGAAACAATTTGTCAATTAACAATGATAAATTATTCAGTGAATCAATGATTCGGGATAAAAAAGATCCCTGTCTATAAGCACAGGATCCGTATCAGCAGCCTGGATACTGACAGATGCGAGCGCTGTGACAGATGAGAGCCTGGCGGTGTCTGAGGTCAAAGTCAGTGGTGGGGCCGTGATGGGAAGTGCTCTGTGACTTCAATCTCACACTTTCATTGAGCAATACCATAAATCAAAGCTTGCATTAGAGGAAAGTGCACAAACAAAAGGCAGACCACGCTGCAACAGAGCTTTTCCAATGAGAAATTAATTTACTCTTAATTTTTGCGTAATACAGTCATTTAAATCCGAGCGAATGTCATTCTTAGAAATGCTTGAGTATTTCATGATTGACTCTGACGAGTGTCACTGTTTCTTTCCCTTGGGGCTGTGCAAGGGGTTCAACCTGATGATGCGTCACTTGCCCCGGCTCGTCCTGATGTTGCTCAGCGGCGGATCTGATGTATGGAATTAAAACTGTGAATGAATCAGCCAAGGACAAACCATAGCAGGAGGATTCAAAGTTACTTGAAATGACGGAGAGGTATAACAAGAAAAGAGTGCTTGGAGATTTCTGTTATCTAACTCTACTTGAATCTTAGATCTTTTGCTCTTTATGTTTTGTTTTTTTTTTGTTTAGTTTTGTTTCTGATGATGGTGGTGAAAATTAAATGTGATTGATTTAGCATGCATGACGACCTTTTCAGCGAGGGATTCACTGATCCATGGATTTATTGCAGCGGAGTTCTTATCAGCGTGACCAATTCAAATGCCCTCCGCGGTCTTAAGAGAGTGAATGAAGTGGCAGTGTGAGGCTAACTATGAGCTCAGACAATTTAGGAGATGCTTCAGTAACTGCTGGTGAAACTGAAACAGATGTGTTTTACAACCCAGCAGGCCCAGATGATCCGCCTGTCAATACAAGGAGGACTTGTTTGTCACTATTGACAGAAAGGTGGACAAATTTTTTTATCGTATTTCTTTAAAAAGTATTTTTAGATCAAGCAAATAATGCAAAAATAGCGGACCCCCACCCATTTACTCCCATTCATTCATCCCATTTGTCACTTTGACAGCGAATAACTTTACATCTGAGGCATTTAAAGACTCCATTTGACCATTCATTATTTCTAAAGAAACACGAAAATGTATAAAAGGCCCCATTACTTTGTATCTTGCGTTGTGGCCCCATAGAAGCAGTTTTTGTAAAAAAATAGGCTAACGATTGTGTCATAACCTGTGACTCTCAGTCGCACAGTAGAGAAATTACTGTACTATCTATGAGGCAATCGGGTGGACGTGGAGGCATGAAGCCAAGGGAGAAGCCCATAAAGAGTCTGTAAAAGCAACTAGAGCTGTAATCGGGCCTAAAAAGTTTGGCCCAACAGGATCCGAGCCCAACAGGTTTCGGCCCGTGCCTGACAAGTACATTTGGATAGACAGCTTTTTAAAAGACCGAACCCATTTACAGCCCGACATTATTCAAATGAGCGTGCACACACAGCTCTTTTTCCTTGTGTCAAGAATGAGTCATTTATACAGTATTGTTCAAAATAATAGCAGTACAATGTGACTAACCAGAATAATCAAGGTTTTTAGTATATTTTTTATTGCTACGTGGCAAACAAGTTACCAGTAGGTTCAGTAGATTGTCAGAAAACAAACAAGACCCAGCATTCATGATATGCACGCTCTTAAGGCTGTGCAATTGGGCAATTAGTTGAAAGGGGTGTGTTCAAAAAAATAGCAGTGTCACCTTTGACTGTACAAACTCAAAACTATTTTGTACAAACATTTTTTTTTTTCTGGGATTTAGCAATCCTGTGAATCACTAAACTAATATTTAGTTGTATGACCACAGTTTTTTAAAACTGCTTGACATCTGTGTGGCATGGAGTCAACCAACTTGTGGCACCTCTCAGCTGTTATTCCACTCCATGATTCTTTAACAACATTCCACAATTCATTCACATTTCTTGGTTTTGCTTCAAAAACAGCATTTTTGATATCACCCCACAAGTTCTCAATTGGATTAAGGTCTGGAGATTGGGCTGGCCACTCCATAACATTAATTTTGTTGGTTTGGAACCAAGACTTTGCCCGTTTACTAGTGTGTTTTGGGTCATTGTCTTGTTGAAACAACCATTTCAAGGGCATGTCCTCTTCAGCATAGGGCAACATGACCTCTTCAAGTATTTTAACATATGCAAACTGATCCATGATCCCTGGTATGCGATAAATAGGCCCAACACCATAGTAGGAGAAACATGCCCATATCATGATGCTTGCACCTCCATGCTTCACTGTCTTCACTGTGTACTGTGGCTTGAATTCAGAGTTTGGGGGTCGTCTCACAAACTGCCTGTGGCCCTTGGACCCAAAAAGAACAATTTTACTCTCATCAGTCCACAAAATGTTCCTCCATTTCTCTTTAGGCCAGTTGATGTGTTCTTTGGCAAATTGTAACCTCTTCTGCACATGCCTTTTTTTTAACAGAGGGACTTTGCGGGGAATTCTTGAAAATAGATTAGCTTCACACAGACGTCTTCTAACTGTCACAGTACTTACAGGTAACTCCAGACTGTCTTTGATCATCCTGGAGGTGATCATTGGCTGAGCCTTTGCCATTCTGGTTATTCTTCTATCCATTTTGATGGTTGTCTTCCGTTTTCTTCCACGTCTCTCTGGTTTTGCTCTCCATTTTAAGGCATTGGAGATCATTTTAGCTGAACAGCCTATCATTTTTTGCACCTCTTTATAGGTTTTCCCCTCTCTAATCAACTTTTTAATCAAAGTACGCTGTTCTTCTGAACAATGTCTTGAACGACCCATTTTCCTCAGCTTTCAAATGCATGTTCAACAAGTGTTGGCTTCATCCTTAAATAGGGGCCACCTGATTCCCACCTGTTTCTTCACAAAATTGATGACCTCAGTGATTGAATGCCACACTGCTATTTTTTTGAACACACCCCTTTCAACTAATTCAACTAATTGCCCAATTGCACAGCCTTAAGAGCGTGCATATCATGAATGCTGGGTCTCATTTGTTTTCTGAGAATCTACTGAACCTACTGGTAACTTGTTTGCCACGTAGCAATAAAAAAATATACGAAAAACCTTGATTATTCTGATTAGTCACATTGTACTGCTATTATTTTGAACAATACTGTACATATTTTAACATAATTTATTCATAACTAATGTAGACTAGGCCACTTGGAAGTTGGAATAAAGAAATAAAATAAATCCTGTAACATTGTAACATCTCAGCACTCTAAATAGACATAGGCTCATTTAGCCTATAAATAGACCAACGCACCAATAAAAATGAGTTTTTTAAACAAATTAAATTAACATAAACTTTAAATTAAGATTTGTATTTGGCAATATCAGAATTAAGATAAAGGCTCCGCCGGATTTGCTTCGCCACTAGCAACTGACATTTAATAAAAGAATAATGCCAACATTAGCGTATATACTCTGTGCACATTATGCATTTAAGACTCAATGAATATTTAGTTATCATTTGAAAAACCTTTACTCACAGAGACCCGTCAGGTTCGGGCAAAGATCTTCAGCTCTAAAAGCAACGGGACATTATTCAACAACGTCTGCAAGACTCGGTGGGTGATTCAGATTTCTCTTGGCACAGCGATTAGAAGACTTACAATTGTCAGACAGGTTGCTCACGTGACATCTATGTCATCAAACTCAGTTTGAGTCTGCGCAGTACACTCGACCCCCAGAAAGTGCGTGCTTCTAATTGACTTCACTTGTCTCCGTTGAATCCAATGGGGTCACTGTGTCCATTTCTTTTAGTGTCTATGGATAGACCCGAACTAAGAACTAATCAATTCTCTTTCCGGCTCAAGACAGCATTGACTGACACAGGTGAATTACTACTAGCAGAAAATAACCTATAGAATATTGTGCATGCGCGACTGAACGAATCCCTCCCTAAGACGACTCGTTCTTCTCGAGTCAAATTAAAGATTCGTTCAAAATGAATGAATCGTTCAAGAACGACACATCACTACAGTTCCATATCACTTCGCATAGTCAACTGTAATAATGGTCACTCAATTTGCTCAAAAAAGGTGTTGTCAGTGCTGCCCTGACGATTTTATCAGTTAGCCTATATAGTGTAGCAATTTAAAGGCTATCTATGACATTTTTCACTAGCGAGGTAATAACAGCGCTGTTAAGAGAAGCTGTTGCAAAACACTGTTGAGGGACACAGAGGTGTTACAAGCTCTCTCTTTCCCTCTCTCTCTCTCGTTCTCTTTCAAATAACTTAATTAATAACTGCATTAGAATGCTATCAACGGCTCAAGCTCAAGACTCACAATAGCAATTTAAGTGCAAAAACTGGACGAATCCCTTTAAATATATCATCTGATCGATTTCTTGAG
The DNA here is from genome assembly GCF_003368295.1 of Carassius auratus. NCBI lineage: Eukaryota > Metazoa > Chordata > Actinopteri > Cypriniformes > Cyprinidae > Carassius > Carassius auratus. The sequence continues at coordinate 2,892,874 of NC_039245.1, forward strand.
GTGTGGCAACAGTATACGAGGAATAATTGACTCTGGGCTTTGTATTATTAGAAAAATAATGCACACCGCTTCACGATCACCACCTCAGGTGTGCATTATTTTCTAATAATTCAACGGCCTGGAGTCAGTTATTCCAGTTATTCACAGCAGTTCAGTCTGTGTACTGTTTGAGTACATGAATTACTCTGGGATATTGGTTTGTTTGAACTCAGAGGGAGGGTCAGCCACATTAAAAAAGTTAACAGCTTAAGTCATTTGTGAATTAATGCGTATTGGAGACTCAAACCGTTTTAAACGATTCAGTTCGATTTGGTGAACTGGTTCAGAAAGATCCGGTTACATCAAATGATTCGTTCGCGAGCCGCATATCACAAGCTGCTTTGTTTTGAACGCCTAACCTGATTTTACCAAGTGAGACATGTTCCTGGGACAACATCGTTGTTGACCCTGGAACAACATTGTGATTAACCAATCAGATTTGAAGAACCAGTTTATAGATTTTGTGAAGTTTACGCTTAAAATCAGTGTTTGGTGCTTGTACATCAGTGTCATTCATCTATCATTTCCTCTGATTTTAGGGATTACTCATGGTTAAGGTTAGGTTTAGGTGTAGGGATATGGTTAAGAATATATTTTTGGAGTAAAATGTTGTTCCAGGGTCAACAAAATATGTTGACCTAGGAACACATCGGACTTGGCAAAATCAGGACGTGCGTTTTGAACTCTCTCACAACAGACATGGAAGAGAAGACAATGATGAATAAAGTCGTAGTTTTTGCTATTTTCGGACCGAAATCTATTTCCGATGCTTCAAAATCTAAAATATCTTAAATTGTGTTCCGAAGATGAATGGAGGTCTCACTGGTTTGGAACGACAAGAGGGCTATTAATGACATAATTACATAATTTTGATTTTTCAATGAACTAACCCTTTAATATTCAAAAATCATATAATTTCATATAATTTAATCCTTCAAAACGTATCATGGTTTCCACAAAAATATTAAACATCATGACTGTTTTCATTATTGATAATAAATGTTTCTTAGGCATCAGATCAATATATCAGAATGATTTCTGAAGGATCATGTGACACTGATGTTGTAAAATAAATAGTTTTTGCATAAATGTTGCTGATAATTCAGCTTTGACATCACAGGAATAAATTAAAATATATTTTCAAGTAGAAAACAGTTCTTTTAAATTGTAATAATGTTTCAAAATAGTTATTATTACTGTTTTTTTTATTATCAAATAAATGCAACCTTGGTGAGCATAAGAGACTTCTTTCAAAAACATAAAAAATAAATAAAATAATAAAAAAAAATGTAATCTAAATAGGTAAATGTTACAATGATGACAAATTTTAGCTATTGATATTTTATGTTCACTCAAGATATTTAATGCAAACAGTTTCCATCAAGCAAAGAAGATTGGTGTAGAGACCAGGGGCATCGGACTGGGGGTAAAACCAGTACTGATTACCAAGGCCCCAAAGGAAGAGAGGGCCATTGAAAAGCCTGGAATATATATTATATTACGGGCACACAGACTGCCGAACATCTTAACCCTGAATATATAGCCCATTAGGACTGCCTATAGGCCCGGGATCTTGTGCAGCGCCCCTGGTAGAGACTACTGTATGAGAAGTTCTGTCAGAGAAGGCATATGGAGAGAATATCTGCCCAAGGGCACCTTCCTGACTTCTTACTCCAGCTCCCCTTCTGCTAGATCTAACGACCCATACGTGCTTATACTGACAGCGAATGTCGACATGCGTAGCCCCTTCATAACTGCACACCTCGGTGTCTTCTGCCCGAGGGAGTTTCTGCCATTTCTGCGAGAGGAATGAAGTGTGACTTTGCCCCGTGCTTTCTTTCAAATTCATCGAAGCCTTGTGATCTCCATCTCAATGAGAGAGTGGTGAATTATAGAGCAGCAGCGTCGGGGTAGCAGATTCAACTTTAATGATGTCAAGAATGCTGTGAACAAACAGCAGTGCTCGGTTAGCTCTGAGATGTCTAAGCAGAATCGCACTCTCACATATCTCTCTCTTTATTTCTCCTTCTCCTGAAGAGGGACACAGAGGGTATTCCCATGGAAACCGTGTCTCCTTGCCGTGCAAGTCTGTGCAGTGCTATGAGGGATGAAAGATGGTCTCAGTCTTGATTAAAAAACTGTAGGCAATGCTTTACCTGGGTCCATTGTATCGGGAAGTTATCTTGATGGCTCCCCGGGGTTATCTCTCTTTTTCTAAATCTGACAGGTTAACACTATCAATTAGCAGCCATTGATCGGGTGAACAATAATAAAGGCTGGTTGAAAGATGATGTAGCCATTCACCTTCACCCTGAGGCTATACTCACTCATACAGCTGCACACACATCAATGTGAAACCACTCAGCAGAAAGGGGAACCTCACAGTCTTGAAACTTGCTAAAGTTTCACACAGACATTACAGTATTTTGTGGGGGGGTTTATATATATATTTTTGCCAAGATTTATTCTTAAGCAATCATGTTTTTTCTGGTCCCTTCTGAAAACTTCACATGGGTATTTCCACTAAAAGGTTGGGTTTTGTGCCCCTCCCTATGAGTAAAAACAGACTTTTAATGAATATGTGATACCAGTAAAAAAAAAATATATATATATATATATATATATATATATATATATATATATATATATATATATGATGCCATTCTTTTATTGTATTAAGCATTTTTCTAAACACTTATACAAAAATCCAGTAACTTTATTTTTATTTTTATATGATTTAATATCTTCATTCTTTCTGAAAAGCTTATCCCCACTCATGTCTTTCTTTCTCCATGCTGTATTACAAATTGAAATTTTATTTTAAACAAAAAATGGAAATAAGAATGTAGTATTTTTATTTTCTCCATATGTTTCAATATACATTAGTAAACACATTTTAATAAAAAGACAAAATGTACATGTATTTAATGTCAACACTGTTATCATCATAACTTTCTCTCTTTTAAAAATAATGAACAACACCACTCAAAAAAGAAAAACATATTTTCTTAGGGTTGTCTACAGACGAAGATATATCAGTGTTGAAAACAGCAAACCAAAACAGCATATGTGTGTATATATATATATATATATATATATATATATATATATATATATATATATATATATATATATATATATATATATATAGTAGGCTATATATAAAGGAATAAATACATAAATTATCTGTATAATAAGTACCTTGTAGTATGGTGACCTTGCCTTGAGCATGCCTGGTAATTAACTATATTTGTCACCCTGTTGCTTTTTTAAAGGCACAGCTATATCTCAACATATCAAACCACCTTAATGTGAGACAATGCAGGTGAATAGGGTAAAAAAATAAAAAATAAAATACTATTATTTATCGCCTTATCCACCTGATTGATTACATTGATAATTGCAAACATTTTTTTGTATTACAAGTTTTCTAAAATGTTAGGTGTACATGACCAAATGAGTCATTATTTAATGAAATATGCGCTAATTTGCATAGATTTCTAGTACACAACTCTAAACACTGGATGATGTCAGTTTCAAAATTCTTGTTTTAATCATTTTAATTTCAGCATTTTGGGGAAAATACAATGTTGTATATAATCAAGCAAATTAGGTATATATGAACAGCTATAGACAGGAATAAAAATGTAAAGTTTGGTGTGTGTAAGTGGTACTGAGGAGATTTATGGAGAAAAATATGTATTGTAATTGAAATATGTTGACACAAATAGATAAAGTGCTATAAAAGAAACACTTAAACGTGTCTTTTGGATGTTTTCCTTCCAGTAGTCTGAAAATAAAAGAAACACTTTATAAAAATATATGTTTTTGCCTACAGTGTCTCCCTTAACTAACTAACATAACATAGTTCAGGCATTATTTATCTGATAAAATTTGATTTAAAAAAAATCCCCTTTCCAAAATGGAAAAGGCACCCATTTCGGGGAATGACCCTCGTGTAGTTTACATGTGTCACCACGAGGGGGCGTATTTCCTCCACTCACTCTCTCTCTCTCGCTCTCCTCCAGCGGAGCACTACCTAACCGCCCCCTCTCTCCCTCTCTCCCTCTCCACGCTTCTTTCGCGACGCCGAACCACAAAGCGGACTGTCGGCGCAAGGCAGTGGCCCCTCGCCGCTTCAGGGTGAAGATGTTCGGCAGTCTGTGTGCCCGTAAGCTGGCTCGCCGATCGCGGTCAGCGTTAATCGCCGCGCTGACAGTGCTTCTGGTCCAAACGCTCATCGTGTGGAACTTCAGCAGTCTGGACACAGGAGAAGAGCGAAAAGACAACGGCAGAGAGAAGAGGGACCGAATCAGCATCAACAAAGCCTGGAGCGAGTACCCGAAGAGCGGCTTCCAGAGGAGGCATCAACATCAGCAGCCGCCGCTGGGGAAAGCGTCTGTTCGACACAAACAGCAACCGGTAAGGCGGAATATCCCCGTTAATCGCGCTCCATTCATTCCTCACGGTGCGCCGTCATAGCGGGCCCGTTCTCGCTCGGAAATGATGCCTGATCCCCAGACCCCGCGTCTCGGGGTGTTTCTGCGCCCTCGAACGCAGGCTGGATGTTTTGTTTATGATGTGCTGAAATGTATTCGCTCTTGTTGTCATGACGACATTCCGCGGCTGAGAAGAATGTGACAGTCGCGCGCGGCGCGCAAGATGCAGTTTTGTTGGATACTTTAGCATCTCGCGTGACGGATCGCTGTCCGTTAAAACTCACATTAAGTTGTAATCGTGTATACCTGCGGAATAGGCAACTCAGGTATTCCGCGGTGCTTTAAGATCATGTTGATGTCATATTATAAATGATATGCGCTGAGAATGAGCTCTTCATGACCTTTATAAAGAGTGAAAGAATGCATGATCAGTAATCTATGGATATCTTGTAAATGCGTCTGATTTCTTATTGAATGCGCTGCATTTCTTTTCCTCTTATTATTGCATAATAAAAACTATACACGTGTTTCGTCAAGTAAATTAAAATGCGTTTTATGTAGTAACATTAACTTATTTAAGTCAAAATATAGACTGAAGTAACCTGACTGGGCAATTCTGCAGAATCGTCCTCTTGCTATTCAACATGTCTTTAAATGTATTTCATTTTTTAAACTTAGGTTGCAGTATGAATTTACATTTGTAACAGATAATTGTCTCAATATTTAATCTGTCCTTAAAAAATGTAGTTCATAAAATGTTATAAATTAATAGAGTAAATGAAATTAAAAACCTTTCTTTATCATATAAGACTCTTGATTTAAAAAGATTTGAGCAGATTGTCCAAACATGGGCACGAAAAGCACCACAGAATTTTGTCCTCACTGACACCTTGGATCAAAAAAAAAAAAAAAAACTTTAGTGGCAGTTTCAACTTAACATATTGTATTATTGATTTTGTGGATTCATATCAACCTCGAGGATGGATGGATGGATCCATTCAGACTGAAATACTGGGCTGTCTGTCTGGACACGATGCTCATGCTCTCAGTCTTTGCCTGTGGCTTCGCTTCGTTGTGGACAATGACCCGACTACATTAGGTAACACGAGTTAGAGTAGGGTCAGATCAGTTAAAAATAGCTCTTTATAGTTATGTTGAACAAGTGTCTGCTTCTAAAAATCTGATCTTTTTGCAACAACAGTTTTTCACACCACTTGAGAGCATGTATCCATCATGATTGTGTCTTAAAATCTAGTTGGCTCCAGACGGCATTTTTGGGGTATTGATGTTTATGTTTTATAATATTTATAATGCACATGCCTAGGAATGCCTCCGAGGCATCTCTCTCAGTTTTGATACACAGCCAGAGTGTATAAAACATTAAAGTGTTTCTAATTAATTCACACAGAATTCCTCAAACGCCCCACCTCAGTGAAAGCGCTACACTCCCTCATCAGTCTGCCTCGTTTTTTTTTTTCTTTTTTTTACAGTTAATTGATCCTAATTATCATGTATCATCTCATTAACATAATTCTCTCAAACATAGGTTTGCCTAATCTAATTAGAAATCGTTCTGTCATCAGTAGCTGTGTTTGAACAGCTTTTTCCTCATTGAAGAAAAAACCATCCTAATTGTGTTCATGTATCTGGATAATGTAAAAATACAGAGGGCTGGAACAGATTTCCACTGCAGGCTTATACTGACTTCCCCATTTGGCTTCCATGTGCTACGGTTCTTTTTAATTGCAGAGGTGTTCATTTAGCTTTCTAATCCAGGTGTAATGTAAAGTACAGCGAGCCTGGAGCAACGTTCCGTCTCATTTAGTCTCTCGCTAATAATAATATCCCCACAGACTTGTTGCTCTGTCTGTGTCTAATGTGATAATTCTATTCTTCTGTGGTCGTATTTAAGCCCGCAGTCTAAAGTGCACGGTATAATCCCTCCAGCACTAATCGACGGCGGAATTCTCAGCAGGTTTTTGCTTCTCAAACAGTTTTGCCTTCAAGTTGTCGCAGTTTGGCAGGAGTGTTAATGTCCAGTAAATGTTTGCATGTCAGCAGAATGGCTCGATGCCATCCTGCCTAGGCAGTGTGAAGTGTGTCCGTCTTTCAGTGTCATCTGCTCCAAAATGCGCCCTGTAGAGCCATCATCCTGCTTGAAGCCGGCTCTGCTGCATGAAGCGCCCTATACCAATCGATTCGTTTGAACATAGCTGGTAGCAATAATAATAGAGTGTGCTTTGACCCAAGCGCCGGTCACCTTTCTGTCCGTGCTGGGTTGATGAGGTGCTCTTGTGTACACTGTCTGCTCTTCCGTATCTGTTCTGCTCTCGGATTTGTTAGTGGCCTCGATGGGCTGTTTATTCTAGCGAACAGGATTGGCAGAGGATTAAAGCGGGCACCAGTTACCGTGCGATTGTATTAGCTGTTTATCTCGATCTTCGTCCCGAGACCGCATGGATACGGCGAGGGGGGATGTCTGGAGCGAGAGTTGGAAACATGAGAGTGTTTCAGAAGATGCATCTGAACCCCCTGAAGGCTCTTAAACCTGCCGAGTCCCACAGACAGGAAACAGACGCCTATTGGTTCGATTTTGTCTGAAATGAATCTTCATCCTTAAGTACTGTGTCTTGTTCTGACTTTCGTCAGTGCAGATAATCAGAGTCTAGGGTGTTCGTGCCTGTTTAAAAAGCAGCGTGAGTCTTTGTTGTCTGGTTATTTGGCTGTAGTGCTGCACTCTACCTGGCCTGTGTTGACTCAAAGAGAGCAAAATAGATAGGAGAGTGATTATTCCCTTTTTGTACTGCACTTTGCGTAACTGTCGACTGCTCTTTAATACCACAGTTACAACTCTGTCGGCTCAAGTTGTCTGCTTTTCAGCCTTTTTGATTAAAGAGATGTGAGACACAAATAACCTCTCACCTATCGTCTGCTTAAACATGGCATTAACCCAAGCCCACACACAATCTGTGCCCAGCGGAAACTCAGCAGAGTTGAAGAAAAATACAATCTTCTGTTTAGCGTATATTTAGACTCATTTGGCATGATTAACATATATGACAAAATCGGCGCGGAAAAGTCTGAAGACTTCGGCTGGTCCCCAACATTTGCATGTTATTTTGTTATCCAGTTCTGGATTTCTTGTTTGGTTTCTTTTGCATGTTCCTTCCTAAAACTGAAACTGGAAGTTCCATTGCTTGTGGAAATGTTAATGTTGGCTATGCATAATGGGAAGGGGATTAAAAAGTAAAATGTATGATTTTCTGTAAAAGGTGATATTGGTTCAGATTTTATTTATTTATTTATTTACTTTTTGAGTCCATTTTAGTTGCAACTTTGTGGGGATTTTTTACTTTTGTGAATAAATACTTTTGTACCACCTTGAGCAAAGAATTTCCCAACCCAAATGTAAAATCAGCTATTAAAGCCTGGGTTGAAATTAAACTACAAATGGGCAAAAAAAAAATTATTTTCAAAATCATCTAGTCGGTGGATTGGTTTAATGACTACTTGACTAACTGGTCTTAAGGAAAGCCTGTATAATTAGATTGCATTTATATAAAAAAAAATGTTTATAAAACATCAAACACACACACACATGTATATATTTATTTATCTATTTATAATACAATGCAGTCTTGTATATCATTTATTAGAAGAAAATATATATAAATTATATATATTTTTAATATTTGTATTATTATTTTATTATGAATAATTGTTATAATTTATATAACAAAATATAAAATGTATATATAATAGGTAACTGTAAGAAAATTTATTTGTAAGAATTTATAAGAAAAAAAAATAAAATATATATATATACACACACACACATTTTTACGTTTTAATTTGTTTTTACTTTTTTTCTCTCTTCCTCTTTCTCTACTAAAAGAAAAAATCTAGATAAATTAGTCAACCTCACTAATTGAAAGATTTGTGTGGACAGATGTACGGTTGATAAACATGGCAGTGAAGGGCTGTGATGTTGGTGATTAAGTTAGTTCCACATGTCCTTGGCGTGTTTTGAGTCCTGTGTTAATGCAGCAGTAAACGGCACTTCCTTCATTTGCTTCAACACGCTCTCATTAGTCAGATGCTGCTGCGCACCAGGTGAGCAGAACACCACATTTGTCCTGTTACTGCATGTTGTGATTCTCTTCAGGTCAGCCGGTCCCACATGCTCAAACACCGCTCGGGTCCTGATGAGGGGAGTCAGGTTTGATGGTGATCAATCTCATAGGTTGTGCCCAGCGTGTGCTGAATGTAAATGTGTTCATTATCTGCCGACCGGTCGCCACCTGAATTAGCAGTGGGCTCCCAGAGGGAGGGGCTCTGGGGACCGACAGTGACATAATTGTCCAGACACACACACACACACACACACAAGTTGACTAAAACTTAAGAATAAAAAAAAGCATATTCTTCACTAGCACCCTTATCACACAGCCAAGCTTTTAGGTATATAAGAGGGTTTATGTGTGTGTGTGTGTGTGTGTGTGTGTGTGTGTGTGTGTGTGTGTGTGTGTGTGTGTGTGTGTGTGTGTGTGTGTGTGTTTAAAAAAGGTTTAAAAATTCCCAATGACACAATGTCCGGGTTAACACAAAATAGTCAAATAATTTTTTTGTTTTATTCAAGTTAATTTCCTAGTGTGGATGTCAGAGTAGTTACATTAATAGTAAAAATAGTACAAATTACATGATATACACAGTAATGAGTATACTAATGGCCATTACTTTTATCAGTAACACAATAATAAAGCAATTTTCATAATAATCATTAATAATAAAAAATAATAACTATAACTGACCAGTTGCACCAGACTAATGCTTAATCAGTCATATGTTATTAATAATATGACATTTTGTGACCTAATTTGACATATTTTAATTAGATAAATGAATGCAGAGGCCCCCTTTATTCAAGACAATATTTAGAGGCCCCCTCATTTACAGTAGGTGCCCCCTGCGTGTTTCCTCTGGTTGTTCTCCTGTAATGATGACAAAATGTTGTTTTCAAACATTTATTATTCACAGAAACTAGGATTATAAAGCATTACACGAGTGCCATAGAAACAATGAACAGAGAATTTTTTTTTTTTTTTAATTACAGTACATTCATTTCAAGAACTGTTTTCCACTTCAAAAAAAAATAATATATACATTATTATAAATATACATTCACTACTGGCCATAACAAGATGCACAACTGTGTACATGCACAAATCAGGATAACAAGCCAAAATAATCCATGACAGAAATGTTACAACTCAGTAAGTATGTTACAAGTCAGTCAGTAAAGTAGATAATAATTATTTGTTTGTACAACCTCTACTGTACACAGTCCATCATGCTACCGTGTTAAAATAAACACAAACATTTTTCCTTTTTTGTCCGGCCATCTGTGTCATTCCTAGTCACACATCAGAAACTCTGTAGTGGATACATTGTCTTTCTCTCAGTCTGTTCCTGTTATTGAGTTGTTCCATCCTCTCCTCCCCGTGCAGTGCTGACTCACACTCCGTCAGTATGTCTGAGTGCTTACAGGCCTCTCTCTCTCTCTCTCTCTCTCTCTCTCTCTCTCTCAACACTTAATCCAGGCTGGTCATTGTTTTGCTTGATCATCAGAAGTTGCCCCAGGGTGCTCATTTGCCCCAGCTTCACTTGGACAGCTGCCCTGTTAGGATTTCCTCCTCTCCATTAGCTCTTAAACAAAGAGGGGAGCATATCTCAGACCTTGTAAAGATTGATGACGGTGAATCGGGAAAGTTGAGCCAGGTTGTTTTTGCATGGCGAAGTCAAATGGTTTTTCATAAGGGTACCTTCGTTCCAGAAGAGCAGAGAAGACCAAACAGAGCACTTTCATCTCTCTCTGACTGTTACGTAATGAACCGAGCCAACACCTATTGATTTGTTTCTCTGTGTTAAGCTGATGGTTATCAGAAACAATTCCATGATGTGCTCTCTTAATGAGCGGGCTTGGTCCTGTTGCCTCGCCAATGACTTCATCTAGTAAATAGAAAGTAAGCGCTCAGGATGATTTTATAGTTTACACAGAGCGCGGTGATAATGACTTTCTTTTCCTGGCGCAGCCACCGCCGAGAAAATGCTTTCAAGCGGCTGAATGTCTATTGTGTTAGAGTAGAATATTTTGCTAACAGTGCTTTATGTCCTTTGTAAACATGTCCATAAAAAGTGAGCTAATTGTTATGTAAGGTTGACAGCACAATAGTGGCCTGTCACAGATACTTGAGAAACAGCAAATTGGTGCACCGTAATGCTACCATTAACATAACTATGGTCGGTCGCTATTTATACTTGGATAAGTATGTTTCTTCAGGCCCTTAATTCCGTCTCACCCCTGTCATTGTTGACATCTATTTGTTTTCACTCATTGTGTGGAAATGGAAGAGGGCGGGGCTTAAGGATGCTCTGTGAGTAGTGGGCGGGGTGATGGAGTGACATTTGTGCATTGACTCTTTTCTTATTTTTATTTGTTTATGTGTGCGGTCATGCGTCGATGAATTCTATGCAGAATATTAGGGATGAACTGATAATAAAATTATGAATGAAGCTAATACAGGGTTTCCGCGGGTCCATAAAAAGTCATAAATTTAACAATGAGAATTTAAGGCCATAAAAGGTCATAAAAACGTCCGGATTTTCCATACAAGGTCATAAAAAACATTTAGCCACGTCTTAAATTGATATGCTAGTCCATTAATTTGTTCTTCCATCAAAATGCTCTCGCAGCGGCAATGGCATTCATTTGTTTTGCCTGTTGTAGTTCTGTATGAGGAATCTGGGTGGTATCACACTGGTATCACAGCGCTCCAGAACTACAAGGTCCATGCGGCAGCATACAGACTTGTCAGAAGGACTTTCACAGAAACCTGCGCGAACTCCGAACATAGTGTATCATACTGAGTCAGTGCTTAGCTTAATTGAAATCATCCTGGCTAACACAATGGGAAAATTTACCTTTAACGATCCATGACTCGAAGACGGTGCGTTAAGTAGCTGGCTCAAGCCCGTCACTAGCAATCGGTATCAAGCATCCAAACACAAGACGCGGAAAAGCTGAACTGAGTAACTGGTTACTCACGCACTCTGTGTTCGGTGCAGGGAGAGAGAGCTGCGTATCACGGACAGTCCCTCCTGCACATGATCGAACAAATACTAATCGCAGTTTTGAACAAACAAAAATATGTGAAAGAGCCCAATTCAGTACCACGGTGTTCTGGGGTTCAGGGCTCACGCAGAGAAAGGCGTCTCAAAACGCTTGTACGCCGAATTTGCTTCTTTTTGCTCTTGTGCCGACAAATACATACAAAATATGTCAAAATACACGCCTTGGATAGTATGCTCGAAAAAACTTGTATTTTTTAAAACCGTTATTTCTTAAGTGAAAGTAAACAGTTGAGGAAAACGATGCGTTCATCGTCTCTTAAAGTGACCGCGCCTATTTTAGCTAGCTGCTGTAATGTTAATCCAAGAAAATGAAAGAAAAATCACTCACTGCTCTTGACTGCATTACTTTGTAAGAATTTATGCACAGTCAAACCAAAAATTATCCAGACTCCAGATATAATTTTTGATATACATATTTTTTCCTAGTAGGTACAGAACACTAATACATTTATGTAAGTGAGTATAAGCAAACTGTGACATATTATACCCAAAGAATCTTCATACAGTGAACTACTAGTGAAATAGATAGATATAAATGTTTTGTCTATCTATATAAAATTCGGACCAAAAATTATTCAGCACCTTATAAAGCACCATGCATTGCTTATGTGTTTTTTTTTCTGAATTGCTAATGCAACCTTTTCACACCACAGTCTGAACAAAATGAAGCATTGCTTGGTAATTGGTCAACAAAGTATTGATAGTTGTGTAAATATTATCATAATAACAGTTGTCTGTAGTTTTGGTTGATTGTAATCCATTACATACATTTCTATTAAAGTTATGACATTATCCAGATTAATTTGTTCTGACAGAGTTTAACTCTAAATTCTTGTCATATTTTATAACCATTTTAGAAGCAATAGCAAATACACTGTAATAATGTGAAAAATGTTCAATGTGTCTGAATATATTTTGGTTTGATTGTATATTTTATTTTTACATTGAAGACTATCCAGTGCTATTTTACATTTAATTATTCGGTTTCTGTACCTGGACACCTACAAACTTGAAAAAAACTTAAACATTGTGCAAATAAATAAATAAAAATAAACAAACATACAAATTAAACAATTTCAAACAGGGCTCACTGGTACAACCTTCACCGGGTCATATATCTGACCCCAGCTACGCCCTGTGGGTGTTGAATACTGTGACCAAACACCAATAACACTTGTTATTTTGGAAAGTAATGCCATAAAATAATTGTTAATATTCAATGTTACTTTCCAATGTTACAATTGTTAAGTGTTCCTGTGTTCTTGATACTCAAGAAAAATAAGGTGAAGGCTATAGGGAATAATAAAATAACTCTAATAATAAAACTTGTTACTTTCAATGAAAGTCAATAATAAAAAAGACTTTTGAAAGGAATTATTTAGATTATATTAGAAAGTTATTTATCGTAATCCGTGTAGGTCATAAATTCAAATCCTAATAGTCATAAAAAGGTCTTAAAAAGTCTTAAATTTGACTGATTAAACCCTGCAGAAACCCTGTAATAATTAGTTTCATGCTATGGCTGAGATTAAATTTTATGTATAAATTAATAAAAATAAAAACTGTAATCACTCATTCTTCAAATAAATTTAGGCATCACAACATATATAATATTTATATATTATATTAATTGCAACTACAATTACAGATGCACAATAGCACAATAGTGTAATCGTTCAAAGTGGAAAGTATACTTACGTTATTCCATGTGCTTTAAATGTTTGTTGTTGTTCTTTCTACAGCTTATCTTATGGGTTTTTCCATTGTTTAGTTTTGGTTATAATACCATGAAAATGTTTACTTTATTTATTTAAAGAAGAAACCAATCCAATGTATAGTTGACATTTGAGGCTTAATACTATAGAAAAACAATAAAAGTTTTTCAGTTAGAGGGTTTTCAGCTTCTTTATTTTCATACTAAAAATATGTCATGAAGTTGCTTTAACTGGTATAAACATCATTCACATTCAGTGTAAATTGTGATAATCACAATTACAGTTGCAAGGGAATAATTATGATTTTTCTCTTAATCGTGCAGCCCTAGTATAAAATATGGATATTCATGTGGAGATGTACTAAATTATTATAAATAATTATTGTGTACTTCTAAAAATACAAAGGATGAACAGCATGCATATACAAAATCAAATGACACTAATTTTTCTTTTCAAAATCAATATGTTATATAGGCCAAAAACCAAAATGGTACTGATACAGTATATTATATATTTCTGTAATACATACACACAGAAATACTGCTTAACTGGTTAAATATACTGCAATACAAAGACATCAGTAAAGGCACTAATGCTGTACGTGTTACAGTTCAATATTTTAGTGTTAAATTGATGACTGAAGAAGACGGCGGTTGCGCAGGAGTCATCAGGGCGCTGCAGATGAAGAGAGGGGTTCTGTATTCATGTGAATGTCTTCAGTGTGAGCGGTGGAAAGCGCTGGTCAAGGTGTGTGACTGTCAGTGTGACTGTGTGTCTGTGTGCTGCTCATATGAATGAGGCTAGTGTAAAATGTGTTACAGCTCAGTCAGTTACGGCCGAAAGAAAATAAACTCTGGCGTTCACCGACTACTTTGCAACCACCATCCAGACAAGTACACCCCCCAACACTACCCCCCCCCCTCGCCCTGTCTATGTGCTTTATTAGCAGGACATATAATTGTACATCAGTATGGCCAAAACATTTGCAGCTTTGCAGCATATTGGAAAAAATATCACAGAAATAAATAAACAAATATCTTCATTATGGATCATTCTTAATTCATATTACTTTACTGATTTATTATAATCTAGTTTTTGTTATTTTTATTGTTCACAATTTGTTTACTTTGAAGTACTATGAATTGCACTGAATAGTTTGAAAGTTTCTCTATGAATAAAGATTGATTTATTAATTATAAACAACATTTTCCCACAATTTATAATGAAAAACTGTTATTAAATAACCCACTGTAATATATAAAATCTCAGCGCTCTTCATTATGTAAATTATAATGCCATGATACCTAAATTCACTTTTTGATTGATTTTTTTAGTTTTTAGTTTTTTATGGTTTATTTATTTACACAAAATATTATAGAAATATTGTCCGTTTATCAGTATCACCTATAACATTAATATAATTATTGCCTGATCTGTGTTCTCTTTTCTTTTTTTACAATTCTATTCAGCTTTATTTTCAGCAGTGTATACTGCAGGTTTGTTGTGGATCGTGATCATGTTTTAGACTTTTGTCAATTTTTATTGAGAGTGGTTTTAGCAGTTTAACCAGAGTAAATATCTGAATTTCATCAATGTATTTAAATCAGACAATATTCAGTGAAGTTTCTCAGTCTGAATATCTCTCTTTCTGTCTCTCTGTATTCAGCCTCTTTTAGTCTGTCTCTATTTCCCCCACACCACCGCACCCCCCCAGTAGCACTCACACACATCCAACTATCTTCTCACACATGGCATTCAAAGATATGCCATACACACACACACACACTCAACTAGAGTAGATCAGCTGTAGTCTAACAGGTTGAAGGGTCTCAGTACACAGGGTCTCAGAGTTTGTTATGTCTGTCCGTCTCTCTCTCTCTCTTCCTGTCTCCTCTCTGAATAGGTCTCACAGTCTGTTTCTATCTGCTGTGTATATTGGGTCCTGGGTATAT
Source organism: Carassius auratus (assembly GCF_003368295.1). Taxonomy (NCBI): domain Eukaryota; kingdom Metazoa; phylum Chordata; class Actinopteri; order Cypriniformes; family Cyprinidae; genus Carassius; species Carassius auratus. The sequence continues at coordinate 2,908,210 of NC_039245.1, forward strand.
TGCATTCCTGCGCTAAACATGGGCCAAACCACCATAATCCCCCCAGCATCAGATAATCACGCTACTCCACAACAACCTCATTACACATGGCCTAATATCAGCCACGGATTTTAGCAGATGCAGTAACAAATACTTCAAATCCATAATCCCAAGAGTAGACTAAAATCCCATTGGTAAGCATCTTAAACTAGTTTTTGTGTTTGTTTGTTTTTGTCTTATGCAGATAGCGAGAGGCATCCTGGGAATAAGGCCTGGTGTTGTTTTGTGCTTGAGTGTGAAATTCAGAGAATTTAAATCACTCCGTGAATTTCCAAGGCCTCGTTTGCGGCCGTCTTCTGTTTTGAGAGACCTCTCATATTTCATTTTTGTTTTGTAAACTCCTTCGACACCAAAGCTGATGATCTTCTTGTCATTTCTGCATGTGATGGAGAATCATTTGCGGATGTCTGTGAATGTCGGCGATGAATTTAAGGTGGTAAATCTGGAGAATATTGTCTTATTATATCATAATCACAAAAAGCTTTGTCTACAACCCAAAGGGTGCTCCCAAAACGCCTTTTTCCGAGACACAAATGCAATTTCACCCATTCCATTGTACAATATGCATCCCACAACGGAGACCTAATTAAAGTGTGCTGGAAGGGCATAATTCTAGGCAATGCCTGCTGGGGCTTGTGAATCATGTCGGCTGCATGTGACCAAGACGCAGACTCTTTCACAGCCCTGATCACGTGACTCTTCCACTCTCTTTTTTAGCGGCGAGCGAATGCAAGTGTATCACACGCTGGTGTGAATTCCCACCGAGCCTCTGAATGTCCTTTAGTCTGCAGGCTAGGTTATGCTAATAAACCCCCTCTGCCACCCATGGTTAAATTCCCCCGACTCATCCCGGCAGGACAGAGGGTCCCGTTTGCACTCTTTTAGACAAACCCCCAATGAATCCCTCTAAACAGCTGGTCTGTGAGTTTCTTATCGCTGTTTGCACAAGCAGTGGGTGCAAATGCAAAGGTTGCAATTGATTTCTGACAGGGATCTGGAGACCCCCAAGCCCACTGTTGAAGATACAGTCATAGACCAACCAGAGAAGAGTCTCAAGCTTCCAAGCCCAGTCTCTAGCAGTGATTAAGTGCATGCTCCATGTTCAAGGAGAAAACCACAATTTATCTGTATTTTCTCCTTTAAAAAAAAAATCTCTTAATCCAGTGTCTACTCAAATCCCTGTAATCCTCAGCAATCCCACAGGGTTTGAGAATACTTTGTGTGTTGCTAGAGTGTCTTTATTAACTCTTTGTCAGCCCAGAGCACTATACTAGAGCTTCTAATATGAGTGGTATATTATTTATTTGTTTGCAGATCGTCCAATGCATATTTCATACAAACCTAGAAAGCAACTTTCTCAGTCTGGCAATCTATAAACTGACTGAAGTTAGTAATGCACAGTATATACATAATATAATGTATCAAGTTTGTTTTTATCTGAATTTAAGAGTTTTGGCCAATATTAGATATTTAATTGAGCTCATTTCCTCTTTTTTTTTATTTCAATTTCCTTTAATGTCATCTAGCACTCAATACCGAGTTAATTTCAACACTGATAAATAATAATAATAATAATAATAATAATAATAATAATAATAATGTCTGGGGTAAGTAATATTTTTACTATACTTTTAATCAGCAAGGATGCATTAAATTCATCAAAAGTGACAGTAAATGTATCACTTTAGAATAGGTATAACCTATTAGTTGCTTATTAGTATGCATATCACTAGATTATTAGCCATGTATTAGTGCTAATTAAGAACATATTAATTCCTTATTCTACTTGACCTTATTCTACATCCTTACCCAATACCTGAACCTAACAACTACCTTACTAACTATTAATAAGCAGCAAATTAAGAATTTGTTGAGAAAAATGTTGTAGTTCATAGTTAACAAATGTTACCTGTTCTTAAGTGTTACCGACATTTGTAATGCTATGTTACAAAAGATTTCTAATCCAAGTCAATGTTGTTATTGTTATACTTTCTATTCATTTATGGATTTGAAAATACAGCTTCGCCATCACAGGAACACATTACATTTTAGAATATATTCATATACTAAACAGTTACTTTAAACTGTAATAATATTTTACAATATTACAGTTTTTACTGTATTTTTGTTATAATAAATGATGCCTTGTTGAGCATAAGACTTCTTTCAAAAAAACAAACATTTATAATGACCCAAAACTTTTAAGTTAATTGATGACAAATTGCAGAATGAATATCTTTTTATGCTGTACATTACAATGTGGTGATGCCTGAATTCACTTGTGCTATTTAAAGTGACTGATTTTAGAGTTTAATTTTAATTAATTTAGGCACCTTATCCTTTAGGCAAGGCAAGTTTATTTATATAGCACATTTCGTACACAATGGTAATTCAAAGTCCTTTACATAAAAGAAAGTAAAATAATCATGAAGAAAAATAATACAAAAATAAAAACGAGCCATTTTAAAACTTTGGAAATTATTAAAAAATTGACTTGTGTGATATGCTCAGATTTTCTGGTTCTAGTCAGAATCCTGGCAGCAGGTTCTGGATGAGCTTCTGCTGTCTAACGGTCTTTTTGGGAAGGCCTGTGAGGAGCCCATTACAATAGTCCATCCTGCTGGTGATAAAGGCATGAACACGTTTCTCCAAGTCTTGACTGGAAACAAAACATCTAATTCTTGCAATGTTTTTTAAATGATAGTATGCTTTACACACCTAATCCTTTCTAAGTGTGCTTATCTTACAGAAAATGTGGACCAGACCTTTAGCCATTTCGTTGAACATGACTATAACATGGTTGGTAGCTTTAGTCTTTTGATTTGAGTATTATTCGGTGGACAGGTGAATCATCTGATTACGATCTGTGCTTCTTTGCTTTAAGCTGTGGAAAAAGAATTGCTTAATGTCAAGTGTCTGGTGTTCAGGGATTGACCAGTCACTGGAGCACAGCTCTCAGTTCGACTTTTTCACTTTGGGGTGCCCTTTTAGAAACTCCAGAGAAGAGAAATGGGGTATCCATTTAAGGCCAGAATGAAAAGAATACTAATGAAGAGGGAATTGGCTTATTCTGACTTTGCTTGTGCCCTCTATTTCTCCATAGATGATAATGGATGAATGAGGCCACTGAACTGAGAGGTGTCAGTTTATGGTCAATTAAAATTTTAAGCTATCTTTAGTTTTGTTCGCCCATTAGTCTATTAGACTACTAGGTAAAAAGTCTAAATTGAGATCTGTCTCTGGTCCCTTTATCAGACACAAGTCTATAGGACCTTGATTTTGTTAGCATTATGTTTAAGCACCTGAATCAAGGTAATAAAATGTGTTAGCTTGGAGAATAGGCTATAGTTTTGTCCATGGTGTTTTGGAGATTTCATGCAGTATAAGTGCTTCATACCATCCAGGCCTTGTAATATCACAAGCACCACCAAGAACACCATGCACATGCTGATCCGCCTGAACACTGATGCCTTTGAGTGAGTGGAAGAGCCTCCCAGATGATCTTGAGCTCGCTGAAAAGATCCAATTGAGACACACCACTGAGTAATGGTGACTGAAAGCCTGCCAAAGCACTGGCTCTAAGAGTCGATCTTTGCTTCTGTAATCCACTCTTGAGCCAATAGGAGGGGGCAAATAAATGACCGTAATTATCCTGAGAGCTGTTATTTGCATATCTTTGCATCCTTTTTCTCTGACATCAGTTTTCAATCATTTTGCCATTTAAGTTTCTGTTTAAGTTGATTTAGTGTAAGTGTTAGTTACAGCCTCCATGACTTTAAGGTAGCACTGTTCATAAAAGATGTCGCCAAGTGTGTAAGTATTGCTGCTAATCTACCTCAGCCCGCTGTTATTACTCTTCAACACCGAGGCGACCTGGAAGCATTGTGCCAGCCTGCCACTGTGCCCGCAGTGTGTCAGAACGGCCTGTGAAACATTTTAGGGCAGTTTATGGAGCACTTCCATGAACTTCCATAGTACTTCCCTTCCATAGTTAGTGTAATTAAAGTCTATGGCTGCCTCAAAGTTCCCTAATCATCATTTTCCCCCTGGAGTGCTCTCTCTCTCTCTTTCTCTCTCTATCTGTCTCTGCCTATATCGCTCATCCTTTTTCTCTCTCTTTCTCTGTAATGGGAAGGATTTAGTCATCTGATGAATAGCACTGCACTGGCTAACTGATCCCATAGGGTCTGAAGGGATGCTGATTCTGGCCAAGAGAAAAGGCCACAGCCCTAGAGATCGTCTGATGACGGCAGTCACACACTCCTCCAGCTGCATCACTTCAGGGCTCTTCTGCTCAAGAGAGAGAGGCTACTTCTCTTTTACAGGTCCTCTGTTTTGCCCTTTGGGCTCCACTGTGATCAAGTAATGCCGAAAGCCTCATTGCACACTTTTTGCCACTTGGCTTAAAGCCATTAGGTTGAATTCTGTGGAATTTAAGCAATTTTGTCTCAAGGTACAGGGTTGTTCATTTATTGCAAGTTCATACGATGATCCCGTGTAAGTGGGGTTGTAACAAAACATTAGCATTAGCATTTTTTTTTTTGTTGAAAATATTACAGTTATTTGCAGATCTACATGTAATTATGAATAACTTTATATATTTTAGGAATTATGTTATTAACATTTAAACATCATTTAAACTCCCGATAGAGTGGATAAGTATGTGATTACAAAGTCCTATTTCTGCCACATTTCTGTATTATCATTTCCCCAGTAGATTGACCTGATGGTACTAAAACATTAACATATCTTTTTTTATATATGTCATCCAAACATGCCATGGCACATGCCCACCTTACTGCTTTTTAATACTTTGCTCGCAGGGACAAATCCCTCACACCAGCAGGAAAGTGCATTGTGGGATTGCATCTGTAGTCACAGTGTCAGTCTCATCCATAAACCCCAGTGTTCTTTTTTCCTTTCTCTCACAAGCACAGTGATGTACAATGCAACCACATTCAGCACATAGCCCTGACCACAGCCACATACAGTAAAGGAAATCAATATTTCATAACAGCTCCCAGGCAGGCAGGGAATCCTGTATCGGTGTCTACAACTTGTAGGGAGAGACAGAAAGACAGAGAAGTTCAGGTGTAACAGGATCAATGGTAGGAACTACTGTATCACACACACACACTCTCACATACAGATAAGTCTCCAGATATGATGCTGGACTGTGTAGAATGGCAGCATGTAGAATGGCAGCATGTGGAGGAGCTGTCAGAAAAGCTCAGGAAAAGCCTGGTATGAGGGCCAAAGGTTTAGGCTCAGCCCCGATCTGAGTATCCATTTTCTGCTTGAATTCTTCACAGTCATTCTTCACCTTTGCATTCAGAGCTCTCTCTCTCTCTCACACACTTAATGTGAGAAATAAATGTGGCTTTTTTTCTCTCATACCCTGGCAGTCCTTCTGATTGTGTCATGTGAAGAGTTGTTCTAATCTATTCTTCCAAATTTTGTGAGGCCTTTTCCTCTTTTTATGAGATTCTTTTCAAGTTTTAATAGCCACATGGGCGGTTTGAGTCTTTGAAGTGGGCTTCTCCACTCCATGTCCCATCATTGTTTCAAATTAAGGGCTTAAAGATAGCACAGTTCCCTACATCTCAGCATTTTTGCACAGCCTCTCCTCTCCTCTCATTTTTTTTTTACTGCACAGTCAAATTGAAGACCTCTGTGTAAACAGTTCTTAAGATAAGTGTGTCTGAAGAGTGTAATGGTGGGACTATGGATGCCCGTGATAATTCTTTTTATTTTATAGCTAATAACTGATTAATGGAGATAATTCGATTTTTAAATAAATGCACTTATATAAAATTAATGAAAATTATGCATTACAAATTTATTTAATAGATTAAACACTTTAAGTAAACAGTAAATAAATCACTTTTTTATATGATGTAAGTGAATTTGCAATAATATTCACTTTTAAGCATTCGACAAAGGCGTTTCTTGATTAAGCTGGTTGACCAATAAAGTCCTGCTAGTTAAGATGCCAGGTGGGGATACTAGCATGCATCAGGATTAGTTGTGGTTGAATATTGGAAAGATGGGTGTGCGTGTGCAAGTGGTGGGCAGGTTCATATAGGAGCCTCCAGCTACCTTCTACATTTACACAGCTCTGGCTGGGCAGAACAGACATGTGGGGAACAATGAACAGAACTTGGGTACCAGGTTGGGCTTTTTTGGTGAAAGTGAATGTGTAAATTACAGGTTATTGGTCTGGTACTGGTAGTCCTGGTCAATTACATCATAAACTTTGAATTGTGTTAACTTCCTATGCATGACACCCATTCACAAAGTATGCATGCTTTGATATAACCAAAATTACACTACTGAAGTTTTTTTTTTATAAATCAAGGATGCATTCAGTTGATCAAAAGTAACAGTAACAACATAAATTTATTAGTGATTTATATATATATATAGAGAGAGAGAGAGAGAGAGATAAATTTTTTTATTTTTATTTTTTATAATTATATTATTTTTAACCTTACATTTATCCTGGAAAAAAAGTGTATCATGGTTTCTGCAAAAATATTAAGCACCATTAAGTCAACATAATAATTCAAATGTTTATTGAGCAGCAAGTCAGCATATTAGAATGATTTCTGAAGACTAGAGGAAGGATGCTTTCACAGGAATACATTTTTTAACCAGGTATATCACTTATTCTTCATTACAAGGACGCCCTGCCAAGAGGTATTTGGCTTCTTGAGGGAATACTGAGAATTAAACTGCTGAGACCTGAAAAAGATAAATTAAGCAAATGCCAGACAGAGCTTGGATTCACTGCAGAACTGGGATGTCAGATGTGGATAATATTGTTATTTGGTTTCCAATCTGAGGGCACATTAATGCATGGACAACAGCCATGGGTTAATATCAGAAATGAATATCAGCTGATGGAATTGCGAATTTGTGGGTGTGATGGATGGATATAATTGAGATCTGTTAAGGGAGATGGAGAAGAGAGGTTATTGGTACTTATTCAGGACGTATATGCAGATTTATTGAGCTCTGAAGTAAAAAAGACTAACCAAAAAAGAAAAATGGTTTTGTTTCAGACAAACAACAGACCTCAGAACTCTTAATCGGATTTAAAGGTGTGTAAATATTCATACAGCTTGTTTTCTTTTGCAGTTGCAGCAGAGCAGAGCGAACAACAAAAGTACTGAGTCATGAACAGAAGGGAAGTGTCTTGAGCATCTGCTGGCGTTGAGTGCAGATGCATTGGTCGGCTGCCCGTAAAAGGGCACCCCGATACCGAACAGGACTGTTGCATCACTATTCTTGCCATTGATTTTCTCATATCGACATCCACTCTGCGTCACACTCAGATAAATGATGTAGAGTGCATGCTGCCAATGTTTGTCTAAATTGGTTCCCTCCTCGCACATCTAGTCTATAATTGTAATTAAATATTTTTAGATATAGGCCTACAGTGACTTGTCGCGGAGGAGCAAAGAAATTTGGATGTACCTTCTGCTCTCTTTTTCATCTAATTATAATTTGGCATTCAGTTTGCTTCTTTTTACTGTTTGTTTACTTGTTTTGTATCAATGCACAGTTTTATAAAGTAGCTCTTAATGGGGAATAATTAGGAAATGTTTTTATTTATATGATTGTATGTAATCAACACAATGACTGCCATTGTTGTATAATTAGATTACTATAGTTTCCCAGATGCTGGTTTTCTCCTGATTAGTTGCTATTAAAGCAAAGCTGCCATATATTTTATTCCATTGCTAGCTATTTAAATGAATGCAGTTTGATCATTGTATTCAGACAAAAGTTTCCCCCAGCAGAGGGTTGGCAGAGTTTACCTCACCCTGTGCCCCAGGGGTGCAGGGGTCACCTTCCTATTGTGGGTCAGCATACTAATATGTTAACAGAAAATCTAACTGAGACCTGCTGAGTTGTGCCATTGGTCAAAGAGGCCATCCGTCAACTCCCATGTGTCAAGCCAAACTCCACATCTGCAAAGTAGGGGTGTTAGCATGGTACCAGGATGTGTTATAAAAGCAAAGCTGGGGGAGACTGACCATAGACGGGCTCTGTCACTCAGCTTCTGGGAGTTTGTTTGATGTTTTTATTCCTCCACATGGTTCCACAGACAACCGCCTGGATGTTTGAGTTCACTTTTGGTTGATACCTTCCAAATAACAGGCCTCCAAAACCACCTTTTGGCTGACCTTGCTGCTGTCATTATGTCCAAATCTGGGTTGTTCCATGCATGTGCCTTACTATTAGCAATCAGCGAAGAGATTAGCCCAAAATAGTCCCCGTTCCAGTGTGCCGCTGGTGGTGATGTGGCTGAGAGAACCCAAGGAACCGAGCCAGGGTGGGGCTGTTTTTGGTCCTGGTTCATGGAAGAGTATTTCTGAGCATGGTGGGTTTCAGCATATTTACACCAGCGGAATGAACAAGCGATCGTTCTTCCTACACAGACCTGCTTTTTAAACTTACGCCCGCGGTCCCGTCGCCCACACAAAGCTGTATCCTAATTCTCCCACACTTCCTGACTAAAAGGGGCGGTTATGTAAAGGTATTGGGTCCTGAGTCCCAGACCACTTCGTATGCGAGGAGGCTACATGTCGAGCAATCTGTCTCACAAGCAGCACCTCAAGCATTCATTAAGAAATCCTTAGCTGAAAGTGGCTGCATCCATTGTGGATTCTCTAATTACTGCGCTGCCTCTTTTGTATGCCTCTTTAAACATTCTGCCTACAAGGCTTTACCCCCCTTATTAACAACGGTTTCCTGTCGACAGAAAGGTGGTAGTTTCTTTTTTTTAACTAAAGAATGTGCATGGAACATGACGTTGTTCTCTGATAACAATAAGCGACTGGGTTCATAAAAATCCTCTTAAGAAAGGTCAGATCATTTCTTAAGAGAAAGTCTTGAAAAGTTTACAAAGATTTTCTTAAAAGCATACAGGTTTTCAATGACAAGAATTTTGAGTGAACTATCCCTTTAATAAATATACTTTTTTCGACCAAGGTTGAAGTACATTTTATTCCTCATAATGCATTGCTTATGTTGAATTTCTTTGAATTACAGTTCAGTAAACCTCTTCCTGTTATTCCAGTTCAACTTCCTGTGAAATTTGTCCAATTTTATTCAAATTCCAGCTCATTAACGTAAAGGGAGCCATTTCTTCAGTACAGAATTTTGCCCAAGCCTGCTACGGAAGAACAGAATGTGTAAGACTGATGAGATGTGGGTTTGGCTACTGGAAACCTCTTAAAACAGGTCAGCTTTCACTAGTTGAGCTGCGTGACTCCGTATCCCTCAGACTTAGGAAAGCATTTTCTGAGACAGTGCCAGAAATCCCTACCATAATGGATTACTGTTGACCACTTGATACAAAAGCTGAGGCCTTAAACCTTAAAGCAGAGGGCTAAGCCTGGTTTAATGTTTGCTCATTTGCACTGGTGAGAGCTGTGGGCCTTGTGCTTCAGAGAGAAGAGGATGATGCCAATCAGGCCGTGCGCCAACAGGTGCTCAGCGAGCTAGGGGCTGCGTTCAATAGGAAAAATGCCGCAAAGCGCCTCAAGCGGAGGCTTAAAGGGAATCTCAGGGCTCTTCACAGTGAACTCAAAACTGATGATTCTGAGCTTAGTCCACCAGCTGTGAAAGGCAGCTTAGTGCAATAAATCACAGACCAGATAGAAGTTCAAATGTAAATCTTCATGCTTGAGGCACTGTTGTTAATAACCAAACAATTAGAGCTCATGCATTTGTATTAGTTATGTTAATGTATTAATGGTGAAGTCTGTACGGATGTATCATAGCTAAATACAAACATTTAAATAGAATTACTGTATTTTTTCTTAAACTAAACACATTATTGTCAGTAATGAAGCACAAAACAGCATTTCTCTATCTCAAAATAAGCCTGTTCTGTAGCTACCATAATAAATCCTAAAACAAGGTTAATTTTTTTTTCAGTTTGTGGAGTTAATAAAGCAAGCATAGCAAGGAAGTAGGTCAGGGTGCTTTGCAGTGACTATTCGGTACTTTGTGCTACATCTGTGTACAAATGATCAGTCATATTGTGGCAGGCCATGATCAAGCCAAGGACTGAAGATCGCCTCTATCTTAACGTGCTTGAAAAAAAAGCTCTATGTGCTTTCAAGTTCAGAAGCTCGATAAACATTGAAGATGTCGTTCGAAATCCCGTGATCATGTTCCGTAGCTAGTTATCAAAAGGCTGTTTGAACTAGTTACATTCCCCATCCATCATGACTGTTTGTCAGGAGTATAAATGGGTTTATCTGAGTGGTTTTGTGTGCATAGTGGAAAATAGCTAAGTGACTTAAAATTACAGACCATACGGAAAGTGGAAATACGATGGAAGCTGAGCTAAGTGCTTGTTCTTGGTTATTGTGAATGTTTGATTGTGCATGTTTTTCAAAAATAGCAATATTTTGTCTTGAATCTTTAATCCATCTGTAATAACTTGCTCTCCCTTTTAAAATTTGGGTAATTGGATAATGTTAACAGATATAGAGATGGGAATTAATTTACCAAACTCTCATTTGGTCTGGCTTCATTCTGTTATGTAATTTTCCATAATTCAGACAATCGCAATAAATTGTTCTATCTCAAAATTTTTCACACCGTTTCACTCTGAAATGTCAGATTATTGAAGTAAATGTGTTTCAAAAACATGTGCAGGCTTGTTTCCATTTGTCATCTTTGCTTTTTTAATTTTTCTTCTCCTCTTGCCTTTTCTCTCTCTTTTTCACCTCTTGTAAAGCCTCATCTGCTTTTTCTCTCCTCTTATGCAATATCCTTGTTCTTGCTTTTTCAACATGGTCTCTCTGACTCATGTTGGTCGTGTAAAACGGGTTCCCAAACTTTTCCATTCCACGACCCACCTAGAAAAGTGTAATCAATTTCACGACCCACCAAAATATTTGAAAAAAAAAAAAAACGGTTGACTACTTTAAGCCTAATCTTACTTAAAAGTTTGATGACAGAAATTAAGTAGTACAACTGAAAAATTTCACTACTAATATTTAACTTTAAATTTTTGTTTACAGGCGTTAAAATATGTAGTGTCCATAAAAACGTGAAACAGGCTCACTCCAGTGAACTGTAATCTGCGCTGCTGTGTTTTGTTGCTGAAAATGCATTCATGATCCTTCCGTGTGTGTCTGCGAGAACGCAGCACAATCCAACACTTCTTTAGAAAAGCATAAGAAGCGAAGCAGAACTATCTAAAACAGTTTGGAGATTAAGATAATTGTGAAATAGGTAAAAATAATAATAATAATAAACAGATGTGTCTCATTTTAAATAAACAAGCCAAAAAAACTGGATGACATTTAGTTCAGGCAGAAATTAATTTTTACAGTCGTTAAATAAATGTTCAGCGATATCTTCAAAAGATTTCTGAACTTTGGCAAATTTACCACGGCTGTCGGCCCGCCCCACTTGTCACATTCGTAAACTAAATTGTGTGAGTGTGTCATTGAAACGCAAATTTAGCTGCCGCCAAGTGACTTTGTGCGACCCACCTTGTTCCATTCAGTGACCCACAAGTGGGTCGCGAGCCACAGTTTGAAAACCCCTGGTGTAGAAGAAAGTGTTGTAGCTCTGACAGTCAGCTTGGCTGAGCTGGGGTTATTTGTCATCCCTAGTGCAAGGTGCTTTTCTCTGTTATTCCCAGTAGCCCACTCAGAGCTGTGAGCTCTAATGGCTATGGTACCAGACAAGAACATTGTTCAGATTAAAACCATGTAACAGATGGAAAGAGGAGGACAATTTCTCAAGGTATGCAAATACTGTACTGCTAGATCATGTATTCTTAAGTGTGGTTGCATGCAGGCTTGTTGGACTGCATGTCTGGCTTGACAAACAATGAACGACTTCTCTTGAAAGAAAGGCTAGGTTAACCATCAAGTTCTTTCTTTCTGTCTGTCCTTGGTGTCTGCCTCTTTTTTAGGAACAACTGTTCTGTTTGGAGCGGTGATGAAAACCCAGAGGCAATTTTCACTTAATCTACCTATTATCTGAATCAGTTTTAATTCAGTTCGGTTTAGCTTGGCTACCACCACCAACAAGAAAGCACAAGATGATAGCAGATAAGATGAAGATGTGAACACTTTGAGAGTATTGTAGAAATTTTGGGTTACACCACTGACGAACATCTAGTGCTTGGCTTTGCTTAGCCAATATCGTACTACTTTTTATAATTTTGGTAGTAAATAGTTTGAATACTGTGCACAATTTGCAGATTTGCTGAATGTGTAATGACTGATATTGGCCAAATTCAGAACAGAGTAATTGGCTTCCTTTCATGAGTATGAATTTGAATAATATAGGCCACACCCCACAGGAAGCGGAGTTGGGAGTTTGAAGTGAAATTAAGGAATTTATCAAATTACATAAAAAAAATGCTGTTCCAATATGATCCATGCATTTCTTAAATTTAAAAATACAAATATATATATACAGTATTTTTACATTTATAAAAAATTAGGTTTGTATCATGCACATTCAAGTCTATCTTCAAAAACGTGAGTGACAGTTAACAGGTTAATACAGAAAATACATGTATTTACATGAATGTTCCTTCCTTTTCAAATGAATTTCTGTTCATTTGAATTTTTAGAATTGTTTCATTCATTTTTATTCTGTCTCCATAAATTGCAATTGCTGTTCTGCATCCAATATGCTGCCTAATAAAAAATAAAAAAAAATTGGAATTTAATTACATTCCTTCCTATTCAGTAATAAATGGCACATTACCTTTGATAACCTTATGTATCTCACATCGCAGTGTACCTTAACTGACCCCCTACTGTACTTCCATGTGAGTAATATCAGCCCTAATTCACTTTCATGGCTCATTATTTCGAAAAGTCTTGAGTGTTAATGTTTGAAATGTTTATTGTGGCATGTACTGTGCTACTGTTCAGAACAAAGCCCTAGTGTTCCTTTGTATTTGTCCAGAGTTTGACCTTTACAAGCAGGTCAGCTGTGGCTGTTTTTATTAAGATTCAGACACACACTCTGTGAATGAGGATTTGACGTGGATCGCTGGCATCGGTTCAGTTTGATTGAGTAACTTGTAGTCGGTCACAGTGATTGATGGTGTAGGAAAGGTCAGAGTTGGGTTTCAGTGCCTGTCCCGCATACAATAACTAGCTCACAAGCTCACCTTCTGTGTCTAGTCTGCACATGTGCCCCTCTCCCCTCCCCCAGCTCTCTCTGGCTCATCCAGAGCCACTTAGGCTGAGAGGCCAGTGAGAGGGCACCCTTTAGGAAGGTGACCCCTGGGGCACAGGGTGAGGTAAACTCTGCCGACCTTCTACTGGGGGAAACAAACTGTGACGTGTTACATATGGTCATAAATAGCATGAATGGTGATTGGAAGTGACTTGGATTTGCAGTGAGCATTTCCTAGTGCATACTTATTGCATTATTAATTTTTGGTAAAGCAAACTGTGGGGTGTTCGATTTAGTCAGAGGCTGTGAGATCATTCATGGGAAGTGACATTTTAGTACTCGCCAATTATCTTGGGTCATAGTCACATAGTTTCTTTGCATGAACTCTTTTCATGTCTATATCCATATGTGCACCAACTCACACATCCATTCCCCATCCATATTTTTTTGCACAGTTGCACAGTCAGAGCTCATATCTTGTAGCCTTATGCTGAGTCATGTAATGTTTCCTGATGTCTTTTTGCGTCAGCTTCACAGAGGACTGAAGAATTTATGACTGTCCTAATAGTGTTTCCATTCAGTCCCAGTGCTGTTAGTACAACAAGCTTCTGCTAAGATGCGATTCACCCTTTTGTATCCAGACGACTCATAAATATATTAAATAAATAAATGTATGCGTTTAGCAAAGCGACTTACAGTGCATTCAGGCTATCAATTTTTACCTATCATGTGTTCCCGGGGAATCGAACCTCCAACCTTGCGCTTGACATCGCAATGCTCTACCAATTGAGCTACAGAACTCATGGCCTGCGTTTTGAAGTTTGGTACATGACTTGTGGGAATTGTGGATGGCGTTTTTTTTGTTTGTTTTGTTTTTTGCATATTGAATTTTAGTGGATATTTAATTATTATCATTAGTAATGGTGCATTCTAAAAGAAAAACATCCATATTATAGTTCATACTGAATAGATGTTAGAGTAGTGGTTTTCAGCCTTTTTGACTCCAGGGCTCCTCTTTGTTCAGAATTTACTGGATAAGAATCAAGGATTTGAAAAAATATTTTTCACTAACAATTTCTAGCTTATAAAATATTCTAGAGCTTAACTAAAAAATATTTAATTATGATTAATTAAAAAAAATATATAAAATACAATTTATAAATGTGACATTACCTGGACTTCCTGGTATGTTTTGCAGGACTTTGCATGTAAAGGTAATAAATTCTCATGAAAATATTGTTTTTCTTTAATAGTTTTTTTTTTGCCCAATATCAGTCATTTTCTTTATTTCATTATTGGTTTCTTTAAGTTTTGAGTTGAAATTATGCTCTTAGGTTTCTTGACCCTCCACAGGGCTCAGATCGAGAGTTGCAGTTGGCCTGGATCAGAACAGATCAAATACATAAGTAGTATTTTATTATTCCCACAATATCCACGTATCACTTGCTAGACTGTGAAGTCGGAAGAAAATCAGAACAAATTAAGGGAGTGTTGTTTGGTGTTATGTTTCATGTGTGCACTCTCCTTCAAACCTTATTCATTCATTTAAACCATTAAGGTGTACAGTTACATATGACTATAGTTGTCAAACAGTCTCTGACGTGAGGCTTTGAGAGAACAGGCAAGGCAGCATTCCAGTGTCGGACCATTCCTCGCCCGCCGTGCCAATGACTGCAGAGAAATCTTCTCTCAAATATTTTGTCATTCATATCAGCGGTCATAACTACCCAGAAACACTGCACTGGAAATCTCTACTAAATGGACTAAATAGTTCCTATTGTAAGCAGTGACGCTGTGAACACTAGAAGCGGCTGTCTGCGGCACAGTAGACTGTACTTTTCTGTTTCCTTTCAGATTGTTGAAATCAGAATCTCTGCCAGCTGACCGCCCAGCTTTAGTGTTCGTGTGTGTGTGGCCTGTGATGTTCTTCGCCATCAGAGAGGGAAAAAAAAAATTCCGATAAAAGTGTGCTTGATAAACGAGTGTGCAACTCCCACCATTCCTGTGATGGATGATGCAAGAGAGAGGGGAGCCTCCTCCCCTTGAGAGAGAATACAGAAGGCCTGCGACTGCCAGGGTGCTCAGCGGTGCAGAGCAGGCCTCCCAGAGCACCTTGGGAAATGACAGATTTTTGCAAGCGATCGATAGTCTTCTCTCCAGCAGCCTAACTTACCTCCTGTGGCTGCTCAGGCACTGTAATTTCCTCCTGAAAGCTCCTGAAGAAGGAGAAGGAGGAGGAGCAGACGGGAGTGGAGTCTGTTCTAAACGGTAGCCTTTAGAGGGCCAAAGTGCAGGTGACGCGACAGGGATTTGTCTTCGAAAGTTTTCCCTCACAAATAATGCACTCTGCTGGTTCACAAACAAGCTTTAATAAATGCTTTGTAGACAAATTGCACTGTAACGGTAAGGAAATGAGAGTTGCAGCAGAGCCTCGTCTTAACTTCCTGTCCTCATTTCCTTTGCTTTGATTTTCTCTGTTAATCTGTCTCCATTTCCTCCTATTAATGTCTCTTTTGCTGTCTTCTGCTATGCACAGCGTCCTTTAAGCCCAGCCCAGTAAACGGTGGACAGAATGAGTTTTATAAGGCAGCGATCATCATGTCTGTCTCGCAAGATCCTGCAGAGTTTAGCTCCTCTAACCCTAATCAAACACACCTGAGTTTTGCTAATCAGCGTCTTCAGGATCGTTAGAAAATCACAGGTAGGTCTGTTTGATTAGGTTTGGGGAAAAACTCTGCAGGAAAGTGGATCTCGCGAGCCAGATTTGAGGATCACTGCTCCAGAGTGTGCATGGTCATGTCAGAATATATTTGGGGTGGTTTAAGCTGGGTTTTTATTTTATTTTTATTTTTTTTATGAAATGTAATGTATGCAAACAGTTATGTTCGGCCTTTATTTATTCAAGTAAATAGGAGTTGTATTTGCATGGCTGAAAATCACTGTTAGCATAAGTGGCAACAAATTGAACTGACTTGCAACTTGTAATGGGAATGGATGCAACAGCTGTGAATTTTCAGCATAATTTGTCCAGTCTGCAGTGTCACATGATCCTTCTGAAATCATTCTAATATGCTGATTTTATGCATAAGAAACATTTATTATCATTGTTGAAAACAGTCATGCTACTGCAGTTGTAACATTTGATATTTAATGAATGCTTGCAGAATTTTTTTTTTTACTTTCAAATAAAAAATAGTTTACACTTAAAAAAAAATGTCTGTACTTTAAAAAAAAGTTTTAAATCATTTGACAGTAACCAACATCTTGAGTTTCAGAATGAGACTGAGTTGGTGTTTGACTTCGAGCTGAAATGGGCGAATAACTTGCTAATGGAATCAACAAAAGATATAAAGAGATTTTAAAAAAATAATAATAATAGCACAGTTATTTGCAAAACACCATATAGATAGCCGTCCTGTCATGTCAAAGATCATACCCTCTCCTAATGCTTTCACAGGTACAGAGACGTCTCCTGTAATCGTAGCAGCGCTCAGGGCATGGCTGCGGTCTCCTTCCTGTTGCACACACTGTTACCAGTTGGATATTTCATCAACAGTGACACTTGCAGGAAACTGCAAAATATCAGAAATGACCTGAGGCCATGCTCCCTGTGAATTACTGTGTGGTTAAAGGCTGATAAGGTTATAAACTCTTCTGAATTGTTTCACTGTCGTTTTACTCAAATACCAGCAGACACCTGTCTGAATATGCCATCCTTTCAGAGCACATAAGGAACTAGATGTTTTCTGAATTGTAAAACTGTGAGAAGTGCTGTGGGTGGTTGCCAAGTCATTGGTGTGTGTTTGCTAAGGTGTTTTGTGAGACTGTTGATATGCAGTTCCTAGGGAGTTCTATGTGGTTGATAGGAGGTTGCTTATTGACCCAGGTCAGAAGAGCCCATCTCTTATTCTCTGTTCATCCTTCAGTGTAAAAATATTAGATTTGTATTTACCGTTATATTGTTCAACCAAAAAAAATCTGATTGCTTGTAAAAGAAATTGAGGTATCTTACTTGATGGTGTTGTGTTTTATGTGGTAGCAGCTACTGATTTTGCCCGTTTTGTCTTTATGTTTCAGGACGGCTACTACTCACACCGGCCCAAGGAGAAAGTCCGTGTGGACAGCAACAACGAGAACTCCGTTCCCAAAGACTTCGAGAATATAGACAACAGTAATTTTGGGCCGCGTACGCAGACTCAGAGACACTCACCCAGCAAGCACAAACAAGGCCTTCTGGAGAAGGCGCATGCGCAGCAGAGCCTGAGCAAGAACTCCAATGAGGTCATTCAGTATGCACAGAATAAAGGTGGCTTCAATCAGACACACACCAAGCTTCAGCGAAGGGCCGATCCAACCCTCCGTCCACAGCAGTCTCAGCAGCACCGGCACCACCTTCAACAGGCCAAGCGATCGGCTACGCCCACCGCCGACATCAAGTACGATCAGCCGCCCAAATGCGAGATCAGTGGCAAAGAGGCGATCTCCGCCCTTTCTCGTGCCAAGACCAAGGAGTGCCGGCAGCAGATAGCAGAGGTTTACTGCCGCCACAAAGAACGGCAGCTCATGCCCGAGAAGGTCACCCGTTACTGCCCCGCAGAGGGTGAGTAGACTCTTGATGGGAATTTTGTGACTTTTTGTCCATTTATAAGCTTTGAAACCTTTCATGAAGAGTTCACATGAAATAAAACTTACAGCTGTCTGTTTTAGAAATGCATGTTATTGATCTTAATGTGAATTATTGTTTCATGTGTTTAATTTCAAATTAGGTCTTGATATATAATGTTAATAAAAATGATAAAACTTGTTATTCCAGTCAAAAAGACAGACTTATCTCTGGTGATGGATGCCAGACATCATTATTCTAGTCCGCAGAAACCTCACCCCTTCACAATAGACTGCAACATTTATTAATTTTTGAGTGCAATGTCTACATTTTTCCAAATCCAAATGGCAACCAATTTATGAAACCGCCTTTTCTTTTTTTTTCTTTTTTTCTATAATCCATTACACTCGAATGTACATCAAGTGGAAAATGGACCAAAAATTACTGATAACTCATACTGCATGACTCTATAGAATTAAAATGACCCGCCCCCTCCAGCTAACTAGCAATAGCAAATGGGTTACGGCTTTGACGTAACTAAAGCTTTTGGAAAAAAAAAATGGGCGAGCCATTTGATATTCACTGGCCAAACTTCCTTTTTAAATAGTAAGTACATCACCACAGGAGAGAAAAACTGTACTTGTCAGGTCTTTAACTCAATGTCCTGATGTTTTCTTTTGGGATAAGCACTGATTATAATCATCAACCTGCACTGGCATGAAAGGAGACATTAGCTGGAGTTTATGGGAATTTAAGATAAATAATGCTCAAAATAATGATGGTTTTCCTAAAATTAATTGCCATCCTGTCTTTGGAGGTTTATCGAAGTAGCACATTAAGAGTCACAGGGCTGGTAACAGACATTCACAACACTTGTAATTACAATCAGAGACAGGCTGGAAATGAGATTGTGGATTTCCGCACAAGGTTAGACGGATGTAATTGCACCCCCCACCCCGTCTCCATCTCCCATAGATGACTGCAGAAACCGTATTCATGCAATTATGCACTGCTCAGTCATCTGCACACAAATCAGGGCTGTGGATGCGTTCAAATAGAACAGTGACAGATCTTCTCAGGCCTCAGAGCCTCTGCCCGGAGAAACTTCTGGAAGCCAGAATGTGTTTTGACAGATATGACAGGGACATCACCACAGAGACATAAGTCTGGGACATGCAGAGGTTGAAAGGGGTTGGGGTGGGGCATGAACGCATCTATTTCCAGCAAGTACAGTAGACCGAACAAGCCACAAGGATGGTGTTTGTATTTATTTATAAACTGTAATTGCATTATGCAGTAACAGACGAAGTCTTTGATGGCAAACACGTGAGTGGTTTGCCACAGTTATGACAATTAGTACAGATTTTTCACGAACCGCTGTGACTTCCATAAAAGTTGACATCAGAATTACAGTCACCTCCTTCAGTCACCACCCGCACTGTCCCATTTTCCATCTGTCAAACCCCCAGACAACTTTAACTTTAATCACGAAACCATATCGGCCGACCTGTAACGTTACATTCTCACTCAAAGGATAGACAATCCGACAGGATTGTTACTATGAGGTGGATCACATCTAACATGTTCAGTAAAGACAAACTCATCGTGTCTATCTAGTCATGATGAATATGTATACACATTTCAATTTCAGCAGGCAACTCATTTTACAGCTACATTATTGTTCCAGCCACAATTAATCACAACAATGTATATAAAATTACAAATGATAATATTTAAATCGTCAGTTTGTTGTTTTACAGACTAGAGCCTGACCGATATGGATTTTTGGTGGCGATGCCGATATTAACTGGAAAAGAGCCGATTTATGAGCCGATATTTTGATTTTGAAAATAAACTGGATATTAGACCCATTTCCTATAAACTGCACTTACACAGCATTCAATAGCAAAATATCTGCCTGTTCTATGTATGTGGGCTGTATAAACCATTTTCCAGAAGGGATTATGTAAAAAAAAAAAAAAAAGCCTAAGATTACAGTCTCAATGACTAGACAATTGCACATCAAAAGTATATATATTTTTAATGATCAAAAAACAGTCTGATTTTAAACATTTAACACTTTTACTTTCTTCCAGTTGAAACTGGTTTTAACAGTCTGTGTGTGTACTGTAAATAAATTATAATACTAAAGTTAAAGTATTTGCAGAAGTAGTCCCACACTTTGCTGCTACAGCATTCACTTTTTTCAGCCATCTGTAGGGCAGAAAGAGACAGAGAAATAATAAGCATGTGTATTAATAATATCACCATGTATCATTACTCATGTCATCATTAGAATTATAATAATAATAAACAGGGATCTCCTACATAGGCAAAAATGAGAAATATATATATATATATATATTTTTTTTTTTTTATTTGTCAAGCAATAGGTATTACCTACTTATATTTAACAATATTATTACAATCTCAAAAAAAAAAAAAAAAAAAGCACTTGTTCAGCTCACATTTATTTACATGTCCCCTCTGGTTAATCATTTCTGACGCACCTACTCGAAGTTGAATGGTTAACGTTAGTGTCATGAACACAGCGCTGTCAATTTTGAGAAGAACCACCCTCAAACAAGTTAATAGCAAGCATTTAAGGGACCTGCTAAAAAGGAAGCTATATTAGCGTTAGAATAACATAGGGCTGTAGCTATCGAATATTTTAGTAATCGAGTATTCTACCAAAAATTCCATCGTTTAATCGAGTAATCGCATAAAATGTGTTTTTACTTTAAATTAAAGTGCAATATTAATTATTCAAGAGAAAATAAGACTCCTGGGTCTCTTAAAATGAACAACTAAGTTTCCTTTTTTAGAATTTATTATTATTTTTTTTTAAATGCATAGAATGCAATGCATACATGAAAAATAAACATTTAATTATTACCCATTGTTTTTCTGTCTGTACTTGTAGTGTGAACAATGACAATAAAGTTGACAGATGAATTAAGTTCATTTAAGTGCCATTTAATTTATCTTTTAATTATTGAAAATTGACTTAACTTTTTGGTAAACAAAGGGGATTTACTATTATAAAAATAAAACATGGAAGAAATGTTGTGTGATTAAAACTTTTAAAAAAAAGTTTTAGTGATAGCTATGTACATTCTGCTGAACAACAGGTCTTTAACTGGACTTTTATTTTGACGGGTTGATATACCTTTACAGTTCTGTGTGTGTGATGTGACGCTAGTTTTACTCAAATCAAACAGTCAAATGCTCATGAAGTGACTGTCAGAGCAGTTCTGGTGATGTTGTTCATGTGTTCACGTCTTATTTGGTGAGACAGCAGACGCTGAATTCACCGCGAGCTTAATGCGCGCTTACTCTGCGCCATTCATTAACAGAGACACATAGAACATGCAGGATTCATATTTAAACAGACTATTCCGGCTTAATATTTACAGATATTCGTCCATATCGTGATTTGATGTAAGTGCAATGACATATTTTTAATGAAATCATTCAAAATTTGGCAAATTCCTTGCCATTCCACGTTAAACTGTAAATTCCGTTTTCATGACTGGATTCCACGATTCCCTCCGCGTTTTCTGCATCGCGGAAATCATAGGGCCCTAGTTATGGTATGCCAGCTCTATCTTGCAATGGACACACGCCACGACGTTCTCTTTACGTTTACCCCCAAATCAAAACATTGCTGACTCCTTGCAGTATGCCATTTCGGACGCAGTGCTTGTGTCTCCTTCCGCTTTGTGGTTGACGTAAACGCGTTGTCACATAAAAAAAAAAATCATTGCCAAAGAACCTGATGTGAGATTTAAAATAAATCAAAAGAGGCTTCGAGGCAGAGGAATTTGCCTCGATCATTTTTTTTGTAATCGAGTTACTCGAGGAATCGTTTCAGCCCTAGAATAAAATAACAGTTGTTGTTTTTTCGAGGCACGCTGTACATAACTTCTAGTCATTGACTACACGCGCCCCCCTGCCACAGTTACGTGGTCATTGTGTGGGAAACACTGCAGATATATTTAGAATAAGTTAAACGCTAATGTTATAGTTTGACCTCTTATTAACGTTCGCGCTCTTCCACTGATAAACATGGATTTAGATTTGTGGCTAACCTAATATAGCAATGCATTAGCGGCTGTAAGTGATGTTACAGAATATTTAGAAGTGATAATGAAAGGACCGTTAGCTAGAACTACCACACCGTTTTTATATAGAGTGTATAAACTAAATCATTTCACATGACGAACAACAGACTCACCGTCAAAACAGTACATCTCCGTGGCTTGGCTGATTGCTTTCTCCTGTAGTGGATTTCTGGCGCTGTTGTCAACTGGGGAGTTGCAGAGCTCCCTCTAGTGGGCAAACTATGCAACACTCATAACATGAGTGAAGCATGAGACTCTGTTTCTCATGTTTCATCAGCAGTTATAAACGCCAATGCCGATTTAAATGCAATAAGATATATCGGTCGGGTTCTATTACAGACATGCACAGACATTTTTTCATGCACAACATCGTGAGATGCAATAAACATATGGCAAGAAATCTCGTCCATAACAACAAAAGACAATACTTCATTTAACCTTTTTAATAAGTGTGCGCTGCAAACACAAGCATTTTTGCCAAACGTTTTTGTCCAGTCCACTCATTTTATTGCATTTAACCATAGCTGTCATCAGTTTGTTTGTCTGGCAGTGGAAACAGATACACGATCAAATTTCTAATTTGAGGCTGTATTACATCGATTCCGGCACCCAACATCACAACAATATGATATTTTAAGTTCCTTAAGTAGCCAAATCTGCACTGGTTTGAGTGGGCCGCCTCCAGTTTCCCCTTTGTTTTGCTGCCCACCAGCTAGCGCTGTGACATTGGCTGACCCTAGTTACCTGTGGTTGGCCTGGCCATACGTCACTCAGAAAACAACTGGCCAATCAGAAGAGAGCCTCATGAATATTAATTAGACAGGCTAAAATTGACCTGTTCTTAGCAGACCTCCTGAGAAAGGAGCTGTAAAAATATATATTCTTAAGGACATCAAAACCTTAAATTAAACTCCAGAAAAGTGTACAATATGGAATCTTTAAAACAAGCGATGTTTTTAAACAGAAGTTGAGCTTTTTTTAACTGAACGGTAGGATGTTCATTCTTACAGCTACTATATTGAAAGTTCATTCATTTTTCTTTTTTCTACTCTTCAAACTGTTTGTATATTTGCTCTGCTCCACTCTTCTCTGTAAGATTTCTATCATTACCTCGTTATGTAATTACGCTTAATGTAATTACACTCATTATGTAATTTTCCTCTAAATACACTACTGTTCAAAAGTTCAGGGTTTAAAATATCAAATATTCCATGAAAATATTAAGCAGCAAAGTTGTTTCCATCCCAGTTGTTACATATAACAGTGTTGACTGAATTTTGATCAAATAAATGAAGCCTTGGTAAGCATAAGGGACTTTTATATATTTAAATACCAATCAACCCTAAACTTTTAAACAGTAGTAGATTTTAGATCAAAGTCTTTTAAGGCTGTTTAACTGGCAGCGAATTCTTGCATTGTGGGCTATTGCCTTGTCATGCTTGTGATAGAGTGGTATTGGAAAGATCTTGGCGCAAGAGGCAATACAGATGCTCCAACCTTGAAAATGCTCGCTGCTTCAGGCGAAATCTCCATTTCTGTTCCTAAACGTTAGTATAGTTTTATAGCAGGAGCAGTGTTTCACTGAGAACACACAGGAAACGCAGGGACAGGTGATGGTCAGGCCTTGAAGACAAAGGACACAGAGGGGTTAAGATGGTGTAATTGCTTTTAATAAAACACCTTCATGCCTTTCCCAGCCTCCACCCATCCAGGAATGGCCATATTCTCCCTGAGGGCCAGGAGCGGTGCCTTCTCCTGCCCCCGTTCAGGCTCACAAGGTCTGGGAGGCCGGTGCACTTTGAGACAGTAACGACAGGCTCAGATAGTCAGATTATAGTCATTACCCCTCATGGCCCATGTCTTCAGTCAGCATGGCCTTGCGCCAAAACATAGTGCCTTCTGTGTAATTTTATATGAGCATTTAAAATTAACCTCATGGCCTGTAATGAGTAATTCAGCTTGCCCTTCTTTAGAAGTGGCAGGCTATACCATTACATGGAGAGAGAGGCAGTCCGCCACGTATTTATTCTGTGGGCATTTTTAGAAAGCCACAAATGACCAAGGCTCAGCCCTTGTGGTCTGCGCCAAGCTATTTGTGAGTGCTGAATGCATGTCCGAAGGAAGGCGGGGATGGTGTCTTATATCAGCCGTTGTGGAGATGGTATCAGTGAATCACTTATAGGCCAATAAGTGATCATGTGGTGGATCCCTGCGGTTCTTGATTCTGGCGTTACAGCAGTGTCTCGGATGGACTGAGGTACCCTCAACTCGGTTTAAGTGTTACAAAGGTTTTTCTGTTTCATCTGGACCATTGAGGGACACTCTCCATCTCTCTGACTGTGTCACAGTCAGTTTTTGAGATTGATGACTGTATTTATTGATAGGAGTCTGTCCTGAAATCTCCTGTTCTTACACTAAACAAAGACCCTTTTATATTCCTGTAGTTAGAGATGTGAATAATGACTATAACCATATTTGCAAAAGTTGGTGACCTACAAAATACACTCTAAATACATGTAAAGTAGGGATGCACGATAATATCGGCACAACATCGGTATCGGCCGATAAAAGCTTAAAATGACCATTATCGGTATCGGCCGATATGAATATTTCTGCCGATGAGCCAAACCGATATTCTCCAAGTGAAATAATTGACCTGTTTTTCAGATGTGAATGTCTGTCTACATTTGTAAAATAATAAATTTATGGTAGAATCAGTACAGAAGAGATACATGGATTTCTCTTCAGTAAAATTAAAGTTTAAATATATCAGTATATATTTGTAAATATATCAGTATATATTTGTATATATATCGATATCGGTATCGGCATCGGCCAAAATTATTTAGAAAATATCGGCATATCGAATATCGGCCAAAATCCAATATCGTGCATCCCTAATGTAAAGTATTTAAATATTTTAACAATATAGACCAAAACCTGTAAAAATGAATATTCAGGACTACTCTAACTCTTCAAATCAAAAATGGAGACTACCGTTTAAAAGTTTGGGTTAGGTAAGATTTTTTGAAAGCTGTCTCTAGTGTTAACTAAGACTAAACTTTATTACAGTTATTTATTTATTTGTTTATTTATGCTATTTTATTATATTTTAAAATATCATGTATTCCTGTGATGCAAAGCTGAATCTTCAGCATCATTACTCCAGTCTTCAGTGTCACATGATCCTTCAGAAATCATTCTATCATGCTGATTTGTGTATTATTAGAAAACAACATGCCCCTAATAAACTTAAAACCAGAAACAGGGTGCAAATATTAATATAATTTCTGGCAACTGACAATATGTTTTAAGTTCAGATGTGGCTTAAAATTCTAATAAAAAATGTAGTCTTGAGTCCATTGTGGCTCATGTATGTGTGTATGTGTGTTTGTGCAGGCAAAGTGAATATGAATGTGCAGTGGGAGGACGACTCTATGGAGACGGTTCCTGCTGTACCGGTTCGGATAGCCTTCATGTTGGTGGTCCATGGACGGGCCTCACGCCAGGTGCTGCGTCTCTTCAAGGCCATATACCACACGTCTCATTTCTACTACATTCATGTGGACCAGGTATGTCTTCAGCACCCATCCAGTTTTATAAATATTTACTTTCTATAATGATAAGAAATGACCGAACAGCAGGAGAGGAGTTGTGGGGTTGTTAGTATGTTAACACTACAAAATACAAAATGTAAAACATGTTAAAAAATGTTTATATAAAATGAATGTATAAAAACTATTTGCACTATTTGTATATGTATAAAAACTATTTAAACTCACTCATTAACTAATCAGTTGTTGGGTGAATAGTTAACCATCTCTAAAAGCAATAGTGGGGGATGGAAGGGGGGGTAAACAGTGGCCTCCAGCCCCTCTATTCATTCAGTTCAAAAACCTATTGGAGGTTTATTAAAGTGCCATACTTCAGTCTCTTTCACACCATTTACTCTCTCAGCTTGGCAAGTGATAGAGTGTGAACATGAAAGGCTGTTTGTTCACACACACACACACACACACACACACACACACACATATGATGCTGCAATCCCCCTCCCTTAATTACACACATACAAAAATACACTTAATGAGCTACTAGGATTTATGGCAGGAATGCGTAGGGTAAGTGCGCTGTCTTGTAATTTCAAAAGAGCAGGATAAAGAGCTGCGTTTCAATCAGTCCATCATTGTGGAGACAAGCTTTATTACTCAATAAAACGAGAAGAGGAAAAGAGAGGAGTTAAAGGTTGGGTGGTATAACACACAAAACACAGGAAATCAAATCTGTGATGTGTATATCTCAATAAGGACATAGTGCTTCACACAGTTCTTTACTTTTTTTTACCCATTTTTTTATTTTATTTTATTTGTTTGTGCATTTTTTTTGTCTTTTCCTGTTTAAAAATATTTAAACATCCCAAAAACAATACATGAAAACTTGAGAAAAATAAGATTGCGTTAGATCAGTAGCTCTCAACCTTTTTCTATTCACAAAAACCTTTGTATTCTAGTGTTGTTACTTTTCAAATTCCATGTTATAATTTTTAAACAAAACAAATTCAAGATAGATTTAAACATTCAGTGATCAAAATATTTTTGCCAAAATGTCACTGAAGATATTCTGTACAACCTGCCATATCAAACAAGACCACAGGGAGATGTCGAATGACTGCATATAAACTACTATACAGATCCATTCAGAATCACTAAACACACCAAAATACAAGTGAAAGTTCCTCTGTCAGAACAACTTGATCGTGTCTGTGTTTGGAGCGTTTAATGTCCATATGTACATAAACACCACTGATCCTCACAAACTTTTCCAAAACACGTATATTGGATATGTATCAGTCGATTTTGGTTATTTAATTGTGCATTAATTGTGTTTAGATGGCAAAGGTAATAAAAAAAAAATCATTTAATAGTTTTGTGTAATCTCTAGCAAAATTTTCAAATTAATATTTTCATATTGTACATTACAGTCTTGTTTTGCTTAAATTCACTTGTAGCATTTCAAATTATTGATTTAAATTGTTAGTGTTTTATTTTTTATTTAGACAAAATAATATTGGATAATAATATTACATATTTAATGACCAAACTTCAAAGTAATTGTTGGCTATTGGATTGAATTTTAATACATGTGCATGCATACTAAATGATCTTATGTTTGTTTAAAATGTTTTACCAATGGGCTAAGAGAAGTCCATTTAATTTGATTTAATTTCTTTGAAAACAAGTCCTATAATATATTGTGCAATTTAGCTTTTCAAGTAAATGCCTGGAAAACCAGACAAATTCACTGACTAAGAAAATGTTGCAGTGTACACCCATTACAGGAAACTCTGTGCCACTTTGAAAAAGCCTTATCCATTTCATTCAATCAGTTTTTCACCCCACAAGGTGCCCTTAGTGGATGTCAGACTTTGTTTATCTCATAATAACACTGGTCACATTTGACCGACTGATCCCAGATAAAGTTCGCAGGCTCTAAATTATCTTATTTCACTCCACAGCGATCCAACTACCTGCACAGGCAGATGGTGGCTCTAGCTCACCAGTATCCTAACGTCCGGGTCACACCGTGGCGCATGTCTACGATATGGGGTGGTGCCAGTCTGCTTACCATGTATCTGCAGAGCATGAAGGACCTGCTGGCCATGCGTGATTGGTCCTGGGATTTCTTCATCAACCTGAGTGCTGCTGATTACCCAATCAGGTGAGTCAGCGTTATCTCGCATTACTCCACTTTTGACTGATTATTCTGTTGATATGATTTGCATTGCTTGGATTGTCATTGTTTTCTCTCAGGAATGATTCAAGATTATTGGTTGCCACAGAGAACAACTGAGTTAACACCTGACTATAGCATTTAGCTGTGGGCTGCTGGGAGATTAGTTCCAAGCAATGTCACAATTTAGTTTAGCAGGGGGATTATGGGTAATTGCGATCACCATTGGCTGTTTGATCTGGTGTAAACAAGCTTGATGGTTCATAGAACTGTTAAGGGATTACATTTACGCATCTCATGAAGATTGTACTTGTTTATTCTGAATTAGCTCAATTTAAAATTGACAAAGCCCCACAACACAATAAAAAAAAATACAAGGAACTTGAAGATAGTGAACTTAAAGGGGCTCTAACATTAAATGAAAGCTTGTGGACTTTATTTAAAATAGAGAGATTAAATAAAGAAATACTTAATATTAGAAAGGAGCTGCGCCAGAAACTGATGCGTAGTTAAAATATATGTAAGTAATGTATATATGTATGTATATATATTTATATATATTAGGGTTTGGCGAGTTAACTTGTTATTATTTCATTAAACGCATTAATTGATTAACGCAACAATTATTTTATTGGGCATTAACACTGTTTTTTATTTTTATGAAAGTCCGTTGCTCACTGGCTCTGAATACACACAGAGAAACCATGGGTCACACTGGAGGGGTTGGATGTTGATCAGTACTGGCTTGGGATGGGCGTCATCATGTGTCTCAACCAAAGAGAGCATTGTGGGTGGGCCTAAGACTTCAGCAGCGCTCACTTGAATGCTCCCTATCAAATTATTAAGGCTAACAATCAACACTCACAAACCACTGTCCACTGTTATTTTTAACAGAAAAGAATGCAAAGTGCTCGTAATCATGACTTCATAAATGGGAAATAGGATGTTTCCGAAATGAACGTGAAGACAGCAGAGAAGCGCTCACGCTCAGCAAAGTGGAGTGCATTGTTTTGTTAATTTTGTGGTTTATTACTTTGAGTTGTTTGGGATGCGGTAACACACAGACGCACATAATTGTTAATGTCCTGGCAGTGGCAAATAGCTTGTTTTATATTTAATTTGATTACATTAATGTTATAAGTTGAGATTTACAAGAAATATTTTAACTGCCACTGACTATGTAAAAGGAATACTGCTGTAAAAAGCACCTTACTTGTTTAAAGTGTTTGCGAGCCAAATGTTATTGCTTTTTTGTTCATATAGCATTACTTTCAAAGAAAAAAATGCACAATACACTACTTTTGAATGCATTATTGAATTTTGTGCATAATCCGATTAATCGCAATTTAATTTATTAATGTTTGTGTTATATTAACAGATTCCTTATTTGCAGCCATCTTAAAATTCTAAATAAGCAACTAACTAATAAATACTTACAATTATGATAGCTAGTAATACAAATAATTACTACTGGTATTATTATTATTGTTATTATGTGGTTTAAATTGCATATTGAACATAAAATAAAAACATGTGATCATAATTAGGATTTTTTTTTTAAAGTCCACTATTTTTCTTTCCCAAATTTTCTTCACATAAAAAAATAAAAATGAAAAAATTATAATAAAATGCCCCAGTATTCCAGTATCTCATCACATCACCTGTAAGTCAACGTGGCAGTTCTGTAAGCCGAACTGTGTCTTGAGATTTAAATTATCACCGTGATAAATGCCATTAGCGTGCATAACTCTTCAGTCTGTAATGAGAGCTGGATGAGAGGTAGAGACTCCCCCGGCTATAATCAATATTACAGCCATGTCATTTTCTGCAGCCCTCAGAAATCAGGGTGTTAGAGATCGATACAGCCGTGTGATAAATTCTGGCCCATCCTGCGCAGCCGTTCAAGGTTAATCCTGCCTCTCTATCCCTCTGTCGCATGCCACAACCTCCAGACCGGAGAGGAAAGTTAGCTATGAGCCAAAGCCCCTTTAAAGCGGAACATCAAGAAAAATAAAATGATTCTTTTCATCTCATGCTCGGAGCAGGTTCAGGTGCAAGCTCTAAGTAGCCTGTCAGGGTGTGTGTGTGTGTAGTGCAGTGATATAGTTGCTATCATTTGTATTATACTGTGCAGAAACACCATTTCTCTAAAACATGAGTACAAATCGGTCCATTAAGGAGCCCAATCCAGCTCTTCTGGTTGTGGTAATGGAGAGTTATTTCTCAGTCCACTATCACAACAGAAACATGGGTCAGCAGAGATTAAGCTGTGAGGAAAATAAATTCGTCAAACGATTTGTTGAAGTCCACAACATGCAAAAGTATGTTTATATAAGCATGCTTATGCACTCTCAATTAAGGGTTGCTACCACAAAGCATCATTTTGTTTCTGTGTATCTGAAGTGTATTGAAGACTATAGAGTGCAGCAGTGCCTGCCCACTTGGTTAGCAGCCGTGGTTTTGTAACTATTTTTCCCATTCAAGTCTTTATATGAACCAAACCAACTAGATATAATGTGAACTTTGAGTTGAAGCAAAGAAACATCTGAATTTTAATATCTGGGCATCCTCTAAATTCTTAAATCTATGCTTGACACTTTTTACCAATGGGGCAAGAGAAGTACAGGTTAATATCTTCTGATATCTTTGGCAGTTTTGCTTTTCATGCAAAGTGATTTTATTTTCCAGGGGGGGTTTCCTGAAAAAAAGTTATTTGACATACCTGGGTGTGTTTAAGGGTAAGTAGATAAACTCAGCATTAGGCTCAAATAACGCAAGGTTTGGGTAAATCAATTGAGAGTTCAGGGTATATGTGACTGTAAGTTAACCTTGCTTTCTGGAGTTACACACATTGGATATTTATATACAGCAATATTTTATATTTATTGTAAAATATGCATATTAAGTATGCAAATATTTAAGTAGTTTGAGAGCATAGGGAAACTGACTTTACATAATTTAGTGCATTGTGGGAGTGGGCTGGCACTAAAATGCTCCTTTGGCGCAATTTCTAAAGAGTAATTTAGGCATAGTTATATATTATTTGATTGGTGGAGATTTCTCTGCATAATCCTGGGTCATGTCGATTTTACCTGGGTTTTCTGCTGTTGAACTATATTTATTCAAAAAAGAAGTTGAAATAATGCAGGCTGATGGCTTCAACGAAAGCATGTACCATCAATTACCAACCTTGTAGCTCACCCTACATCTGTCTTTAAAGGTTTGCAAGTTATCCTTGTTTCCCCTATGGAGAACCCAACTTTTTTACTTCCAGAACCAGACTGTTGCTCTCCAGCGCTGTAGGTGTAAGATCTCCTCTGATTGGACAAAAGTGAGCACAGACTGATAGATCAAGAGCGGGAGAGGCCTGTTGGGACTCCAAGAGACCAAATCACAATTTGGCTAGAAAGATTTGAAGGGTTATCGTCCTGATATTGAATGTTTTCTCACTCTTGCAACCAACAGCCTTTGACAGAGTAAGCTTGTGTGAGAAAGTAAGTGAGGTGCGAGACAGTCAGACGGAGATAGAAACAAAGCCATAGACATTGTTCAACTGCATGCCTGACTTCAATGTGTTTGCAGAAGGTTGACACTTGCGGAAGGCTTTGTCCGCATGTCATGACTGCGGTGTTGAGGGGTGTGCAGTACCTGTCTCTGCTGACTTAGCTGCTTGTTTCCCCCTCTAATTCCCTCCTGATGTCCGTCCTTCTGCATGGATGTCTGTGAAAGGGGCTGACAAAAAGCTCTCTGCTCTATGTGCGAGCCTGGACGCCAGGGGTGGAGGGCTCTGTTACACAGTGGCTTTGTTGCGAGCGCCTGGCTCTTTTCTTCCATTTATCCGCACCATCTTGCTCTTTTTCTCTGGCCCTGTTTTTAAGTCAACGCAGCTTTATTTATGGACTTTTCATGAAGAGAGAAAAAAGAGAAAACAAAGAGTCTGGACTCTGTTGTTCTCCTCTTCCCATGTGGTGACATGGGCTCAATGACGCCCTCTTCTGGAACGGAGCAGCTCTACAGACCGTCTCAGAATGAAATACTGTGAAGTACTATGCCGTATATACTGTATTTAATATATATCAGTGCTTCCCACACATGGACTTTACCTGCCCAGGTATATTTACACATGTTAGGTTTCATTTAATTTTTTTTTTTTTTGTGTCTTAATTTCTGAGCATTATTGATAGTTTGGTTACACAATTAATTGTATTTAATTTAATTCCCATTTAATTCATTGTAAACTATTGTATTTTCTGCCTGTTATTACATATTAAATGTAATAATAGCCTATGTAATTAAAATTAATTTAATTAAATTCAAATATTGTTATAAAATTACACATTATTTGTTATTTGTCACATGTAGTAGACCATTTTTTTGCCATGGGTAAAAGTAGGATTTTCCACCCGGCTACCACTGCAAGTATATTTCATACCTATGGGAAGCACTGCTCTGGGTGTGTGTTCACAGTGTGTGTGTGTGTGTGTGTGTGTGTTCACTGCTGTGTGTGTATACTTTAGATGGGTTAAATGCAAAGCACGAATTCTGAGTATGGGTCACCATACTTGGCTGTATGTCACTTCACTTCACTTCACTTTATATACTATAAATAGTGTATTCAGGTTCCTAAATGAAAAGAAATAGTGTGCATACTTGAGAATGTTCTCTCCTAACTGTAATTTGCATATTGTGTTATGATTGGTCTTCTTGCATTTATTCGCTTTTTTCAGAGTCTGATTTAAAAGTGTTCAAAAAAGATATAATTTGCTTCCAGTAGGGCACATTGCATTATGGTATAAAGTATTCCTCTTGATGTGCTCTGTTTGCAGTCTGTGCAATTGTAGCAGGTCATTCAAGTATTCGGTGCCTAGAGAAAATTTGAATACCATGAAGAGACATCAAAAATTAAGCGTAAACATCCACTCTGTCTGTCTCTTTCTCCTGCTCCCTCCCACTTGGACTGATGCTCATTATTATTGCACTGCAGTCAGATTTCAAATCTCACTGGTAGCTCGGTTACAGAATACAGCACTCTAATAGCCTGAGGTCTGAGTTTAGCCAGTGCGTGGGGTGAATGGCAGCTGTACATGCACTGAGCGCTGGAGCAGGGTTTCATTTCAAATGCCACCCTGGGTTCTGACACTGGAGGTCAGAGTGCATTTGTGTGTTGTGATCTTTTTATCACAGCAGTTAAACATTTAATGTGGCTGTATAACATAGGAATCTTAACAGGGTCAAATGATGCGATTTAATTTTTTTCTTTCTCTTTGTAGATCAGTAAAGTTTAAAACACTAAAGTCTCAAATCCAAAGATATTTTCTTTATAAAAGTTAAGACTCGTCCACACTAGTGTTGTCACGATACCAAAATTATTGTTTCGATACCGATACCTAGTCAAGAATTTCGATTTCGATACTTTTTCGATACTTTTCCTGAAAAGGGAAAATACACTCTCAAATATAATTGCTGTGCTTTATTTTAAAACCGGGACAACATTCTAATCATATAACACACTAATAAATGAACATATGAAAAGCAGATAAATTAAACATTAGAACAAAATATGAAATATCAAAATATATCATCAAAATAAATTAGAGCAATGACATTCAAGGTAAAGAAAGAATCAATTTAGCAGCATTATCTCAGTTATCATAAGAAACATAAGAGTAATAAATGTATCTTGTCTCTGAACTTTGAATAAAAATATGAACAGCGATTACATTAAACAATGTTTCTGAACTCAGAAGATTAAAATGTCAAAATATAAATAATATCAATTAAGCAATGGCATTCAGGTAAAAAAACAAAAAAACAAACAAATAAAATTTAGCAGCAATATCTCAGATATTGTAACTTATTCTGTCAGTTGTGCAACCTTTTCTTTCAGAAGAGAAAACTCAGCCAGTGAGCTTTAATGACCGTCATCTTTAGTGAGCGTCAGGTTTTTCTACAGTCGTGGACCGGCGGCCACAACAGTATCACTTGTGCTCGCTCATGCAGCCTAGTGATGCGCCTGTCGGGTTTTTTTCCAACCCTTGAGTCCCGACTCCAACTTTTATGAAATTATTTGGCCCACCCCAGCCCGCAAATAAAGTAAAATTTATTTTCTCATTTCTCGTTCACTGAAGTTCCTCCCTCCTATACTTGCTGGAGCTCGGCGCTAT
Organism: Carassius auratus; assembly: GCF_003368295.1. NCBI lineage: Eukaryota > Metazoa > Chordata > Actinopteri > Cypriniformes > Cyprinidae > Carassius > Carassius auratus. The sequence goes on from NC_039245.1 coordinate 2,942,049, forward strand.
TAGCAGCGCATGCGCAGCTCGTGAACAGTTCTGTGAATTGTTTCATCCTGTACTCAAGCATGTGATTTGTTGAATGTAGTGAACGAATCCGCCCTTCAATGAACGAGATTCGAGAGATCTTGTCATTCGTGAAGAGTTGAATGAACTGATACATCTCGTTTATGAAGGAAATGAATGAGTATACAGGGTCAGAGAGCCAAGCATGTAAATCTCGATCAGCAATCAGCAGATACAAAGCGCAGTTATAGGAGCTGTGCAGTTATGCTCGTTTTCATATTTAGCATACTGATAACTCCACGTTTAATCCCTGATTTATGTGCATATTATATATGAACTGTCTGACCAAACAATTTAAATGTTAATTATGCAAGAAAACCTCGTGCTTTGTTCATCTGAACAATTTATTTAAACTATTTAATGCATTTATACACACATTTTAGTAAAGCCAAATCAGTTTAGTAAAGCCACTAATGCAGCATCTCGCTGTAGTGCTTTTTTTGTAGGAGATTGTTGTAGACTTCAGGAGAGCACACACTCAGCATGTTCCTCTGACCATCAACGGTGCGACTGTGGAGAGAGTGAGCAGCACCAAGTTCCTGGGTGTGCACATCACAGAGGACCTCTCCTGGACTGAAAACACCGCAGCACTGGCCAAGAAATCACAACAGCGTCTCCACTTCCTCCGCAAACTGAGAAGAGCCAGAGCCCCACCCCCCATCATGTACACCTTCTACAGAGGCACCATCGAGAGCATTCTGTCGAGCTGCATCACTGTGTGGTATGGCGCCTGCAATGCGTCCTGCCGAAAGACTCTGCAACGCATAGTAAGAGCAGCTGAGAAGATCATTGGTGTCTCTCTCCCCTCCCTCCAGGACATTTATGGAACACGTCTCACCCCCAAAGCCCTCTGCATTACAGGTGATCCCACCCACCCATAACACAGCTTCTTCAGCCTGCTACCATCAGGGAGTAGACTGCGGAGTCTCCAGGCCAGGACCAGCAGACTGAAGGACAGCTTCATCCACCAGGCTGTCAGGAAGCTGAACTCCCTCCCAAACCTGCCCCCCTCCCCTCTTCTTACCCAGGCACCACTGAACTTTGAACCCCCCCCCCCCACTACTTATATGATGGCATGCACTAGTCACTTGTGCAGCATTGGTCTGCTTACTCACCGCTCACTACCTCATTCGGCATGGAACTACCTCATCAGTCAGTTAAATAACTGCTCTTGGTCACTTGTCACTTGTCACTTTAATCAGACTTAATAAGATATTCTAAATAAATGATTTTTTGCACTAAAAAATCTTTTAACTGCACTGTTGTTCACTTCATTGATTTGCACTATATTTGTCATTTACCTTGCGCTGCTTTATTTAACTTTATTTTTAACTTTATTTTTAATTTTATTATATGTCTTTTTTTTATCATTCCCCTTATTGTATAGTTGTATCTACATTTTATATTTGATCTAGTTATTTTTTAGGCTTTAATGTTAATGTTATCTGTATGCACCGGGGTCTGAGAGTAACACAATTTCGATTCTCTGTATGTATGTACTGTACATGTGGAAATTGACAATAAAGCAGACTTGAACTTGAACTTGAACTTTTTTCTGCTTGCGTGAGGAGAACAAACAGACGTCCATAGGGAGGCACTGGAAGCATGCGTTCCACACACCAACATGAAATACGTCTATTACAAATCTGGAACGCAGTCATTCTTTGAAGTATCGATACTAATAAATTTAGGAATCGTGACGTTTTTAATTTCCGAGAATCGCGATTCTTTTGAAGTATCGGTGCACGGTGAAGTAGGACACGACTGGACATCATGTTTATATCATGTTTCTAATGGGGTTTAATGTTAATGTCTTGTCGCTCTGGCCAGACAGGGCATCACAGTATGTTGAGGTATTCGGCCAATCACAACGAATGGATAGCTGGCCAATCACAGCACACATCACTTTTCAGACCAATGAGTTTTGTAGAAAGAAAATAGAGGAGAAACAATAATGTACAGAATGTGGAAAATAATGAGTTTTTTTTTTTTTTTTTACCTTAAACCACATAAACATAGTGTTCCTGTAGCTCAACTGGTAGAGCGTTGCGTTAGCAAGCAAGCTAGCGCAAGGTTGGGGGTTCGATTCCCCGGGAACACATGATAGGTAAAAATTGATGGCCTGAATGCACTGTAAGGCGCTTTGGATAAAAGCGTCTGCTAAATGCATAAATTTAATTTAATTTTAATTTTAATTTAAACACATTTCATTACACCAGATACACCAAATAATGTTCTTTTTAGCAACTTCATATGACTCCTTTAAGCTGAGACGTGTGAGATAAAGTAGGTATGTGATTGACGTGTGCGGCTGTAGGCATGTAGATGACATTTTGCAAGTGATGACAGGATGACAGAGCGTTTACTATGGAGCTAAAAATCACATCAACAAATTCACCTCAGCTATTTATAACTGTTTGGTTGCAAACAAACATTTGTTGCCTTCTTTTGGACACAAACTAGGAGACAGTTTTTTTCACTTTTTTTATTTTATTTTTTATTTATTTTTTTTAATTCAGAACCCACCAAACCTAGTTAATTTTAGTGAATAAGACTAAAACTTACTGTCTTTGCGCATACAATGTATAACAATTTTCATTTATTTTTATTTTTTCTTGTTGGGGTTTTTATTCCTGAGCTTGTTATACTGTACATGCAGTGTTCCTGGTCAAAAATGACTGGCCTACAAAAAATTGCTTATAAATTTCTTATTTTGCTATATTATAGTTTTGTATTTGTTTTTTGCTTCTTCTTTTTTATATACTGATGGCCTTATGATCCGAGCTTATGCACCACATTTTTCGCAATCAGTTCCAAAAATAAAAATAAAACCTGTGCTAACTGAAAGAAAACAAGTTGACAAAAAGATTGAATCCCAGATTTTGTGATCATAAAGCATAATGAGAGATTTGCAAGACATTTTTAAAGGCTGGTCATTTTTAACTGGGAACACCAAATTAGACAAATGATTTTCATCACAGTACAAGGGTTAAAATTTGTAAGCTTTATAAGAAGCTAATTTTTAAGGTTATAATAAAAATTTAAAAGTTAAATATAATGGTACAGCCCCTTTAATATTGAAGTCTCTCATTGACCTTCATTGTAAGAATGTTAGCAATTACTATCTAACAGTACTTTGAAAACTTTATTGCGATTCTTGTTCATAGTCGTGGCTAGTAACCAAAACGTTACTGGTTTGAACCCCCGAAAATGTGAGCTATGACTGACATTTTTCAAATTCCACTTTCCCTGGTATAGCGATAAATAAAGATTTCTTCAGTGTGATGTTCTTTCCTCTGTACCAGAAGCCTGCAGTGAAAAAAACAAATGTGAGAGAGGAGTGTGTATGGGGGAAAATGACTACAGATGTTCAAGCAATGCATTGCGACAGGCGTTGAAACAGGGCAGCTGGCATCAGGGGCTGAATCTGGCTCTGTTTGTGAGCTTGGACCCAGAATCCCTCATGCTCCGCGTTCATTTACACTGTGGCTCATTAGCCTGATTAGCAAACTCTCTGTTGCTCTTTCTCTCCAGCACTTGTTTTCTGGTTTCTCTTTCAACATTTTTTCAATGTCTCCTCAGGACCAATGATCAGCTGGTGGCCTTCCTGTCCAAATACAGAGATATGAATTTCATCAAGTCCCACGGGAGAGATAACGCTCGGTGAGTGTTGACGTGTGATCACGCTGATGGCTTATGGTGCCCAAGACACTTAACACGTGCCAGTCGCACAGAAGGGTGCCTTTTTATAAGGGATAAAAATACATTTGTAATTTGCATTGTTGATAATCGCCAACAGATTCATCAGAAAACAAGGTTTGGACCGGCTTTTCTTCGAGTGTGACACCCATATGTGGCGGCTTGGAGACAGGAAAATTCCAGAAGGCATATCAGTTGATGGAGGCTCTGACTGGTTTCTGTTGAACCGAATCTTTGTGGAGTATGTCATCAACTCTCAAGATGACCTTGTGACCAACATGAAACGTTTCTACGCATACACACTTTTACCTGCGGAGGTGAGACACCAGAATAATGCACAATTCATGTCAAAGATGAAAAATGTGTTGTTTTCCAGCAAAAATATCTAAATATTCTTAAAAGGATGAAAATGTACTTGCCTGAATACGATTATTTAGAGAATGTATATCACATTACATTTATTATTGGATTTTCTTATTTTTAACAAATCTAAATAAATTCATGACTGGGGTTTAAGTTTAAAATAAGTGAAGGTAATATTTTCTCATATTTGCGATTATATTTTATATTCAAGATATACTTAAATATTTTTTTTATCTGAGAAAATTTTCATTGAAAATCAGATTTATTTTGTTTTAAGGATGTTTAGATATTTTTTCCTATTAAAACATGATAATAATAATGATCAAGAAAATGACTTTGCACAATATTCCAAGGATTCTGCTACATTAATTCACTAGATTAATGTTTCATTAATATTTCTCACTTATTCACGAGTTTGAAGTTTACGATGATAAATTGAGTAAATTTCCAAAAAAGCGAGATGAATTTGCATAGTTCTGTTTGCTCATTTGCATTGTGTGTTTGCTCATTTGCATTGTGTGTTTGCTCATTTGAAATGACTGTGTCAATGTGTTAGTTTTAATGAAGGGCTTTTTGACGTGCTGCGGCAAAATTGGATTCTTCGCTCCATCTAGGTCTAGTTATTCACCGCTGAGATATTGGATATTGTGGCTTGAGAAGGCAATTGGCTCTTTTTTACTGATGTAGACATTTAACACACTAGACCTCCTGACAGGGCCATTCTGTTAGACATCCATCTTCGTTTTATCAGATGTCATTATTCTGCTTCAACCTCTTAGTCATCTGTTTTCTTCTCTTTCTCTTCACCTCTCACCATCCCTTCCCATTTATCATCCTCCTCCCCGATCCTCTCTCTGTCTTCACAGTCGTTCTTCCACACGGTTCTGGAGAACAGCCCACACTGCCAGAGCATGGTGGACAACAACCTTCGTATCACTAACTGGAATCGAAAGCTGGGCTGCAAATGTCAATACAAGCACATCGTGGACTGGTGCGGCTGCTCGCCGAACGACTTCAAGCCCTCGGACCTGCCCCGTTTCCAGGTGAGCGTCTCGTACCCTTCCCGCGATGCTCTCTCGCTCTCAGGCGCCCTCTTGGTGTCTGACTGTATCAGTGCAGCCGGCGCTAACAGGAACGGTTCAATGAACCTGATCAGTAAACACTTTTAAAGCCGTTTGCGTGACAGCGCTGACCTCATGCTCGAAGGAGACCTAGGCTACGTCCTGTTTAGTCTGAATAAGCACAATAGGCCTTTAATTTACCTAAAACAAACACCTAATAGTGTGAGACCAGCTCTTCAGTCAGTAGCGATTTCAATCATGATTAGAAATCCAATGAGACTCAACTAAAGGAAAGCCTTGTTAACTCGTGCCTACACAGGGGATCTGTAATTAACTCTGGCCGGCAGAAAAGGACGATGAAGGATCAATGGCAAGGCGGTCTCTCATCAAAAGGATTCTGGCAGTGAGTCTAGTGTAGTGGAATGAGGCTGTGGAGCTTGACCACAGAAGCCAGTTCCCTACCTTTGGTCTGGAAGTCTCTCATTAGTCTTAAAATGGGCATGCCCGACTCCAGTGACTCACTCTCTCTACTGTAAATGGAGCTACAGACCCAGTCTGAATGAGTTTTAAAGTTGTCGTTCCCAGTCTGGTGATTTTCACATTGTGAATCACACGTTTTCCATTCTGCTGCAACCGAACTGCAACTTTGCATTTTCTCTCTAGGCCTGTTTTTCTCCATGTCGTGTTGCTTGTGGTATGGTTTCACATTCGGCAGGCCGTTTCCTCATAAACTCCTTACTGTGCGCTTGTGTGCCAAACCTTGACATCATCACCGTCTGCCACATCAGGCAGCTTTTGCCACTTGCTCGCTTTTTTCAAAACCAACCAGCTTATGAAGCCACTTTTTTTTTTAACCCATTTAACCACAGTGGTGGATCTTGATGTTCATATATTCAAATTAAAGTACAATTTCTGTCATTTATAAGTTATTTTGGCCCTGTTTTATTTATAGCTAGTGTTTCCTGCTCTGAAATAAGGGCTGAAAACCCAGCACAATCATCTGCGTATTTCGAGCATCGCTAAATGTTTACAGCCACAACTGCTCTACATAATGGAGTCCTTTCACAGAGCCTGCTGTTAACTCATTCAGGCCTGTGCTGGGGGAAGGGTCTGCGAGTGTTTAGCAGGTCATTATCACTGAAGGCATGCCCATAGTGAGTATTGAGTAATTACTGCGTGACAATACTTCCTTTCTCACAGACAGCTCTGAAGAAAAAGGACAATGGGAGAGGAAGGGAGGCTTGAAATGTGTCATGGCAGTTCAGTTTTTATCCAGGCATTTCTCACCCCTCACCCTGCAGAGGTCTAAATTGTACAAAGAGCTTCCTCGACATGCCTCTCCAAATCACTTTATTATATTTCTTATGCTTTCTCTCTTTCTCACATGTTCTTTACCTTCTATTAACGGTTATAGCTGAATTCTGTTTAAAGGGATAGTTCACCCAACAACAAAACTTTTATCATTTACTCACCCTTGTGTCACTCCATATGACTTTTTTTGTGGAGCACTAAAGGGAAATGTTTTAGAGATTTGTACTGTTCGCTCTTTTCTATGCAATAATAAAAATTAAAAGAATCATGAGTTGCGATGTCCTATTCATAAACAGTTTCCAAATAAACACATCAGTCCAGTTTAATATTCTGAATGATTTATGAATCAGTCTTTTGAATCAGATCTTTCCAATGAATCACTTGATTTAGTTCATAGTAGACCTTAGTCAGGTTCACTGCTGAACGGAATTTAAGAACAGTTTTTACAGTGGCACACCCTGTATAAATGTTCTAGATCATATCTTTTTCACAAATTGCAACTTTTAGCATTATTTTATGGAGTTTCTGATTACTTTAAGTACACCGTGTCTATACTGGATAACAAATCCCCAACAGTAAACTGATGCCTTGTTCTCTTTATGACGTTCTGCCACAGACTTGCTGTTTCAGCGCGTTGCGACACGACAACTGTCGCATCCCGTGTAGACATAGTGTAAGATTTTTATTTTCTCAGAAAGACGTTATTTTAGCTGAACAATCAATACGTTGTTAAATAACAGTGCAATCTCTTGAATGCACTGCATTTCTGTCCCTCACAGCCACTGTTGGGAACGTTACTTTAAAAAAGTAATTAGTTATAGTTACTCACTTCTTGTTCCAAAAAGTAACTGAGTTAGTAACTGAATTACTCTATAATAAAAGTAACTCGTTACCAGGGAAAGTAACTATTTGCGTTACTGTAAAAAAAAGTTGCTATATGTCAAATATATATATATTTTTTTTGCAGTTTTCACAAGTCAGCTAAAATGAGTAGAACAGACAGGTGTTCGTATATAACTTACGATATTTATTGCATGTCAACAGACAGCAAGAATTAAATCCTGCACTTCAAGTATTATCTTTGTAAGAAAAGTGTTTTGGCCACTAGCTTTGTAGATGCGTGTGTCACACATTACATGTACACATTACATGCACGTTCTTGAATTGACGACAATGAATTTGAATTAGTGCTTATATCTGCACCTTGAAAATGCCAACTTTTCATCGCTCGCCTGACTCGACATCTCGGCTGCTGCGAATCTCTGTTTAGCTGTTGCGTTCTTGCATGTGTGTGTGTGTGTGTGTGTTTGGCGCCGCTAGCGCACTGGCTCTGATTGGCTACCATGAAACACTCTGCCTTAGCCAATCATAATCGCTTATCTCGTTATTAACCCACCTGCTCACTCGCTGTGTGAGCCAGGGGTACGTTCGGATAACATAGTTTATTAAATCAATGCATAGTAACGCACCGCATTTAACGTTCAGTAAACGACGGGAAAAGTAATTAGTTAGATTACCCCGTTACTGAAAAAATAACGCCGTTACCTAACGCCGTTCTTTTAAACGCCGTTATTACAAAAACACTGCTCACAGCCTTGTTTTCATTCCTGTCAGAAATGATGGCACTACCCTGGCTGCGGTCTATTACTGGTTTAAATTGTTTGTTTATAAGTCGCACTGATTATGTTCTTCTGAACTTTCTCTTTAGTGTTGCATGGAAGAAAGAAAGTCATGCGAGGTTGGAAAGCTATGAAGATGAGCAAATGATGACAGAATCTTAATTTTGGGAATTTCCATTCCTTTCATGATTGTGTTTTGATTTTTCCATCTTCTAGGGAGGTCTCCTGAAATCTGTCTGTCAGGGGTCTGATGTTGCCTGAAAACTATTTCAAGCATGAATATTTTTGGTTCTTCACAGATGTTGTCCCTCTTCTTATCTGTTTTACGTTACATATGTTAGTCTGCGGGGAGGCGAGGTGGATGTGAATAAAAAGCAACACCACCGTTTCATACCAGAGATATGCCACTTTGATTTGTATTTCTTGCTGTCAATTATCTCTGGAGAATTTCCGTTTTTGATTCTTTTAGCTCCCCCCCCCCCTTTTCTAGCACATTATACTGGATGTTGTGCCACGCTTTTCAGTTTTCAGTAGCTTTGCCCTGTCACTATCTCTCTTTCTCTTCCTGCTTCTCCCAGTCTCAGCAGGTTGTCTTGTCTGTCAGTGTCTCTCTGTCTACACACTCACGCTCTCTATTTCTTTCTCTCTCTGTCTTTGTCTCCATCAGCAAACCACCAGGCCCACGTTCTTCGCCAGGAAGTTTGAAGCCAGTGTAAATCAAGAGATAGTGAATCAGCTGGACGCCTTCCTGTTCGGGAGTATGCCCCAGGGCACGCCGGGTCTCAAGGCCTACTGGGAGAATGTTTTTGATGAAGCGGATGGTATTCACAGCCTGTCCGACGCGCATCTCACTCACTATCATGCCTTCGCCCGATTGGGTCTGGCACGGACTGCCACCTCTTTACAGGGTGACACAAGTGACAACAGCTGCAGGTCAGTACACAGTTTATTTTAATTTTCCTTGAAGTGCAAAATGAGGTGTCAGGATTTGCTCTTTTGGTTTAGATGATCTAAATCTGTTGTTTTGACTTGTTTGGGATTTGCCATTGGCTTTTGTTGAATGGAAAAGAGCTGCTTGTGCCTTTCTGAAAATCAGTGGGTTTACATCAGGACCCAGATTTTACACTGGAAATCATGAGACGACTTAAATTTATTGATGGTAGTTTAATGATGATGGATTCATACTCAATTGATTCATAATCAATAAGTCATAATTGCACATAATAGTTGACACAAACCGTTTTTAATTCTCATTGCAAGAGAACTTGTTTTTAATGTAGTTTACATGATTTTACCTTCAGTTGGGGCTGTTTATAGTTTCTAACCAGTGACAGAGAGATTTGCAACAAAATTTACAAAGAATCTGATTGGATGCACAGATCGAAATATTGAAATATTGTAATATTGTAATAAAGTCCATTTTCAGTCATTTATAAAAGTGATTTTAAAATTATAGATCATTAATAAATAATATTAATACTACACCCTCATTTTGAGTATATATATTTAAGTAAATATAGTAAGTAATGTTATGTAATGTAATGTAATTAATGTTAATGTTAATGTATTTAGTTGATTTTATTACTGTTGTACTCCATTAAAACCCATTCATATTTCTCCATTAAAACCTCCATAAATATGTTTGGACTGTGATATGTTTTAGATAGCTTATGACTTTGAATTTCAGTTGAGTAATGATCCTGCAACTCTAGACCATCCTTTCTGATTGGCATCCCACCAATCACTGCTCGTAATAAATCATTGTTTATTAAACAGCACATTAAAACATAATTTCATTTCCAGTGAGTTGTTCCACTGGGTTTTTCTTGTTTTTTTTTTGTTTGTGTGGGTTTTTCATAGTAATTATTATGGTTTGTTTAGAACCGTATGTATATTGGCATTCTGGCTATTCTGAAAGCTGAAGAAGTACACACTCATTTGTGCTGTCTGCCGAGGGAAGCGCAGCTTTGTTTGATCTCACTTGCAGCAGATCTGAAGTTCCTCAGCTGTCCAAACATCTGTCATTACTGAGATAGAGAAGAGAGAGAGACGGACGGACAGAGTCTGGCTGCTGTGTTTATGTGTTTATCAGTGCAGTAATGCCTGGCGTCGCTGCTGTTTCTGTGCGAGGAGAGCCCGGCGCATTCAGACAAGTGAGCCACAGTATTTGGACCCTGCAGTATTTGGACTCATCAACACAAGGAGGTGGTTGTTGGTGGCCGGTGGGGGTTGGGTGGTGGTGCTCAGGGTCCACGAGTGAAGCAGCGCTCTGTTTTCGCAGCCCTCTGTGACATCAGCGGTGAGAGGCAGAGGTGGGCCGCTTGAATAGCTGCTCTGTTAGTCCCAGCTTGCTGCCCACCTCCTGCAGTGACAGAGGACGGGGGAGGAGGGGGTGCCGCACCGGTGTAAATATTTGCTGTTCTGCTTGTCAGGCGAGCGGTGTTGGAATGGAGCACCTCCAGCCTGTGCTGGAATACTGATGAGAGGTGGAGACCGCTCCGCTTGGCCGCCTGTGTCTCTATCAGCTCCTGCTGCTCCTCCTTCTGTCTGTCTGTCTCAGCGTCTCACAGCACAGCGCTTCACTCACCGCTCTACAAGCCCACATCTAGAGAAAATAAACTTCACTCAGAATACACAATTATTGGTTTGGTTTCTAAGAAGTTTTGTCAGGGGTTTTTTTTTTTGCGGTGAAAAGCTTGTTAACAAGGCCAGAGGAAATTATGAAATACTGAAGACAATTACTAGTCGAATAACTGGTGTTGGTTTTTACAGTGCAAACTCTCTTAACCGTTTATTAAAAAAAAAAAAGATATATATATATATATATATATATATATATATATATATATATATATATATATATATATATATATATATATATATATATATATATATACACACACACACACACACACACACACATACATAAACTACGGGTCAAATCTTTGGGGTCAGTAATAATTTTTTTAATAAGCTGAACTGAACTGCCTCTTATGCTCACCAAGGTATTTATTTGATAAAAAAAATACAGTTAAAAAAAGTAATATTGTTATGTATTATTAGCGTCTTTAAAAAAACATTACTTCAGTCTTAAGTGTCACACGATCCTTCATAAATCATTATAAAATGCTGATGTGATGCATAATGAACAATTTTGAAAAAAATTGCAGTGCTTATTATTTTTGTGGAAATAATGTTTTGTTTTTTTAAGAAAACAAACTTTTTTTTTTTACTTTATAAATCCCTTTACTCTAACCTTTGATAAATTTCATGCATTGTTAAAGAATAACAGTATAACTTTATTTCAAAAGATCCCAAGCTAACAAAAAGTAGTGTATACAAGGTATGAGTGTGTGTGTGTGTGTGTGTGTGTGTGTGTGCGTGTGTGTATGTGTATATATATATATATATATATATATATATATATATATATATATATATATATATATATATATATATTTCCAGTAAGAAATATTATTAACATAATTCCCCAATGAAGATGGCATTGATAAATGTGGCAGAAGTTAATTTTGCATCCTAAATGCAAGGCTTGTGAATGATTAAATGAGGGTTATATGACTTCTTTTGTGCCTTTAGGTATTTTGCCATGGGACATCCTGTGTCTGTCCACATCTACTTCCTGTCTGATGAGTTCCAGGGATACCTGGTCAGGCATCATGCCACCAACCTGGCAACCAGCAAACTGGAAACCCTGGAGACCTGGGTTGTGCCCAAACAGTTCTTCAAGTTCACCAATCCACCCAATACCTTCAACAGATTGCAGTTTGCAGAGGTTAGTAAACTCACTGTATTACAGTACACACACACACACACACACACACACTGGAGAGGAAAGGTTTTTGTATATTCGAATAGTTAAGGGATGATGGGTAGCACATTTATGTATTTTCTGTTTGTCGTTTTTATTCCTCAACAAACTGTCATCGTGCAGTTTTCATAAATAAATATTTTAAGACATTGCTTATTTTCTTCTGGCTCAGAGCAGTAGAAATGTCTTGGCAGTCTATAGGTGCAGAATCGCCCCCACAGTACCCTCAGAAACTATGCATTGCGAAGAAAATTGACCTCCGAATATTATTGGCAATCTTACACTGCTGCACATTGTGCTTGACATACTCTGTTAAACAACCAATAATTCAGCCGTTCTTCATTGATTTAGCTGTCAGGCAGCGCCATACCTGTCATCTTGCCCTTTGGCGTAATCAGTGATTTGTCTGCCACGAGTATGGGGATAAAATAATGACTTCACGCTGAACTGCCCTCAGTTTATCTGTTGGAAGCTGAGGGTACATGTTCAGTTTCAGACACAAGAGTTAGATGCAGATGGATGACTTGAAGCTGGATGTGCACATCTCGAACTAGCGAATGTGTTTTAGAAATATCCAGTACAAATGAACAATTGCTCAACTCTATTTTTAATTAAAATATTTCATTTTTATATCTGTTAAATGATAATAATAATGTGAGTAATAAAAATAAATAATCTTTGTTTGTGATGCATGCAATTTTTCCGGATGTATGTTTTTCAATTGAAGGATGAAGTTATGGTTGCTGATAAAGTATTTTTGCCATCACAGTAATAAATGCCATTTTAAATAATAAAATAGCAAATAGTAATTATACAATGAATACATTTATACATTGTCAAGTAAATTTGAGTTTTATGAGAATAAGAGACTTTATATAGACTAAAAAATCTTACAGACACCAAACATTTGAGTTTTAATGTTAATTATATATTGTATATAGATGTATAGCTAGTAAGTGTACTTAATTCATCTGTGTGGCAGACATTTTGGAGCCTGTCTGGACTTATTTCCCAGCATCCATCATCGGTGGGACACCTGTAGACAAGACAGCAGAGCTGTAAAGTGCTTAAAACAGATCCAGCTGGGTCTCAGGCATCTTCCCAACAGAATGATCAAACTGATTTGCCATGTTTTACTGAGGTGTGAGCACGGCCAAGGAGGGATACGGGACAGGACAGGTCAACCGTCAGAGACTCCAGCTGTCGGTCACGTCCTTCTGTAGAAAGCTCTGTTGTTTTGTGGCCAGGGTTAGGTAAAGTTAGACGCTCCTAGCCACCGGCACCCAGCATCCCTCAAGTCAAATTACCTCACAGTGGGAGAAACATTACACTGGGCACTGCTGATCGTTGGATTCAATTATGCTCATCTCAGCTGGTACTGGCTGTCCCAATTGATGCCATCTGTTTACTTACGATGGAATCTTGTGCAATTTATTTGGCTGTATGTGCTTCTCTTAGAGAGCTCAGAAATCCCGGTACTCTGGTTTCTTAGGGCACTGAATTTCAAGGATACAGAAAGCTTGCACTGCTTCCATAGCAATGAGGGCCTGGAGAAAAAAAATAGAAAGAAAACATGATTTTGAAAGAGATTTATTTTGCAAGGATTCATTAAATTGCTCAATTATGTGACAGTAAATTATAATGTACAAGGTTGCAAAAGATTTCTATTTTAAGTAAATTCTGTTCTTTTAAACTTTGTCAAAGAATCCTGAAAAAATGCAAATCAGTATATGAGGATGATTTCTGAAGGATCATGTGACACTGACGAATGGAGCAATGATGCTGAAAATTCAGCTTTACCATCACAGGAATACGTTACATTTTAAAATATATTCAAATAAAAACTACTATTTTACATTATAATAATATTTCATAATATTAAGATTTGTACTGTATTTTCATCAAATTAATGCAGCCTTGGTAAGCTTAAGAGTAAAAATAAAAGATTTAGTGAAAATTAACATGTGTATGTGATCTGTCTGTACTTGATCTGTTATTCACCCACAGCATTGATTGTTTAATCATTTATTTAAAAGTGACTTTAATATCATTCATTTTCATGATAAATGATCTCCAGAGTGAATGAGAACATTGGTCTGTGTCAGTACTTGAGCCGTACTCACAGAGCTGTGAATGTACATTAGTCTAAAAGATTGGGGAGGAACTGCTCTTGACTTTCTTATTAATTATCTGTTCTTTGTTGTTTTTTTCTGAATCATCAGATTGGAACAGACTGGGATGCTAAGGAAAGGATATTCCGGAACTTTGGGAATCTAATGGGACCCATGGACGAGCCTGTGGGAATGCAGAAATGGGGGAAAGGGTCAAATGTGACCATGACTGTGGTGTGGATTGACCCCACCAATGTCATCGCTGCCACCTACGACATCCTGATCGATGCCAGTGCTGAGTTCACTCACTACAGGCCTCCGCTGAACCTGCCCCTGCGGCCCGGCATGTGGACCGTACGTGTGCTGCACCACTGGAGCCCTGTGGCAGAGACACGCTTTCTCATCACTCCCCTGACCCACCACAAACACCTGCCCATACGCCAAGGTGAGCGTTCCACTGTAGACTGAAGATGACATGATTCACCAAACGGTTCTTTTTGATGATTCAGTGGAACTGATTCCAAAGTGGGAGAATCTTCAGTGTAAGAAATTAGTTTGGGAGTAAAAATGTGAGTTGGCGACATGATAGAATTTACGTTGCCTTATTAAAAAGTTAGTGATAAACCATGTATTTAACAACATTTTTCATATAAAAAAAGAAGACAAAAATACACTGCATGATGATTCAAATAATTCAGTCAATCATTAATTAAATCAGTTTTTTTTTTTTTAACAAACCATTTGAACAAAACAGTTCCCTAAAATGAACTAAACTTTTTAACGCTACTCTTTTACAGCAGTGTTCTTATTGTTATAAAATTTTCTATAATTAACGATTTAATGTACTACCGTTAATTATATTAATATAAATTAAATTACATTTATGCATTTAGCAGACGCTTTTATCCAAAGTGACTTACACTGCATTCAGGCTAACAAATTTTTCCCTGGGATATGAACCCCCAACCTTGCGCTTGCTAACACAATGCTCTACCACTTGAGCTACAGGAACACATATAACTATATAATAACTGTTTCATTTCATTTAATATCAACTAATAAACTATTTAAGATATAATAAAAATACTTTTTGTCTAATTAAATAAAGCTAAAATATAATAACATAAATCTTAGATGAAAATATGGAAATTAGAAAGTTTTCTTTGGCAAGAGCTGAAATAAGTATTACTAAGAACTAATATTATTTACTAATACTAAAATAAAATTGTTATTAAATCTAAACAGAACGAAAACTCTTATAAATTACATACTGTAACAAAATAAGATATAAAATTCAACACAATATATAATAAATACTATAATAGTATATAATTAAAATACACTGGATTAAACACAGAATTTTACCCAAACAAAAACAGTAGATAACCTCCCGTCCTCCAGCGTAAGCACGACACATACTCAGTACCAACTAAACTTAAAGCTAATGTGGATGTTAAAGTGCGTTCTCCAATCCAAGTTAACAAACATCAGCTTTAAAGTTAATGGGGGAAATATAAATGGCGACACAACAAACAAAATGGGTTTTTTTTCCAGTCAACTCTCATTGTGAAGGACATATGAAATCAATGTGGTCTAAACTTGCCATCGTAGTATAGAATATCACTGGAGAAAATGCTCTGTGTTTGAAGCTTTGATTTATGCCATATTGCAAGCTCATATATATTCAAAGCGGAATGAGACATGCTCCTTCCTCCTAATATAACGACTCATCCTCTTGCACTTTTGTATTTATTTATATTTTTTTTTTTTTTTTTTTGAAGCCCATAGTCTGACACTAAAGCATACCAAGCGTAACCACCCCCCACCCTACACCTCCACCACTTTCAAAGGCACTATCTGCCTTCACGTGTAGCTCTGTGCCTGGGCAGCTTGGTTGCCTATATATATCCCCAGCTCACAGTCACGAATGAGTTATACACCACACCGGGTCACCTTTCATTGGAATAAACTCAAAAACATTACTGTGCAGGGGCCGCGAAAGGTATCTTTAGCCCATTAGGAGCATTTCAAAATAAGTGTGGTGTGCGGTCATCAGCAGATCTGTCCTCAAAATGCTCCTAATGAGGGAGAGCTTGTGATTGTGTTTCGGTGTGCCCCTGTCGAGGGAATGGGCGGGTGAGAAACACATGTGATTTACCAGACTGTCGTATGATTAATGTCTACAGCAGGCACAGAGTCCTTTTGTGCGCCGTGCCTTTGCACCCACAGCTAATAAAAGTTTATGGAGTGTGTTTATGCGGACGGCCCAGGCCTATCCATGCACTTCCTATGAGCGTGAAATGGCATGTTCTGGAAAGAAGGTGGACGAACCTGGAGAGAGGGGTCAGGAAGAGACACAGAGGGTGATCTGTGAAGTGTGAGGAGCCCCAGGAATTCACAGCTTTACCTTCAGGGCCGACGTGTCTATCCTTACAGCTAAATGAGCTGTTTTTAGCCGTCTGATGTAAGATCATGTGATGGAGGCTGGTGGTCTAGTTTATATGTGAAGATGTGTTTAATATTGAAATATTAATAGATGTTTTATGACATTTTGATAGAGAGATTTTGTAAAATCCCAGCTGTACATTTCTTTTCATGTCCTCGAAAAGAGACTGAATGAATTCAAACTAAAACCGCTCAGTAAATGTTACGTTAAAGCATCTCGTCATCTTTTTTCATCATATTTCTTAGAAATCTTCTGTAACGTTATAAAATGTCTTTACTATCACTTTTGATCAATTAAACGTGCAAATAAAAGAATTAAAAGCAAATAAAAGAATTACTAATATATAGACTAAATTTTAAAAATGAAAAAAAAGTAATTCAAAATAATTATAAAGAATTCTAAAATAAAATAGCATTTTATAGATAGATAGATAGATAGATAGATAGATTTTCTTTAAAGTTCACTGCGCAAATATAAATCAGCAAGCAACAGCTCCCATAGATGAATAAAATGCAAAAAGTCCTTGAGTAGTCTTTTTTTTCTCCCAAAAAAAAAATAAAATCAGGAACTGTTCTTTTTTTTTTTTTCATGTTTAATAATTTCAAATTGTCCAGCAAATTCAGTCATAATCCTGGTTTTGCTTTGCTTCATTAAGTCTTTTTTTTTTCATTAAAACTTTTTTTTCTTCTCCCTCACAGAGGATGCTTTAAGAACGCACAACGGTCCGGCCAAGAACAGCTACATGGAGCAGAGTTTCCATGGCTTGAACCCCATCCTCAACATCCCGGTGCACCTGGGTCAGGTCGAAGCAGCCGAACACAACGCAGAGCTCACGGGGCCCGAGCTGGAGCGCTGGGTGGACGGTCTAGTGGGCGAGGTGTGGTCAGCTGTGGACGTGTGTTCAACAGGACCCAGTGGCTGTCCGGTCATGCAGACTTGCAGGGAAACGATTTGGAGCTCTCTCAGCCCGGACCCAAAGTCCCAGCTGGGCTCACCCAAAACCAACGGACGAATCAGGTAGCAGCATTCACTGCCCTGAAGAACCCGCCTTTTTTCATTCCTTAGGCCATCTTGTTTTTATTATTTATTTTCCAGCATTGCTCATGTGAATATGAGCAAAACGGCCCTCTTTCAAACGCAAGACACAGGGCCTCAAAAGTGTACGCTGGGACGTTTTTGATGATTCTTTTTTATTTTTAAATGTGTGCCCTCTCTAGTGATGTGAGTGCTGTCAGGCTTCTTTATATTTAATTTATTTTGATTACTGTGATTGAATCTTTGTCAACCAGAGGCAGCAGGTGATGCCTAAACGTAGGTGTTACAGTTGAATGCTGGGATTGGGATATTAAGCACAGAATGGACCTTAACTCTGGTTTGAAGACCAAAAGGGATGTTTGTATACGAAACCTCTTTATTTAAAAACAAACACACTTGCACCTAACATTAATGATTGTTTTTCGACCTATAACTCATTAAAACTAGTTTTTCAAATTGTATGTAACTGTCCATAGTTTCTTTCACTGGATCAAATGCAGTTAAACAGACATTTAAATTCCCAAATAAAGTCTCCTATTTAGTTTTAATCAGTTATTGGTTGAAAAACATCTGTTTTTAATAAAACCTGAGCTTCTGACAAATAAAAGAGATCCAGTGTCGTGCAAGATGCCAACCTCCACAGAATCATATGACCTTCGGACGCAAAGAGGTAGCAGTTTGACAGTTAGTTAAAAATGTGTCACTCTTCTATATAATCAAAATGGCCTTTTTGGTTATACTTTTGTAGCTACAATTAATAAAAAGTACAAATAATTAATGGTTACGTGTGTGTCAAAATAGCAGGCTGATCAAGTATCAGTATGCTAAGCTGGCAGTATAAATATTTAGTGGTATGCTAAATGCTAACAGGCTTATAGGTTAGAGATATGCAGAGCTAGCGGGTCGGATAGCTTATGAGCTAACAGAAAACAGAACAGGAAATGTTTTAATTGAGCA
This sequence comes from Carassius auratus, assembly GCF_003368295.1. NCBI lineage: Eukaryota > Metazoa > Chordata > Actinopteri > Cypriniformes > Cyprinidae > Carassius > Carassius auratus. The sequence goes on from NC_039245.1 coordinate 2,960,537, forward strand.
TTTTTTACTTTCGTTATATAATGTGATATGTACTACCATTGAAAAGTTTGAGGTCAATAATATTTTTTAAAGAAGTCTCTTATTCTCACCAAGGCTACATTTATTTGATCAAAAATACAGTAAAACATTAATATTGTGAAATACAGCAAGAAAATAAATAAAAATACTATCATATTTAAAATGTAATGTATTCCTGTGATGGCCAAGCTGAATATTCAGCATCATTAATTCAGTCTTCAGTGTCACATGATCCTTTAGAAATTATTTTAATATGATGAATTGCTGCTCAAGAAACATTTCTGATTATCATCAGTGTTGATAACAGCTCTTCTGAATATTTTTGTGGCATTTATTTTTATTTTTTTAACAGTAGTGTAGAAGTGTAAAGACATCACAAAATCGTTTAGCTAACTTTTCTAATAAGGCATCAAATAGAGTACTCAATGTTATTTTAGTCAGTTAGTTAGCTTTAGGGTCCAAGGGGGATAGGATTCTGTGGAGAGGTCAAAACTTGCATGACTTCGAGCCACAATTGTTTAAGCGGGAGAGTCTGGAGTATCTTGTGCTCTGGAGTAAGAGACTGACTGAAGTGTTGTTCTGTCTGAATGCTGTTCCCCTTCAGGCTGTCGAAACTTGAAATGGAAGGTGCCAGCTGTGCTGGCACAGCACAAAAAAATATGTAATTTCTTTGCCTTTTTATAGTTTTCTCTTTTTTCCTTTCCCCTGAACAGAGGTACTGGGTAGCTAAGTTGGGTTGTAAGTTGGCTATTTATTCACGTGTTTATATAAATGAAATAGATATTTTTTAGTCAATGACTAATGTCTATATGCTGTTTTTACAGCTCATTCAATACCTTTTGTAAACAAGCTGCCTTTATTTACAAAGGCTATCATCCTAACCATATTAAAACTATAAACACAAGATGCGGCTCTAGTACGGGCGTTAATAAAGACCTTTCCGCCCCTCCACCTGAGGTCCATCTGTTCATTTCATAGACATCGAGCTCACCTGAAAACTAGCTGGATGAATGATCTTAAATGACCTCAAGAACTGAGATTCCAGTCATGCTGCTTGTCATTTTCTTTAGTCTACTGTTTTTATACGAGCCAGTGTTCGGTACTTTCGCCATATATTGCTCAAACGAACAAAAACAGACATCACTGGACTGATTGGTAGCATCCATGCAATTTTAACATGGTTCCTGAAGTTCCTGGGCTCAGTCTCCTCAGCCGTTTTTTTCTGCACGTACGACGTTTGGACGTCACATTTTCCAGATTGGGCCATCCGGATTACTCACATCCATAATAATGATAGGGTGGCCTCTCAGATCTGACTGAGATGTATTTTTAGTGAGGAAGATTGCAAGCTTGCTGGACTCTACAGTTTGCGTTTTGGACCAACATTTTCTCCATTTATACAAACCTTTTATGTTTCTACATTGCATATGTACAGCTCCATATTTAAACTGGGCTAGTGTGGCTTGTTGCACTCTCTCATTTGAGGAGCACCTCTCCTCTGGGACTCTGTGACTGTGGCCTAGACATCACTTTGTATGCAATCTGATTTTTATCTGGTCCTCAGAGATGTGGCGTCATGCCCGGGGTGTGCAAACAATGAAATGTCATTGCTGTCATGTGATCCAAAGGAGGATGCGACCTTAAATTTTCAATAAAGCCCTCTTGTCATTCATATGTTCCCAGCTGGGTGCGAAATGGGAATGCATTGTTATTTAAATTTTTTAATAAAGCGTCTAATGCTTGTCTAAGTGGTGTTAAATCTGTACTGTACGTGTGAAAGTGCAAATTATTTGATATTCTTAAAAGAGAAAATATATGAAATGATCTATTCACACACATCTCATTGAGTTACTTCTGAGTTACAGTCTTGGCTGTAAGTGAGGATTTACCACTGGATAGTTAAATATTAATGTCAAGAACCATTTTAAGGTGAAGTGTGTCATGTTCAAATAATCTCCTATCTCAGATTTGTGTGCAAATTCCTCCCAATGAATGCAAACATTTTTCTGAGCATTCCGGCTCAACCAGTGGCGTGAGTTTAGGGGCGGAGCTACTCGTTTATGAACGGTGAGAAATGGGTGTGGTCTAAGACCGTATGTGTTTGCCGCTTATAGTCACTGAATGAGTTAAAGCAAAGACATCAAGTCAGTCACTTTTTTTTGATGAACATGACACAATATAGCACTAAGATAATAGGAAAGTTTTTACTGTTACAAAAACAGATTTATGAGCATTTGCCCAACTGAAAGTGTCAGAATAAACACAGCCCATTATGAAACCACTGTGTCATCAACAGAGCTCGAGTAGCTACTCTGAAAAAGCTGCACAGACTAAGACTGCTCTCAAATCTTCTAACTGGCCCACTCTGCTTCAAGACAGAAGACAATCATTGTGTGAATGAGGTCAAACACAGCTAATAATATTTGCAGTTCCATTTGTTGAAACACAAATTACACACTTCACCTTTAAATGGATAGTTGTCAATGCAAATGAAGTCAGTGGGCTTCAAAACAACCCACTCACTTTCATTGTATGGGCAAAAAAAATAAAATCAATTGAATTACTTCAAATGATGACAGAAGTTTCATATTTTTAAGATGTCCACAGTGGGTGAATCTAACCTCACAAATACAGCAACATACCTCTTTCTTTCACATTACCTTCACAGAAATATCTAATCTAACATTTTCATTAAAATCGTATTTAATACCACATCCCTCAGACATCTCTTCTGTACTATAGCTATTTTGGTAGGAATGACAATGTAAAGTATTTTATATTGGACTGACGTTCAAAAAGTGTTGTAAATAACCTTGTTTTTAAAAAAGAAGTGGGTCAGGTTTTAATGTGTTGAGTGGCAATGTGGACTGTCAAAGCTTCTCATGTGAAGGGCTGTTCAAGTCTGAGTTTGTGGTTCAGGCTCTTGATGAACATTTTTGCCTTTCAGAGAATCATATGCCAGATTGCCGTTCTCTGTGCTGGAATGTTTTGTTGAGCAACTGTTGCACAATTTCTTTAAACTCTTCAGTCGGAGGTGACCTCTGTGCCTTAGCTGTTCCCAACCTTTGTGTCTGTAAGCATCAAACATGTCGTCTCTGTATCTTTCGTTTCTTCACGAAACCAAAAACCTGCTGTTGTAAATGCCTTCTGTATCAATGTTCTTTTGGTTTTGCTGTTCTTTTCTTCATACTGAAGTTCGGAATAAATAAAAAAAAACACCTTTGTCATCTCATTTCTCCTTATCAGACACAATTCTTCTATTTCACACCAGTAACAAGACAGGAGAACCACTTCTGCAAGGTTTCTACTTCTAAAGACTGTCGCCTTTGCAGTAGATAAAGCAGCTGACATGTGGAGCGCTGCTCTTTAACGCTGTTACAAGACACGAGGGTGGAGATGAGAATCTGCTGCTGATGGGAACCCTAAAGCTGTGTGTGGTCCCCTGCCTCCCCGAATCCCTGTATCCAGGATCAAAGAGCCACTTATAGCCCATCGATCTTGTGCTGCTTCCACTGACTTACTGAATAGGAAAAGGTGGTGTAATTAGCAGCTACACGGCACACACCTGTCTCACCTGCAGCATGGAAACACAGCTGTCCCCTTTTTAGTATGTCTGTCACCGCTTTGACAGTGTGTACTGATGTAATCCTGCAGGGCTAAACAGATAGCGATATGGGTAGTTAACCTCACCCTGCATCTGCAGCCTGCCAGATATACATACACTTTCTTAACCAATCTGTGTGATTTTAACTCTAGACTGAGATAATCCAGGGATGTAGGACTACAGCACTCGCAAATGCAACACTAAAAGAAAGTAGACCGTGCTGCATGCAAGGGATGATGTACAACCAGCTAAAATCATCCCAAAATAACCCCCGGCAGGCTTATCAGGACCTTGGCATGAGGAGGAAAGGGGTGAAGGGGTTCATTTTGCAATAATAGTATTTAAGATAATAATATAAAAATGCCAATTAATACTAGTAGCATTATTATGTAATACACATTTATAATAATATAAATAAGACAGATGTAATATGTAATACACTGCCATTCAAATGCTTGGGGTCAGTACAATTTTAGTTTTTTTAAAAAGCAATCACAAATATATAATTAGCAAGGACACATTTTAAGTGACAATAAAGACATGTATGTTACAAAAGATTTATATTTCATATAAATGCTATTCTTTTGAACTTTTTTTTTTAAATCAAAGAATACTGAAAAAATGTTTTAATAATAATCATGGTTCCCACAAAAATATTTAGCAGCACAACCTTCAACATTGATCACCAAATCAACTTATTAAAATGATTTCTAAACTTCTAACCCTAACTATGCAGAAAATTCAGCTCTTACATCACAGGAATAAATAGCTTTTTGAATACATATTAAACAGATTATCCTCTACTTCGCTGAATGTGCCTCTTACAGGTTCCTGGAGATATGAAAGGAAAACTGGTAGTGGTAAAATATAGAGTCTAGCAGTCATTAGATTAAAAATTGCTCAATGCCATGACTTACCAGGAGAAAAGTCCTTTTATACAGATATGTAGTAATATATGTAGTAATACTTAATCCATCTCCCTGATAAATACCTCTCCACATTTATTATATGTTCAAAAGTTCAAGGCTAAAGTGAGCTCACTGAATTGACTTTTCCCAGAAAGCGTTCAAGCATCTGTACTACTTCCTAGAATCAGAGATGATGTTACTCTCTCTTGTACACAGTGGAAACAGAGGACACAGGCACTTAGCACAACAGATTGTGTCCCTCACAAGCCCCCTTTCTAAGCTCTTCTCTCTGGCTGCGCTGATGTGTGCTAAGCTGGACATGTCTCTAGACACCCTGTCGTAGCGTGTGCCGCCGTGGTCCCAGACCTCCATTAGGTCTTGGTCATCTGAGTGCAGCACCAAAACAGCACACTAATGCATGTCCTCTCAGGATTCTGCTCCGGCAGAGAGCCCATTGCTTTCAGCCTGCTGCGTAAAAACCTCAAACAAGGAAGCAGACACCACTTTACACTGCACACGTCTCTGTGTACAAGGGCCACTTGCTAAATTTACTTGACCTAAAGCGCATTGTGCAACTGGAGCAGCACTGTTTGTCAAGCCAGGAAGGGTCTTAATAGTAGCATCTCTGTTGTGCTAGGTTTCAAATTTGGGAAAAGATGTTTTAATTAAGACGACGTTATTACATAGACGTTCTGGAGCTTTGAAGTCCTGACATCTCTGATCACCTAGCAGTCTGTTGACTTTGAAGTGAAGTTCAGAGGCTCTACAAAAGCAAAATCCACAATCAAGGTGCAGGGCTGCTTCTAAATGAGAGACTGTAAAGGGGAACAGGCTTTAGTTTTAATCTCTTTTAGAACGAGTTTGAGCGTGTTGGGTGTCTGTATCCAGTGGAGGTCTAAAAGTTGTTGCAGCTCTGGAATCCTGGTTAGTGAAAAAAAAAAAAAATTAAAACATTGCTGTCTAGGGCAAGTAGTTAAGCAAGGGTTTCTGCTTGCAGCCTAAAATATGTCCCTGCATAATGTGAATCATGTGGGAGTCCTAACAAGGTGTACACGTGCCCAGAGAGAGGTCACACACACGTTCCAGTTGATTTCGCTCATTTCTTTCTTGTGGCATGTCAACCACAAAGTGTAGTTTGACTCTGGCTAACAGTGGCTTCATTTACATTAACATGCGATAACCGTGATCCAATCAAGCAGATGGGATCTTCAGTCAATCAGGACACAGCGCGTTTACACTTGGCAACATCAAGTGACTTCTCTATCTGGATAACACATATCTGGATAAATTCACATGCAATATTTCTTTGCAATAAGTCTTTTGACAGTTTGGGAGAGTGGGCGGGGTTTGCATGATGTCAACCTTCGAATGCAGACACAGTGGCTGGATAGTGTTTACATTACATTGAGATCCTTGAGGTCCTCAACTCTGGACAAGGACACACTGATTGGATAACATTCCAATCAGAAGTGCCATTTCAATGTGTATATGGACAACATCCGGATACAGGTCACATGTTAAAGGGATACTCCACCGTAAAATGAAAATTTAGTCATTAATCACTTACCCCCATGTCGTTCCAAAGCCGTAAAAGCTTTGTTCGTCTTCAGAACACAATTAAAGATATTTTGGATGAAAACCGGGAGGCTTGAGACTGTCCCATTAACTGCCAAATCAATAACAGTCACAAGGTCTAGAAAAGATATGAAAACCATCGTAAGAATAGTCTATCTGCCATCAGTGATTCAAGCGTAATGTTATGAAGCGACGAGAACACTGTTTGTACACGAAGAATACTAAAAAAACAGACTTTATTCAACTATTTCTCTCTGTGTCTCTCCGAATCAGTGTAGCACCATTTTGGCAAATCTGAGTTGTACACAGACGGGGTATGCTCTTCTGTATCAGCCGCGTTGTGCCAATACACTGTTTTCTTTCAAACTAAAACATAAATACACTTAAAAAAACGTATCCTTGTGGCACGGTTGATACAGAAGAGTGTACGGCATCTGCGTACAGCTCAGATTTCCCTAAATGGGGGTAAGTGATTAATGACCAAATGAGATGGAGTATCCCTTTAATGCCAAGTGTAAACGCAGCCAGTGATGGCTTCAACGCTAGTTCAGTTTTATAGTTGCAGTGGTTGGTAAATCAGATTAACAAAATATTTTTCATATTCACTTAAAATGTGAGAATTTTTGTTTTAACCAAATGTAGTTTTAAAATCATAAAACAAAAACTGCTTTGTAGCCATTTTTACTGGGAAAAGCAAAATTTGCACAGCAAGAATATATTATATAAAATATTTGAATAATAATCTGAATATAAAATATTGTAAGGCAAAAAATATATAATATCACATTTAATATAATTGTATGTAATAAAATTAGGATATAAATAATAATGTGTGTGGTGAATACAGATGCAAATATAAATCATGGATTTTCACACTGGGGACCATGGAAAATTTGAGAGAAAAAATAAAGACTGTCAAAGTGAAACTGCTTTGGATACTGTAGAATTAAAATCTAAAATCGAATTATTTAGTTTTAGGGGGAAATAATTTTGTTGTCTTTATAACATCATACTTGCCATAATAATCGTAATAATTAGTTTAAATATTAATTAGTATATAAATAATATAAATTAATTTCTGTGTAGTTATAGTGGTGGAGAAAAATGATTAAGATGGTCATATTTATGTGAACAAATGGTTTTCAGGCTGGAGCATGTTGTTTTTTTTTCTTTTTGTTTTTTTTAGCAAATGTGCTTTTCAGGCTGTAAAACTTAACTCTAAAACTATTTAGGAACCTTTTAATTAAATTATTTTCAGGTTTGTGTATCTAACATTGCTCCAATTGTGGTTTGAAATATATATACACAAATTCAGTATTTTCCAGATAATATTTGAACTCTTTGCCTTTAGTAAGCTATGAATATAAAAGCCAATTAATTTATATCATTACACTATTTCTCACAGATGATAAACAAGTCTTTATGCATAAAAATATTTAGCAACCTTTATATTTTAGGAAGGCCTAAAGAGGCCCATCTTTTGCATGTAAAAGTCTGAAAATCTCTGATATGTGACCAAATATAAGCCATTTAGGATAAATCCAAAAGAGAAAGTCACAAAACTGAGGCCCTTCTATCCTTAATCATGTGACTAACCCACAGTACCGTCCCAACAATGTACACACACACTGAGAGAGCTGGAAACGAAATCGTCTCACTTCATTCAGGGGCCAACAGGAAGTCAGGAAAACCCATAATCCCCTTCACCGAGCCAACAATTAAGCAAAGCACAATGAGACACTTTCCACTTCAACCAAAAATCCAAGTGCAATGCGACCGCATCCACCCCGACGGAGACGGAGTACTCCATGTTCAGTGTCTCCTCCACGCTCCTTTCTCAGGGTTTGGATGAAAGTCACAGCTCTAGGATGCGATTCCACAGTCCCTAACAATATCATCACAGAGCCAACAGACAGTGGATCGCAGCTCTGTGGAAGTGTGCGAATAGAGAGATAAAACAGAGAGAGGAGATAGAGGCCCCACAGAGCCTTAGAACAACAGTGTCTTCATGACAAACAATACAAATAAGGTTGACCAGCCATGCACAGACTCAAATCCCCCAACAGAACGCCTGTCATAGCCGAGCGTTCACTTGGCACACAAACAAAGCCCAAGATGAGGAGGGTGGGACGGCAGCGGAGGGCCCTGCTTATTTAACAATTTATCAACAGAGCAAATGTGGCATCACACGGCAGCATCAATTAGAGAGATATCAGGGCACACACTGGCACGCTGGCATATTAAACAAGGTATTAAGCACTCCGCTAGCACGGAGAAGCAACATTGAGAACAGCTCCATTCATCACATGGCACCTAAAGTTAAGAGTTAATGCAGCAAACTTTGCCCATATAATCTAAAAAAGCAGCTTGTTCGGCAAGACTCCCCTCCTGTCACACAGTGGCACTAGTTTGGAAATGACGTAGTGGTATTATTAGGTGCCCGACTGTTGAAGCCAAACTGCTACTTTAAAAGTGAAAGTGCAGAAATGGTCATTACTGTAGGAAAACAGGAAAAGCTCTGCTGTTTCTCACCTCCCTATGGAGTCGCAAAGCTTGCAGCCATGTCTCGGTGTTGCATAATGGCTGGATAATGCATATTCCACATATACATTTCTGATTTAAATCCTTGTAAAATGATAAGTGCTCCAGTTTATGGCATGAGATGTAAATGTGTCTTGTATCACCAGGGCCTGTGATGGAAGGGCCACTAATATCCTCTAACCCAGGAGGGGCTGCCAAACTAGGGTGTCTGTTAGAAAATGTAAAAGAAAAATATGATTTGATAATGTAATTCTGGGACTGTCAAGGTGGCAGCACGGACAGTTTTTAAAAGTAATGAGGGGGGAAAAAACTATATACAGTTAAATATTTTCATGATAACATTTTAACAGTTTGTGCTTGGAGTGTCATATTTTTATGCAATGATCAATTAAATTGATCAAATGTGAAAGTAACATTTTATAGAAATCCTTTTATATAATTTTTTTCTATTCTTCAGAGTATCCTGAAAAAAGTCACAATTTCCAAAAAAACTATTTTATTTCAAGTTTCATGTCCTACAGCTTTTTTAATGTGTAACACATATAACACATATCACACAGTAGTTAACACTGCGTGTGGCCCCTTGTCAAAACCAGTGTCAGCACAACAGTGCCCTTTTTTAGCAAACAGCAGTCCAGATGTGAGCAGTACCTGATCCTCCAACGGTCTGGACTGTGATGACACTAGATTTGTACTGACCTGCTGCAGAGCTCATCTGTTACACACAGATCCATCAGCTGGGTCAGAATGAAGCATTCATGAGTTACAGCCCTTAATTCAGCTGCTGAAGGATTTACTGGACAACGGCTGATTTATTGATTCATGCTGATGCAAGTTTTGATCTGCTGCTTAAATACACAGTTTATTATATTGCAAGCTGCAGCTGATTGACAGAAAATGTCCTTGAAGTTGGTCATGCTGTCACAATTATTTCAAACTCATAAAGCCACTATATGGTCTCTCACATTCAAAGCATCGAGTCGAGTCTCTTTTAAATGGCAAGAGATGAATGAGGGGTGGGATTGGTCCCTTGCTCCTTCCATTACATTGCTGGATTAATGAGCTTTTATCTATGTGCTTGTAATTAACCCTCCTTGTAGTGGTGTGCAGCCCCAGTACTATGTAACTAGTTCTGGCAAATGTTCCAATTCCTCTCAGTCCACCCTGTGTGCCCGCAGTCATTATTCAGAGGGACTCACAGAATTATTCTGGTGTCCCTGGGGCTCGTACAGAACCTGGATCCACTCCATCATCGGCCTCTGAGACTGAGGGGACATCGTGAACACGTACAGACATCTGCCTAAACGACTCCAAACAGAACAGAGATGTAGCCAAGGACATCCACAGCCACAATTACTGAGGCACTAAATCAATATTGATAGAAGTCTCATTGATAGTCTGTGAAGCCTGTATCCTGACCACCTAAACAGGGAGCCTAGTGAATTTATTTTTTACTGGAAAAGTGCCCAAAACCAAGAAAACGTGGTGTGGTCCATATGGGTATGACACGGTGATCTGATTAAATTAGCATAGTTAAATCATGCACTGAACATTTCCAAACCTGTTAAATGAAGTAAAATAGGCTTGGACACTGTACAAATATGCAGGTTGATTCTTAGAACTGTAGATAGATTTGATAGTTTTAAAATATAAAATAATACATGTATCATCATGACATCATTACTCTAGGGTATTTTAATCAACTCGTTTAATTTTAAAAAATTTAACATTTTTGGAAGATGTCTCTTGTGCTCACCAAGGTTGAATTTATTTGATCTAAAATACAGTAAAGACACTAATATTGCGGAATATTAATACAATTTTAAAGAACTGTTTTATTTTAAAATATTTTAAAATGCAATTTATTCCTGTGAAGGCAAAGCTGAATTTTCATCAATCTTCTGTGTCGCATGATCCTTCAGAAATCATTCTAATAGCTGATTTATTATTAATATGGATGTTGAAAATAGTTGTGCTGCTTAATATTTTGGTTAAAAACATTGGGGGGGGGGGTCAATGAATAGAAAGTTCAAAAGAACAGCATTTATTTGAAATAAAAATATTTTGTCACATTATACAAGACTTCACCGTAATTACATGAATGCATCCTTGCTGGATAAATTAACCCAGTGTGCAACTGATGCTGAATAGTCATAAAATCGACGCCAAAAAAAAAGGTCCAATATGCACATCTAACTGATGTCAAAACCTTGACATGATGTTGATTTGATGTAAACAATGTCAAACCAATTTCAGCGTTGGATCAACTGCGAGAAATTGCCATCCAAAATGAAATTAAAATGATGTTACAGCTTCTTGATCAGCTCTTGACTAATATTTGACGTCAAATTGATACTAAGTATATATCAGATTTATGCTTTTTAAATAGCTAATATGCTGGTAAAACTAATTATGCAGATACTCACCAAAGGCCTTTACATTACATATTTGAAACATGAGGAATATTAACCACAAAAACAACATAAAGAGGTGTTAAAATACAGCCATTGCATATTAAATCAATTGTTACTGCAATTAAAACTGGTGCAGTGCACATAAAAAGCAGATAAAACATCCAAGGTTTAGCTCCACTGCCCCTGAGGAGTCAAGCCCCTGATTTATCTTGACTGATGGTAGAAGAGGAGGGTCTGTTGTGGCACCACACCGGAGGGCAGATGTGACAGTCTTCTAAATTAATCAAGTATTAATCACTAAAAGACAGGACAAGGTGTCAATTCACAGGGCCCCAGGGAGCGATCCCAGGCCTTTTCTTTAAAATCCATGAGTTCACCTTTAGTCTATGAGCAGGAATATGCATATTAAACAGTCTGCAATCTTGGCGGCCCATCAGAAAATGTAATAGGCTCCTCAGAGAAAAGACAGTCACCTTGACAGTTGCTATTATTCAAATGTAAACAATAATGAGAAAAAGATAGCTCGGGACACCTTCCCCCATTCTTAAACTCGTCCTTGATGGTTAATAATATTAGAGTTCAGGCAACTGAATGTACAGTGCTTTTCAAATGCAGTGCAATAGATCCTCAGTATAGCCAGTTTTCCAACCACACGACCAGCACACGGTTATGTGACTCTCCTCTTCTCCAAACCAGACAGCAGGATCAAGCAGTGCAGGCTAACCACAGATCCCAACGACTCAGCAGTCTAACACACACACAAAAACACATTAACTTGCTTAATAAGAACAAGGGAAGTCTATCTTGCACAGCACACAGGGAGTTTTGAAGGGAGCATGTTGGGACACGGCTGGTGTGGTTAGAGAGGGACGTCAGCGGGCCCAGATCCAGCAGAAATAGCACCGTACTGCGGCTTCCTTCACCCTGGACCTCCATCATCACCCTGCAGATGGAGAAGCATTAAAGCCATGGTCAATACTCAACACAGACTGCAGCAGCTGAGCCCATGCCTGGAATCTATCACGGCCTCCGCTTGCCTTTAGTCCCATAGTGACAGACAACAGGAGTCCTGAGACATTTAGGACCAGCTTCCATCTGTCTCTGCTTGTAGACATTGTCTTTCAGAAGGCAAAACTGATCCGGGAACAGCACTTCTCCAAAGTGAATCATCCTGAATATGCTTAAAGGGATTTCATATTCATGTTCCACTGGCTCTTAGGTCTGTTTTACATCACACACATAAGCTAAATAGTAGCACAATGCAACAGCAAACTACAACAGAACTTCAGTTCATACAGAATAACTATTTCTGTAGTATTATACTTTTAATAATTGTTTTATAAAATGCTTATTTTGATTAATTATAATTTTTTTATTTCAATACTTATTGTTTTATTATTAGTTTTTTATTCATATTTCTTGTAATAATTATTTTATTCAATTTTATTTTATTATTACATTTAATAATGATATGACTATTTGTTTTAATAATTCACATTTAAATTCTTATGCTTTAATGTAATGTTTATTTAATTATTAATTTGAATTATTTTATTTTTTTACACGTAATTGTTCATTTTAATAATTATTTTTAATATCCAATATTTTAATAATCATCACTTGTTATCAATTACTTGTTACTTGTTATCAATTATTTGTTTGAATAATTATAATAATTTAATTTAACTTGTTTTAATGCTTGTTTTTATTTATTTTCAATAATTATTTTAATATTTATTCCATCATTTCATTTAATAATTATTTATATTACTATTCAATTATTAGTTTTTATAATTTATATTTGCATGTTTTAATGTAATGCTCATTTAATACTTTATTTTAATAGTTATTAAGTAAGATTGCTTATAAAATAATTATTTTTTTTTCATTGTTGTTTTTATTTGTATATATTATATTTAATTAATTATGCTTTTTTTGTTGTTGTTTTGTTTAATGCTTATTTATTTTTTATTTTTTTAACAGTTCATCTTGGGTAGAATAAAATCACCTTCTCTAAACCACTAAAAACTAATCTCATATTTATCAAAAGTTGGGGGGGGGGAGGGGGGTGTAAACTAAACTCTCTGAAAGGTTGTATTAATCCAACATGTTATCTAACTGTGACATATTGTATTGGTATTATGTTAAAATTGTTATACAGGGAGAGATATGCTATAAAAAATGGTGCCTTCGTCCCATTATTTCAGATTTGTGTCTATAAGGAAAATGCTTGCTTAGCACAGCCCAGATCCACTGTAACACCTGCCCCACAGAGTGTACAGATTTGCACATGCATGCACATCACTGCTGCAGTCTGCTACAAGTCACCTGTAATGGCAGCATAATTACTTGCTGCTGTGCCAGGGCCTCATATGAGGCTCCCCTCGGTGTCGTTATGAGACAGGTGGCTAAGATAACCGACTCCTCTGTCACTCTGACTGACTCAATCTCAGACCTGCATTAAATGCAGGAACAGCAGTCGAGGGAAGCCACCGCATCAGCATAACACAACAGGAAAAGCTTCCCTGCTGAATGGGATCACACTGCTGGGGTCAAGGGAAGTCTACTTAAAAGACAGCCTGCTGTTTCTTTCTATGATTGAGCCAAACCACTCAAATATTGACCAGGAGGGCGGCAGCATAATGGATAACTTATTGCTTACCCTGGTATGACCTCCAAAAAAAGTGATTAGTAGCATGGAGTTCATAGCTCTTTACTTCAAATTAGGAAGTAACATATTTGGATAATATTTATTTTGATTAATGAGACATTAATGATAAAAAATAGTTTCAGATTCTTATTGCAAAATGACAGCTTGAAAACAGTTAAAGCCAGAGCCAGTGTTGAAAAAGGATCGATATATAAATATACTATCACTACAAAGTTTCAGGTCTGTATGATTTTTTAAATTTATACTTTTATTCATCCAGGATGAATATATATATAGACTGGAGTAGTGATGTTGAAAATTTTACATGTACATTAATACATATAAAAAACAGACAGTTATTTTAAACTGGAACGATTCACAATATTAATGTTTTAATATATTTTAATAGCATCGACTCTAAACTTTGGAACAGTAGTGTATATATTTTCAGATTGTAACAGAAATGACTCGAACCAGACAAATTAAAGAGTCGATCAGGGCTGTGTTTGAAACATGAGCCAAATTCCTCAGGATGTCATAAAACATCCACAAGTCCCAAGAAAGATAACCAACCAACCAACGCTTTCACAGAACAGCTTTCAACATTAACACCGCTAGAACTATTATTGACAATTTTAATTCGCAGAAGAGATTGTCAAATTTGTTGTTTGTAATTGAAATGCAACGCTGGACATCACATGAAAACCCATGAGAGTACTGCACAAGTTCCATTGACTTCCCCCACCCAGCAGAACCTTAATTCCTAAGGGGGAAGGGCTTTGAACCTCTGGTCTCCACAGAAGTCTTTGTCAAGAGAATGGCAAAGAAACTGTCTTTTGTACATACTGTATATATGGAACAGAATAAACTCAAAAAGACTTATAAATGAATCAGTCCATCGCTTCACTCCATATTCATTTATGTGTAACCCACACATTCGACTATCATGTCAAAATCACTTATTGTGTATGTCTTTTAATAACTATGGGATAGCTTAAGGATACATAGTCATGCCTAGTATCTATGTAATTGAATCTGCTTGCTTGAAATTGTCCTGACAATCAATTATTGGTCAAATGTATCATATTCGTGTTATAGGAATCATGTCCAAAATTAGACCCTGCAAGAGCGGGAAAATTCGGACCACATGCTTGATAAGATAACATATTATTTATGATACCCCTGAGCCAAGACAATATCCGATTGGTCAAGACAACATTTGAGGTGTGGCCAACAGGCCAGTTTAAATACTCAGGACACCATAAAATCTTGCTTTTAGTCTCTAGCTATGCTTCAGCTACTAGTCATGTCTGCTTTTAGTTTAAGCTTGTAGCTTTGCTACCTAGCTTTAGCTTTTAGCCATGCTTTTAGTCATCACTGTTAGCTGTTCTTTGAGCGCGGTTCCAGCGTGCTTCGGCCTGCCTGCTGCTACTTAGCCATGATGAGAAGGAACACAACCTAGTCTCGTCAAACTTTATTTCTTTTCTTTTACGTTTGAGAGTTTCGTGTTCTGAGTTAAGTTTTGTAACGTTGAGTCTCAACTTCAACCAGCGCACACGACTCTGCACTTTCAGCCAACGCCCAACAACCACGGGCTTCTCAAGACGTCACTTCAACGACTACTTACTTCCAGCCAATCAGCGACATCGGGATACCCCTTTCAACAGGGCTCCCTTTTCACTAGGGGTGCTCCGATCACGATCGGCCGATCGTTAATGCACATCTCGTCAGTAAAGCCGGTTTTCTAATCAGCGGTTAATTCCCTCAGGTGCGTGATTTCACATAGAGCAGCTGTTACTACACAGAGCCGTTGTTAACTGAGAAGATGGGCCAATAAACGCTGAAAATTAACGTGATTTGCGCATCTTCTCTATTAACAACGGCTCTGTGTAGTAACAGCTGCTCTATGTGAAATCACGCACCTGATGGAATTAACCGCTGATTAGAAAACCGGCTTTACTGACGAGATGCGCATTAACGATCGGCCGATCGTGATCGGAGCACCCCTACTTTTCACAGGAGAAGCAAGTAACCTCCAGACTGTTACCTTTACTGGTGTATCTAATATAATTTTAACCTCACTGAGGAACTCAATGCGAGGGCTAGTTACGTGATTGATGGTTGTTCATGTCTATGCAATTTAACGTATTGCTGTAAACTTGGCTTTCCCTAACTTTCGATCTTCCTGCAACTTGTGTGAATGTGTGAGTGCGTGCGTTTATGTGTTAGATTAGTTTATATGTCTTAGATTTATCTAATAAAGCCTTATTCATATTGAAAAGAGAAGTATCTTTTGTTTTGTGCTTACAAGTTAATGTCTTAAACTGCCGATCTTGTTACTGTGCTAATTGATAGTGTTTTCACTATAGTTTGGATATTAATATCCAGCGCAGATTTGATGTTAAACGGCTCGTTCAGTGAATAGCAGGGCGTCTCAGTGATCAGCCGTGAAACAGTGATTCTGTTCAAATTCCCTTTAAAATCTTAAATGATTCCCTTTGAGCTAAATTGACCTGTTTCCCTTACATGATATTAGTAAGGCTTATACACAAACAATTTTGCTTATCTGTTTATCGAAAAACCATTCATCATCAAAACATAAAATAAATCAAAGAATAAAATAAACTGCTATACTTCATCTATATACCTTGATATCATTCTGAAAGCTTTTGAAATTTAGCATGGAAAAGTTCATTTAATTTAATTATCCAAAAATCCTAAAATAAAAGAATGACTGCCTTCCTGCTAATGTGATCATATACAACCCCCCCCCCCCCACCCAAGGTGTTTAAATAGTGCGCCCCATTGTTTGCTTATGGATTGTTTCTTCATCAGGTTAAATGAAATTCAATATGGAAGTCAAATATGGGAGGATGCTCATCCAAGCATAAAAGGCACTTCTACATGTTTGTTGAGGGAGGTTTATATTTGCCTCAAGTATGTACACACACACACACACACGGTTTAAAATCATTGGCTCCAGCTGCAAACTCAGTTGGTAGAGTAGATAGAAACGGGCTGGAAGGGAGTGTGCTGGGCGCTGCACGTCTGGCTTTGCCCTCAGCAGCTGCTCTTATACCTCCTCATGTGAAACAGTTCCACAACAATAGTCTCGCTTTCCCAACTCAAGCTAATGATAAACACACTGGCATCTGGGAGGTTTGATAGCAATTCCCGGCAGTGTCATCTGCAGAGATGAGGAGATGCCATAGGCGGCACTGAGGGAGACAGCAGCACAGAGATAACAGAACCAGCTGCTGAAGCACAGATCCTTCTTTGGGCTCGTCTCTCTCTCTCTCAGAAAGGCCCGATCTGCGCAGTCAAGCAGGCTTATAGTTCTGCAGAAAGATGTTCACAGAACGACACCCAGTGAATACAATATGCTGTGAAGGCACTGGGACCTTGGAAAAGCAATGTATCTTTAGTAAGAGCGCTAAAAGTACCTGAAATTTTAAAAAGCCACCCACAATTGCTGTACAGAGACATATTATTGTGCATATTTTTTTTGAATGAAGTATTTCTAAACATCACTTTGACTTTTGCTGAACTAACCCTAATCCCAAAGTATCAAACTTCACCGCATAACCCATAAATCTGTGATACAGACTTGAACAAATCTCAGATTATGGGGTTTGTTAAGTAACATTTTTTGGTGACGCAAACAGAAGTTCACAATACATTAGTATACACAAATACACAATACATAAAATTAAGCCAACGACAAACAAAACAAAATATAACCCAAATGATTCAACTTCACAGCATGACTTTTCTCCCAAAATTTGTGCTACAGGTATGAACAATATTCAAATTATGGGATTTGTTGAGTAAACGTGTAAAGTGAAAGTCTGTAATAGAGTTAATGAATGGAGTATCTGTATTGACAGTAAACTGATGGTGGCACTACTGTTGGTGAAATTAATTAAATTAATTTTTCATACTTTCAAGTCGGGCATTCTTTATTACAACATGTCGTGAATTCAAGTTAATAAACAAAGCAAAAGAATCCGATTTCAAACAGTAAACCCGGCGCCCGGGGAGCAGTTGGGGGTTCGATGCCTTGCTCAAGGGCACCTAAGTCGTGGTATTGAAGGTGTACAGTTCTCTCTCCACCTTCAATACCACGACTTAGGTGCCCTTGAGCAAGGCATCGAACCCCCAACTGCTCCCCGGGCGCCGCAGCATAAATGTCTGCCCACTGCTCCGGGTGTGTGCTCACAGTGTGTGTGTGTTCACTGCTCTGTGTGTGTGTGCATTTCGGATGGGTTAAATGCAGAGCACAAATTCTGAGTATGGGTCACCATACTTGGCTGAATGTCACTTCACTTTCACTTTCCTTTTTTCACTTTCAAATAACCTGACCTGTGTTCAACATTAAATTTACATTTCTATTACTGATCTATTTATGGTATCCCACCTTTAAGTTTCTGTTATATATTATATAATCAATATAGATCAGTGTTTCTGCCATATTTAGACCGGCACGTCCATTTCTACATCAAAACTAGACATACATTTTTCCCAGTTAGCTTGGTCATCGATGTGCTCAGAACTCATAAGCAGAGCAACTGTCCCAAGTGGTCAGGGGCATATTCGTTTTAGTTAGTTTTAATTTTTTGTGGCTTGGTACATTGGTACATTTCTTTATTTTGTGAATCTATGTGGCACCGAAGAGGCATGCTGATAATATTTTTAATGATCTAATTACACTATTCACCTGGGGCTTGTTCTTCGTACGTCGCTCATTACATCCGAGATCAAATGACACATCCAAGATGATATCATCGTGCTAATCCTGATCCGGCTAATTGGGTTCTTCGAACACACCTGTTGTGTACGATTAGTATCGCTGGATTGAGTTATCTGAGATAATTGCGCGTTCATGTGTTGTCTTAAAAGAGGATATGTATCGATACTCTAAACCATGATCAGCAGTGCAGCGATTGGCTGGTGGCAAGACGGCAATGTAATGACGTCATATAATTTAAAACGACACCTGACGAAAAACTTGACAAATTTCTGGACTTTTATAAGGAAACAGCTAGCAAACAAAACTACATAAATGTCATAATAGATACATGAAACAGATAATAGATACATGTTTTTATTTTATTAGAATTTTTCTCATGATTCCCAATTATTTAGATTCGCAATTTATAATAGTTGTGCAGTCTTTACATTTTTTATTTCAATGTAGAAATTATCTATTCATTTCATTTCATATTTGGACAGATTTGTTACGTGACAGCATTAATGAAAGTTTCTTAAGGGTCAATATCATGTTTTCTGCATCTCCTGCGCTCCATCAAGCTACTCTTATAATAGCAGTTATCTCTAATACAATTATGAAGTAATAATTTTATGACAAATAAATATTTCAGTGAGTAAAACTGGCTGTCTATAGTAGGCTGTTATGGACATCACAGCATTTTTATATTATTTTTAAATAATATTTTTAATGATTAGTATTTTAAATTATTGTCCCTGGATCAGTACGATACTCTTATAATAAAGTAGCGATGGTAGCAGACATATTTTGAGTATCAGTTCTGATTGAAAAGAAGCGATCTAATCCTGTTTACATGAAACAAGCCTGCTCCCAAGCAGGTTTAAGTTTACGGACCTGTTGCTATGACAGCAGCTCCGGGATGAGCTTCGAAGAACCAAATTATCCAAGATCACGCCAAATCGTCAACAATCAAATCCAGCTAACTGAGTTAGCGACGTACGAAGAACGGGCCCCTGGTATATAACAGAAAACGTAAAAAACAAACAACCATATCTAGATTAAGAAGTGGGCTCTTTTGACTTGGGCTAGTAAGAAAACACCTAGCAGCCATTCAGATCATCCGACCATCTTTAGCATATCGACTGCTAAAAACGGCTCCGAACGCACTAGCTTTGTGATGGCAACCGTTGAAGGCGTAAAATCCAACATCCATCCATCCACTTTTCAAACTTCATGTCCTAGGTAGGGTCATGGGGAAGAACCAACACGTTCCTGAGTCGAAAAAATAAAAATACAATACTAGTAGCTAATAAATTGGTAAAGCATATCAATCATCCCTTGACTGATCATTTAGGCTGATCTTTCTTTGTGACCTTAGCTGATCCATCTCTCTCCTGTTTGCCTGCTGCCAAGGAGATGTGTGAATGAACAGGGAAAATTACGCTCTCCGAGACCCTGCTAATGAAGTCATGTCCCTCGGCCCAGCCAGCCAGTCAGCTTTTTAATTAGTAACTAATCATGTCAATACGGTACTCACCAACGAGAAGCGAGCTGGGCCTACACACACAAACCTGCCTAAGTCCCTGCGTCCTTCTTTCCCAGCGATAATATTTACTGACTCCTCTCCTTTGGCAGTTTGGGTTTAGATTACGTTAATTACTTGGGCCTTAGATGGCATTAGTGAAACGTGATCTCCAGTGTATCGGCTGTTCAGAAGTGTTAGATTGTAAATATAAAACCATAGCACGCTAAAAAGAGTTTAGAGTCCTTCTACTGTCTGAATGCAGAAGTCGAGGAAATGAAGTCAGAGCAGCTGCCTGAGAGAATAAACACAAATACACAAACAGCCCCCAGGAGATACATCTGACACTGTGTGAACACATTCTTCCCTTCAGTCGTTCAGCTTTCACCCATGCGATGTACAGTGAATATGACTATTTTTGGAGAGGACCTTCAAATGAGACAGATTTGAAATTGAAAAGAATAAATGGCATGACTTCTGACTAGTCAGTGACATTCTGTGGTCAAATATTTTTGTATAATTACCTCTAAACTGTACAATTAAGGTAATTAAGGTGTACAGATCCAAGAATACACTGTTTTAAGCAAGAATACAATATATCTATGGAGTACAATATACTATATATCTCAACTTTTCATTTCAAGCACATATTCAAGCAAAGATTTTAAATAAACTCATACTGTACTCTGTGGTCTCCGGGCTCACGGTGTCCCAGACACCAATATTTTATTGATTCAGAGAAGATGAATCACTGTCTGGCCAACTGAGATATCAGTATAACGAGAAAGGTTATGATCGTGATTTTTTAGTATATTATAGCACACTATGTTTTTGTTGTTTGCTTTTAGGATTTTTGGGACACAGAAAGGTGATGATTGCCATTAGACTGAACAATCAGATAGTTGTGATAGATTCATGTCTCACTGAACTGTCTGTTTCTTCTCACATAATAAATATTTTGGGCATGAATAGCAAGATTCCTGTTCTTGCTGTGATACTCATTCCTCTTAAAGATTCTGGCTCACGTGTTGTGATCTGTGCTTCATGAATTGATACACAACTGATGTTTGAAACTGGATCTTTGGATTCACCTGAAAAGAACCAGATCACAGGAGGAGTGATTTGTGCAGGAATCAGACTTCACTGGTGCTGTGTTTCGTGCAATCCCAATCCACTGAATAGTTAACTACCGAGAGCAGAAAAATGCACCAATATCCATATAATTTAGTTCTATTTTTTTATAGAGCTGTTTCTCTATCACTATAACAATAATAAGAGGGATCGTGTCAACCAGTCATTTCCCAAGATAAGCTCCTACAGGCTGATACAAGAACTCTTCTCGGTGTAATTTAGCGATAAAGACCAGCTTACTGTACGCTATTCCTAACATATACATTTTCTTACAATTATTTCACAGTTCTCCCTTTCTGCCACATTATTGTTCAGAAAGTTTATAATTACACACTTGCACAGCTATTAGATCCAGTTCACCCTCAGCCACTTATTATGCCAAAACAGCGCATGATGCCGTGTACTAGCGTTTAATACAGATAGCTTACCTGAGGTCACCTGATTGACATTTCATTTATCAACATTTATTTATTCACCCGAATCTAAGACCAGCAGATGGTTTGATAATAAAAGCATTTGATGAACACTTCCAAGCCTCATTTTGGCCCACTTCGATATTACAAAGCTAATTCTGTTATCAGCTGTACCAATCTTAATTGGGGTTTTAAGTCTTTCAAACACGGCTAGAGAGCAGTGCTACATGAGCTGCTAATATTAGGAAAGCCGCTACTGCCCCCAAGCTGCACGCTGTAGAACTGCATCCTTCGGTGAAAAGTGCCACACTCTTTTCATGAATAAAATCATGGATAGTGTTATCATGATCCAGTTATCCCCTGCAGGTAAATGTAGTAACAACACTCTTTTTCAGTGACGGACAATAAACAAAAAACAAAAAGAAAGAAAAAAGGTTAGCTGTGACTGTGATTAAGCATTCCACAGTTTAATAACAATGCAAATCTAGGTTTTTTTATATTTTCATTGTTTAACAGAGGTAATATACATTTATAACACTGCTCTGTGAGTGTTTCTAACACAAAGGCTCAGGGAGGCTTGACATCAGTTTGACATCTTTCTCTCGTCTGACCACCATAATCAGTTAATCAAAATTTTTGGAGTCGTAGAAATACTATAATGATTTCTTATCTGCTATTACAGCAAGTGGGAATGCAAAAATTTGATTAAGTTAGGTTTAACCAGCTATAATGAGAACCCTGAAAATGTGAATAGGGTCCATCCATTGCATTGCTCTAGTACCACTGCCACGTTTTATTGTGGAGGGTTCTTAAAGAGACAGTTCACTCAACAGTTATGATTTCACATTTAGCATCATACAGATCTGGGATGACATGAGAGTGAGTAAATGATGAACGAATGTTCATTTTGCAGTGTACAATTCATTTAAAAGAACAAATCAGCAGCCATGTTATCTGTAGTGGAGGGTGAATTTGATTTAGGGAGACTATGATCAGTGTCTAAAAGAGATTTGTAATGCTGGGAAATGCTCATAAAACAGCATCTTCTTGTTCTCTGTTTCTTTGAAGCCTGTTGCATTTAGACGTTTTTCACACCTATGGACCACAAATGCCTTCTTCAAGGTAAAAATCCATCAAAGTCTTTGAGTGTTCGATGGCGAGAGGCTGTTTACTCACACACCTCTCCCAGAAAAACAACTCCTTACAAGCGTTTTCTGAAGTCCACAGAGTCACTCTGTTCAGCCATTGCAGTCAGCCCACGTCCTGAACATCACCTTGGGTCCAGACGGGCCCTCTGCCTCTGTAAACAGCTCTCCTCACAGCTCAGCCCAGCTCGCACTCATTCATTCTCACCTCCAGTATCATACCAAATGTCACCTCACATGGCTTCATTCATAAATAATGATAATTAGCTCCTGGTTTGGTTTCAACCTCTCTTAGATGAACAGGAGGGCCGGCTGCCCTTCGACTGCTATAGCGCTAATTGACTCATCAGCTCCGTGCTTGGCCTGGCCAAACCGGCCATTTCAGCTAATGCCTACAATATGGTTCTCTGACAGGCAGGAGGGCCAGCCTTCTGTCCTCTGCTTGGTCTCTACAGGACGCCTGCTCTCTTATCACACTCTGAGAGAGGCTGGGACTGCTATTCTAAATGGGATAAAGAGAAAACAGTGATTGACTGAGTTATGTCTGACCTTTACAGGAAAAGTTCACCGACAATGAAAGTTCATGATTTATAAACCTGTATGACTTTTTTTTCTTCTGGGGAACACTATGAAATTCTGAATTATGTAATGTTCCATTTACAGCTTCAAAAATGACATAAAATCACTGTATAAGTATTGTAAAATAGTCTTCTGGAATCATACAGTAGCTCTGTGTCATCAACAGTCTAAAATGTAAGTTATTACTCACTGATAATATGATTACTGACTAAATATTTTAGATTACACTACTGCAAACAGACTGAATCGGTGAGTAGAACTTAAACCTGTCATAAAGTTGAATAAATAATGATGTAACTTTAATTCTGGTGGAATTAAGTACTTTTAAAGTCAGCATGAAATTAAAATCCACTCTTATCTATTTTCGAAATGCATGTTATTGATCTTATTGTGAATGATTCATCCATGCATGTTTACGTTTTTTAAACGTTTTTTGAGCTTGTACATTAGAATCCAAATGTCTATCTGTGAAATGACAAATTATTCGAAAGTTATAAATTGTGGAAAGGAAAAGCTGCGTTTACCATGATTCGGTCTATGGCCTTCTTAAACCTCTTCTTCCATTGGCACTCAGCAGTGAATAGAGGAATCATGGTCAGGTTCTACAATGAAGGTGTCAGGCAAGACAACAAAGCTCCAAATTAGTGTTTTGCTGACAGCTTATTTTTTTCATGCCAGTTTCTTGTTTCCTTGATTCTGAGTTTTGATAACTTTTCTTGATCAGTTCTATGCTGCTGCTGAAAAGCACCTATTAGGACGTCTGAGATGGAGTGAGTGCTACAGCGCAGCCATCTATTTCCAGTGCCTGTTTGTGCTCAAGCCCCAGGCTGCCCAACACTTTCTGTTTCTCGCTCTCTGTTGCATTGCTTTAATTACTAGTTGTGTTGTCACTGTCAGCAGGCTCTGTCTGTCTGCTACAATCTTCTCCTTTGTCTGGGGTTTCCTTGAAAATCCACCACGAGTCCTCCTATAATTTCTGTTCTATAGGGATCAAAGCAACAAGATATACCGCAATGCACCTAAACAGTATAGCATGCATAAGATTACATGTTACTAATATACAGTCATTTTAAAGATAGATGAGAAATTATACTCCACAAATGAGTAATTTTACCATACATCCAGTAGTTATTTGTATATGACGTTTGGCCAGTAATTATAGGCTGGAAACAGAAGGCACATGATGAGGCACCACTAATAGAATTATAATGAGTATAATAATACACTCTTTTTAAAAACTATATGGTACTATTGAACCATGGCATATTATTGCATTTAAATGTCTAGTATAGTATATGTTGACTGTATGAAAATAGTTTAAAAAGTATAATTTTTTATGCTTTTTATGTCAAATTTTTTAATGATTTATTTTAAGAGAATAGAATGGTGAAAAACAATTATATTGTTCTATAACCTGTTGTTTATTGTATACATGTAATATGACTTTTTTAAATAACTATACAAATAAGTTTAATAATTAAATAAAGAACTTTACATACTCTTTGGCAGTTGATGTGAAAAGACTATTCATAAGCGATTAGTTTCACTTTTTTTGTAAGTTAAAGAGCCTTGAGATGAATGTTTAAGCAAACTGACCAATATTTTGGGATTTATTTTCAGACAAAATGAAGAGTACTATGGATATCTTTAAGAGATCTCATGAAGGAGTGGCAACTAAACTTCCTTGAAACATATGAAGGCTTCATTCTCGGTTAATAGCATGAGCAAACTTTTAAATTCATGTAAACATTAGCTTACGACTCTCACGCTACATTTCCTTTGGTTCAGAATTGAACTACACTAGCTATGGTTTTGTTAGCATCACGTAGCTAATGTATGCACAGAGGATATGAATCGGGGAAATGTCACTTTAATCAAAGAGCATTAAGTTTGATTAATGACACAATTATGAACGTTAAAGGGTGACTGATGTAATTTGAGCGGACCGTTCACCTTTACATCAGCAGGGCATTGTGAAAAACCAGCATCACAGAGGAGCCCAGTCAAAGGGACAACCACATAAACTGCTGCTTAATACAGCATCTGTGAGATTCAAAGCAATACCCATCAGCCCACAGAAAAGGTCCTGTCACACAGACACAAACGGCCAAATGGGGCTGAACAGCCAACATCTAGTCATCAAATAAGCCCTTAGCCAGCAGGAGCAATGGCCTGGACCTGATTACTGTCTTCAGCAGAGAACACACGTCTGATATTACAGCTTCCATACTTGAAAGAAAAGTTATTATACGTGCCCAGGAGGAAGAAAGGGTGGCTGGATTTAATACAAACTGGGTTGTTGCATATTACAAAGTCAGCGGCTTTGAAACGGTATGATTTCAGCCATGCTGAACCTTTTTCTTTAAAATAACTTCTTCTGGAGAAGAACAGACCTCCGGGATAGATCTCGTGTCAAGAAACAAAGCTGACAGCACCCCCTTCTGGTAAATATGAGCAAGTGTACAACAAAAAAATACTTAATCAGAATTAAGATAACGCCAATGAAGATCAAGCAAAAAACAATGGTGATCTTTTACGAAGTCTGCTTACTCATTATTCATTAATGTTTGATCTTCATTAATCATAAAGTCAATGACGACATGAGCTTGATAAGCACGAAAATCCTAGATTTCTCTCTAACACAATGGAAAAAGACTGTAATTCCCTGAGCTCTGAAAATCTACTGTCAAGATTAATATTTATAAATCAGAACCTCACACATTCAGATATTTAAAAACTCCAAACAGTCCGACACTGAAGCAAGGGGCATTCGGTTCACATTTGGACTTTTTCCACTCTCAGACACACTCCGTTTTGACAGTCTCTCTCCAAACCACAGTCCAGTCAAGATGAGCCATGAATACTTCAATAAAGAATGTGCATTTCAATGTGAAGCCCATTAACACACTCCTATCATTCCTCTTGCAGTTGCCAGACATGAAATATTGCCACTTGAGTAAAAACGGAGCAAGTGATTGAAGTCACTGCATCTCTTCTGTCACAACCTCAGTTTCACATAAACATGCTTTTCCCAGCAAACAGACATAAAACACTCAAACCTAAAATTCTAGCAGTAACTGTAAATTGAACTGTAAACTGAAGCTTTTCATCTAGATCTGCATCATTTCACTGTTTGCTGTGTAATTTGTGTTACGACCGCATCAATAGACAATTAAATATTACACTTTCAGCCAAACTCAAGATGTGTCAATCACATCAAAACTGACAGAACAATAGTTCCCCATATAGAAATGCATCACGTTTCCTATGGTTTACATCTGCTCCTTTAGCTAGTCTGAATGAAAACATAGCATGTTAAGGATTAAGAAAGCAAAGCACACATACAACTTTTCTTCCACTCTGTTTATTTGATTTTACATGTTTTAGAAAAAGAACCCAAGGATTTTGCCTCCTGTGTGTTTTCGTCTGGCCTCCTCATGGTCCATGATGCCAGCTGAGGTTGTCAAAACAATGAATCTGCGGAGAATAAAGAGACAAAGCATGACAAGGCTGTCCAAAATGCTGCTGCCCTTTGAAAGCATCTCACCTTAGGAGCTTCTGTTCTACATAGCTGTTATTTTCAAGATATTTTTAAATAAAAAAAAAACAAAGCAATAAAAAGGGATCAATTGTCACAAATATAGCAGCCATTTATGCTTGGTCAAATTAACAACCTCCATTAAAAACATGGATTTTGATGCAAATGAGAAACAAAAGATTTCCTAAAATGAACATTTTGTACACTAACTGCTCCCCATAAAAGGGAAAAACGTTTAATCTATAGACTAGGGTTGTGCTGATAGACGACAGTATCGTGTATCGACGATAGAGATGGACATAAGCAGATTTCTCTGTTGATAAGACGATATTAGGCTCATTTTCCTAATGTATTAGATTATAATAATTATAATAACTATTATTTTTATTAGGCGGCTTATTATAATTTGGCTATCAAACTGCCCAGCTATTTCAGTTCAACACCACATTTCACTCACTCTCACAAACACCACAAGCGCAGGAGGAGCCTGTAGTCGCTAAAGTTGTCCGCTTTGATTCGGATAACATTAAATCCATGAAATGAAAGAGAAAACGAGGAGTTGGGGTCCCACACATTTAATGGCTGGTACGCGCTCTTCTCATTCATGAGAGATTAACTCTTTCTTGGTGTTACAAATAAAGTAAAGACATAATAATAACAAGGCGACAGAGGGAACTTATCCATAGTGGTTCTCACGTAGTCCTTCTCTTGAAGACTGATCACTTAACTTATAACACTCACTGTGTGGTGATGACGTAGAAGGACTACGTTAGAAGTTCACCTTATTTTCATGCACAACGCACTATAATGTGATGCATGCAAAATACAGAGTTTTGGCCGTTACAAAGTCTCCATCCACAAACAGACATACATCATCTGCTGAAATAAGGTTTTTCATTGCACTTGAACAAGTAATCTGAATGGCCTATATTATATATGTGCAATATAAAACAGTTTAATGCCACAGTTATGTTAGAATGCATCTCATTCTTGTTTCTGTGGCGGTGCGCCGGTCTCGTCATGAGGTACGCAGTCCGGAGCGCTGTATGACTGATGCATCCATTCAATTCAACTTTACTCCAAATATATGAACTTACCCGTTTTGAATACTTTTATATTTAGCATGTTCGATTATGCCTAATATAAGTGTTAAACTGTTGGACTTTAAATGAAAGCTACTATTGATTTTCACCGTTGACTGATTTTGCAGGATTTAGACTGACAGCTTCCGTGCACAGATGTGGCAAATGTGACAGGACACGCGATATGACAGTTGCATCCGACTTTATATGAACTAGCTGTTTTAAATACAACATTTTTATATTTAACGTTAGTTTATCAGTATGTTTTAAAGTATACTTTTTCGATTATTTGTGATTCCATATGCTCTCTCTCTCGCGCACATGCGTGGTTTAAAACACCATATAGTTATGCTATGACAAGAACAAAGAGTCTCTCTCTTGCTCAACCAATGCATGAGAATATCGTGTATCATCGAGATCACGGGCTGATGATATGACGATTTGAAAAATGATCATTTCGCCCAACACTACTATAGACATAACGTTTACTACAATAAGGTGACACACAGAGGAACCACCATGTTGGTTAAAAAACACTGAAAGGACACCAGCATAAAGCATGCAGGAGCTTTTAGATGAGATCAATCTCAAGATCACTGCAAGAGATTACAAAACATGGGCCAAATGACAAAGCTTAAATCTCAATAAATAGTACAATAACATGTAAGAGCCACTGACACTAGATTACAGAGTTCCATATACAATTTCTAGGCCAAGTTTTCTTTGTGGAAAAATTATACCACCTACAATAATTGGGGGGGGTTACACAATCATGGCAGAAGAACTGAGCAGCTACTGCCTTCTCCCACAAAGTGGGATATCGTTGACTTGATTGCAAATGATTGCACGGATACTATTTAAACTGAGAAGACATCACTGAATTCAATGATGAACTGCCTTTTACTGTCAAAGCGCTATATAAATAAAGGTGACTTGACAAAACAATGCACATGCTGTTGATCTCTTTAATTTGGGAACACTAAACTTAATATTTTTATTCATCTAGCCTTTTGCGGTCATGTTAAGTAACCTAAAGCTATAAGGATTTGGGTTTAGCATTTCTACAGAAACCACAGTAAGCTGTAGCTGTCAGATATCTATATTCAATCATTACTGAGCATGCAGCTGATGTTAAAAAAAATCTCTGAAAATTAAGTACGCACGACAAACCTAAACCCATCAGTATCTAGTGTGAATGCAGAATGTGAATGCAGAATGTATATAAAAAAAAAACAAAAAAAAAAAAAAAAAAAAAACCCAAATGTTGATAAAACAGCGTTTAAAAATTTTTTTGGTAGACACTGGCTATTACTCACCCGAACTGTCTGGATGGAAGGAGGTTGTTCTGCCACTTCTCCAGATCCTTCAACTGCACATCGAACCGTGGGCTGATGACACCACACTGCATCACATAAAATGTTTAGAGAACCGTTGAGTGCTTGATGCACATAACATATCTGTAGTCAAAGACAGAGTGCACCTACATCCCACCATTTTCTAGCTATTATGGACAATGTTTGCTAGCACTTCATGTTATTGTCCCCGTCAGATGAACTGCTTGTTGTAATTACTCATTTTTAAGTTGCTTTGGATAAAAGCACCTGCTAAATGAATAAATGTATTGTAAATGTAAAAAGATTCCTTTAAAACCAGCTGTGCCTTTCGCTTTTCAGTCTGTCAGCTGAGACTACAAATCACAAAAGATTCTTCAATGCATTGCGATTTTCTCTTTAATTCTGAGCTTATTTTTTTCTTCATATGTACAATGGTGTGTGCTGGAGACAGCCGTATTCTGCTTCCTGCCAATTCCATAAAAACAAACAACATCCATTAAGTAAATAATGTGTTATGGTTAAAGCGGGCAAATCACAGGCTTCGTTGCATAGGACATACACAGAGAAATTAGTTTGGTATTGCAGTATTTTCCCAAATCAGGTATCATTTATGCCATTTGGAATGCCGTACATCCTGGACACACAAAGCTCAATGCTTTCAAATGCTCACGTTTTTTTTGTGTGCGTTCGTTTCAAAGAGCATGCAGCTGTGTGTAACAAAAGTGTGCAATATTTTGTCTTTTGTTATTTGATCAGCATTAAAGTGCAGACAGCAGCACTAGGATTAGTCAACAGACATTATACAGGTACATTTCAAATTAGAATGTTGTGGAAAAGTTAATTTCAGTAATTCAACTGAAACTGTGAAAGTTTACTAACTAAATTCCATGCACACAGACTGAAGTCGTCTTTGGTTCTTTTGTGATGATTTTGGCTCACCTTTAACAAAAACACATCAATTCACTATCTCAACCAATTAGAATAAGGTGACATGCCAATCAGCTAATCAACTCAAAACACCTGCAAAGGTTTCCTGAGCCTTCAGAATGGTCTTTCAGTTTGGTTCACTAGGCTACACAATCATGGGGAAGACTGCTGATCTGACAGTTGTCCAGAATACAATCATTAGCCGTGTTTCCACCGCAGTAACTTTACCCAGGAACTAGGGACTTTGGGCCAGTACTCGGTGCATTTCCAATGCAGGAACCAGGAACTAAAAGTTCCGGGTGAAAAAAATGCCCCTCAGAAAGTCCCTGCTGGCCAGGTAGTACTTTTTCAAAGTTCCGGAACTTTCGGGGCCGGGACTTGGGCACTAAACATTCTGATTGGTTGGGTTCACGCAGCACTGTGATTGACCACCATTTATTCAGATCATTTTCAAAATATTACTGTTATTGTGTCATGAAATGTAATTTTAAATTATTTCAAATGAAAACAAAGGCAAATTGATATTTCATTTCCTTGTAATTGCTATGTATCCCTGAACTAAGTACATTTCTGCAGCTGTTAATTTCGGTGGAAACACGGCAATTGACACTCTTCACAAGGAGGGTCAGCCACAAACATTCATTGCCAATGAAGCTGGCTGTTCACAGAGTGCTGTATCCAAGCATGTTAACAGAAAGTTGAGTGGAAGGAAAAGGTGTGGAAGTAAAGATGCACAACCAACCGAGAGCCGCAGCCTTATGAGGACTGTCAAGCAAAATCGATTTAAGAATTTTAGTGAACTTCACAAGGAATGGACTGAGGCTGGGGTCAAGGCATACAGACGGGTCAAGGAATTTGGCTAAAATTGTTGTATTCCTCTTGTTAAGCCCCTCCTGAACCACAGACAACTTCAGAGGCATCTTACCTGGGGTAAGAGAAGAAATGGACTGTTGCCCAGTGGTCCAAAGTCCTCTTTTCAGATGAGAGAGAGTTTTGTATTTCATTTGGAAACCAAGGTCCTAGAGTCTGGAGTAAGGGTGGAGAAGCTCATAGCCCAAGTTACTTGAAGTCCAGTGTTAAGTTTCCACAGTCTGTGATCATTTGGCGTTCAATGTCATCTGCTGGTGTCGGTCCATTGTGTTTTTTGAAAACCAAAGTCACTGCACCCGTTTACCAAGAAATACTGGAGCACTTCATGCTTCCTTCTGCTGACCAGCTTTTGAAGATGCTGATTTCATTTTCAAGCAGGATTTGGCACCTGCCCACACTGCCAAAAGCACCAAAAGTTAAATGACAATGGTGTTGGTTTGCTTGACTGGCCAGCAAACCTGAACCCCGTATAGAATCTATGAGCCATTTTCAAGAGGAAAATGAGAAACAAGAGACCAAAAAATGGAGATGAGCTGAAGGCCACCGTCAAAGAAACCTGGGCTT
Source organism: Carassius auratus (assembly GCF_003368295.1). Lineage (NCBI taxonomy): Eukaryota > Metazoa > Chordata > Actinopteri > Cypriniformes > Cyprinidae > Carassius > Carassius auratus. The sequence goes on from NC_039245.1 coordinate 2,992,081, forward strand.
CCAGACCACCTCAGCAGTGCCACAAACTGCCATGCCGAATTGAGGCAGTAATTCATGCAAAAGGAGCCCCTACCAAGTATTGAGTACATGTACAGTAAATGAACATACTTTCCAGAAGGCCAATAATCCACTAAAAATTGTTTTTTATTGGTCTAATGTAGTATTCTAATTTGTTAAAATAGTGAATTGGTGGGTTTTTGATAAATGTGAGCCAAAATCATCAAAATTAAAAGAACCAAAGACTTAAACTACTTCACAGTCTGTGTGCATTGAATTTAATATAGGAGTTTAACAATTTTAGTTGAATTACTAAAATAAATGAATTTTTCCTAATTTATTTAGATGCACCTGTATAGCTCAGTGCCTTTGCGCAGTTTAACTGTTTGTTATAGCTGCATTTTTCCTTACACAGCTGATATGCCAATGGTTGTAGATTGAGGGGGAAAAAAAACAAATTGAGGAAAAAAACAGACGAAAAATATCAGTGGCCGATACATCGGTGCGTCTCTAGTAAACACAGTCAGTTTTAAGTAGAGGACAAAACATCTGATTTGTTAAAACAGATATGTGCATTAGTGTGAATGCAGCCTTATTTAGCCTGTGTTAGACTTGCCACTGTCAAAAATACAATTAGTAATTTTACATGCAATTGTTTAGATTACCTTTTAAATTTTTTATTTGAAAAAAGAAAAACTTGGAATTATATTAAAAAGTACTAAAGCAGTCAGATGCCTTATTTTAAATCACAAATGTTATTAAGTAGAAAGGTTTGTTTGTGCATCGCTGAATTTCCACATTTTATTTGAACAAAAATGCACAAATAAATACGATACATCTGATTTAAGTCGGTAAAAAATTTATGAAAAATCATTTTGGAATCAAATGACTTTTTAAAGTCGTTCTAACATAGGAACCAAATAGTGATTCACTATAAGTCATAAAGTTTTCTAAATATTCGGTAGCTTATTGTAAATAAAGACATCGGTGTGGAGTTTTTATGTTTTCTCTGTGTTTACTTTTTTAATATTATTATTACTGTGAAGTGAAATTAATGAATAGCCTGTCTTTGCCCTGACACAAAGACCTCATAGCAAAGTTATTCATAGTGGAGTTTGTGGTCACCAGGATCAATGGCACGGATAAACTTATTATTAGATTAATCCTGGCCTGTCCCTGTTCTCTTGGCTCTATAGCAGGCTCATAATTGTATGGCTTTGGTCTGTTATACGAGTATGAATGAACATTTACAATTCTCTCAGTGTCCGAACTGTCATTGCAATCCAAAGTTTTCCTGTTGCTAAAATTGACAGCACTCCCTACCGTTACATCACTTATGGTTTTCAATTTAATGTGGAGGTAAAGTTTTCTCAAAAACGACTCCAGAAACCTCAAGTATTTATAAGTATAATTAAAAAAAAATCTAGTTCCTACATAATTTTTCTATACATACCTACTCTCATTGGGTCTCTAACCTGCAACATGCACTTAAAAGATTAAATATACTAGTAATACAACATAAGTTTATAATGTACTTAATATTTTCATTCCGCAGTAGCTATTTAATAAAAGCAATAAGGCACTCCAGGTTGTTCTTCATTGCAAATATACGTAGTAGATTATGATCTATCCAGCTAAGAAAGCTCTAAAGCGGTCACTAATTGCACAAAACTGTACAAGTCTCTTAGACTTTCTGGTGTAATTTTAGACATGTATTGTTAACATCCAAGTTGATTAAACCACTTACCTTGTTCAGCCTCCCTGTGAGATTGACTACAATTTTCCCGGCTCTGTGATCATCAATGATCTCAAATTCACCAATGTAACCTGCAAAAGACCACACGAGATTGAAAATTTCGTCAGTCATTCATTCACTCTCAACTGGCATTCTGGGTAACATCGCTCAGGTTCAACAGAAGTCAACGGTGTAGGTTCGCAACAACATTGGATGAAATATACATGTAAGACAGACCAATTCATGCTTTTCATAACACACAAGAGCAGAAAGCAGGGATTCTTGTGTCAAACTCACACTCTGAAATGCTCAGGAACTCACTCACCGTGCTTCATCATCACAGTAAGAAAGCGCACTATGACTTTAGAGCAGGGCCTGAGGAGAACCTGGCGTTTTCCACGTTTCTCTGCATTGTTGATGCTTTTCAACGCATCGGCGAGAACGTTCATGCGCACCATGATGCCTGCGGAGGAAGAAAAACACGTGGTTTATCTCATATATATATAGTTCATATACCAGTTAGATAGCCCAAACGTATCACTGGCACAGGCCAAGCGATACTTTAAAGCCAGGTACATATCGAAAAACCGGATGTATAAAAAAAATTTTATTACGTTTTCTTGGAAACTGAAACAATTGTTTAGAAGGCAAAACTGTAACGTTATTCAATTGCTCCAGAACTGTGCGCTATGATTCACGTTCTGGCGGTGCATTTAAGTTAGCCAGTTAAGCTATCGGAGTTTGTTTTAACCATAAACCTTCCTTTCATAATAACGTATATTTGTGATTAAAAAGAGGCACCGGACTGCTTGAGTACTTTGGTTTGACTCGGGTTATTCCCGTCCGTCCCTCAGAAACACGGACAGACGCTGCTGAACGCTGGAGAGGTTTGGACATCAGGGTAATATATACGTTCATACGAGCATGAGTGACCAAATGAGTCACAAACCTGGCGCTTAGGCTGCTCATACACATATATTTCGGTCTAAATGTGGATGATACACAACGATGTCCGTGATTTAAAACAGATTATACAAGCATTGTAGCGATCCTGGATCTTACCAGTTCTGCAATATGGCGGAAAGAGGAAGGAAGAGGGGCGCGCGGCGCGATTAGAGAAAAATGTAGTCTCGCGAGAACACAGAAGGACGCTGCAGGCATCTGTTTGACTGCCACCTTCTTGTTTGGAGCGTCTCATGACAACAGAAACATCTCTACATGTTCATTCACTCGAACTAGAGAATATTTACATTCATCAGTGCTTTCTTGTTGCCTTTCTCTATTTCTAATCCTTTTGTAAACCAGTAGACAGTCTCTAACTGTACTGTTCATTGCAACGCATTGTTTCCAGTCTCACTACATCCGACCTGACCCCTAACTTTTCACTTCTGTTTATAAAATTATTATATTCATTAATATTCACCATTCATTTTTAGTTAATTTTGTATTTCCATACTCTTTGAATCCTTAAAATTTTCTTTTAAGGCCGGATTTAACTTTTGGTAAAAAAATAAAAATTATTATTATTCCATTCTAATGAATTTTATTATATTCTGCAAATTTTATTTTATTTTTATTCAATCTATGTATATACTGCATATATATATATATATATATATATATATAGGGAACACGTTAGGAGAAAATTATAAGCCGGAATGCAATGTAAGTCGCCATGGATAAAAGCGTCTGCTAAATGCATAAATGTATTAATTTTTATAAATATTTATTTTAATTTATTTATATATTTAATTTTGCTTATCTATTTTTTTTTTGTCCTGTCTATTAAAATTTTTGCTTATGGTCCCATTTAGGATAGAATGCCTCTTTAAATTAAACACAGAGAGACAAAAAGTTACAACACATGCATACCATCTGTCTATCTATCATAAAAATCGACCAAACTTGACCAATGCACATTGTTTATTATTTCAGATCATGCTTTTAATCTCAACAGACTATTCTGTGTAGCAGTACAAAAAGAGAAAGTAAGCTTAAGGTAAAAAAAAAAATCAATAAAATGTATGTCTTTATATCAGAGTAAGCAGTGTTAGGGTTAATAAGTCTATCATTGACAGATTGCTATGTAGATGTGCAGTACAGTAGACACATCTGGTCAGGGTGCATGTCCATTTAGCTGGTTCTTCAGCAGGAGATCCATGTAGGCTCCCTCTATCAGGTCCTCCTCCTTCACTCCTAGGTCCAGCATGAGCTGATTGGCCATGGACACTCCTTCTTCTCTGCTCTGCTGCTCTTTCATCACCACCTCCAGCTCCATGAAGTCCCCCAGGCCCTCCACACAATCAACATGCACCCTGGTTTGTCCCACCATGTACAGCCTCCTCTCTTTCTTCACCTGCCCCACTTGACCAAGTGCATCCGTCAAAACCTTGACAAGCCCATGTGGGTCGTTGGTAGGGGTTATCGAGTAGTTTGACAGCTTTGGTCCTTCTGTATCTGGTCTCTCATAGAAGATCAACTGTCCAGTACCATCCTGGAAGTCCCTGAGTTTCAGGCGTCCTGTGGGAACTTTGAAAAACGTGTCCTGCTGACGGATGACAGTCCCGTCCGAACCGCTCAGCTCCTTTGCACGCTGCGTGAGATAAGACAAGTCACGTAAAACTGCTTTTATTTCTACATTTGACGGCATGTTTAAAATGTATGCCGATTACAGTAGAGTACTATAATGTAATCTGGTGTAGAGCAGCAGTGCACGCAGATATTGTGCTCGTGATGTTTGGCGCGCTTGACGCAAACCTCTTCAGCGCATGCGCAGTAGTGAATCCGCTTTGATTCATCCAAGTGACTCGGATCTTTTGAAACGAAAAAGAACCATTCACATCGTGTGACATCATTACGTTGTTGCAATAATAGTCTTTGTGTGCTATTTTAAAACATACTGTCATCTTTTTTTAATGTACTTAAGTGTTCGAAACCTAAATGTTATTGGAGTTATCTGTATTATCTATTTTGTTTACATAACATTAATAAAAAAAAAATTATTTTGGGGGTTATTTCATTTAACTGATTCGTTACAAACACTTATGTCGACCAAAACGCCTTTTTTACTTTATTACAATTTTCGTGTCTACATATTTATTAAAGACAATGTATTATTAATTATTATTTATTATTAAAAGAGTGTTTAAATATCAAAAACGTTTTCCACACAAATTACAACAAAACATTTCCCCTCCAGTTGACTGGGAATAACTGTAAAAAGTGGCCTAATAATAATAAATTGGTTTCAGACTTCTTACATTATTAACATACATCAAATAAGTTGATATGCCACTAAAAGCCAATTCACTTTCATTGTACCCAAGCCTAAAAACCCACCCTGGACTGGTGGTGTGATGAAAATATGAGTCAGTGCATTAGAGCGAACACAAATGACTCCTTAACTTAAAAGATTCATTCAGAACATCGATTCGTTCCGTTCACAATCACAGCGCATGCGTACCAGTATCGCTGTCACTACTATGACTTTAGTTAAATGTCACGTAGCATTCAAATAGATTTTTTAACAAAATAGTGACACGGCTTCAGTGCGTTAACAACTTTGTGACTGACATTTATTAATTATCGGAACTGCACGTAATCCGTAGCAGATATCAGTGTCGCTCGTCTTTTTTTGGCTCTGTAGAGACATGTTTACATCCCAGACCTCTTCCTTCCAGGAGTCCATAGACGTGGATGAAAGGGATGCAGACTTCGACAACGAAGAGATCGCAGGATACAGCCCAAAAATACAGCAGATTAACAGCTACTATGCCATATACTACTACCAGAACACAAGGTGCAGTGGTTTCCACATGTAACTATGCCATGCATTAGGTAACGTTATGCTAAGGAGGCTTTCCAAATGCTGGATCCTTTACAAAATTCTAGTTGTTTTTAGGAATAATTTGCACTTTTATCCCGGATATTAAGGAGTACATGAGATGTAAGCTTGCATAGTTAGCTCTAGCTAGTCTTTTGCATTTTTCTAGGTTATATTAACAATTCATTTGAATTAAACATTCACTTGCATGACTCAAAGCCATGCTCAAAACCAGGAATTTCTTTAATTTGAAGCATAGTTCATAATAGTGGTTTAGCCCAATGAAGTCATATGACTGTGTTTTGGATGAGTACATGGTATATAGACATTTTAAAACACCATGCATGGCCATGTAGGCCATTGAGAATCCTGGGAGATCTTAACATATTAATAATGCTTCTGAAGTATTAAACCCATTATCAAACTACCCAGATCTGAGGCTTCTGGAGAGAGTGTGGCCTGGAGCCAGAGGAGGTCAGACTCAACCACAAGTCAGGAAGACTTTAGGTAAAAAGGGTCCATCCGTCATTTTTCAGTCATTTCAGTCCCGTGGCTTTCAGTGTTCAGCTTCAATCAAAAACAAACAAAAAACGCTCAGGATTCTGCGTCTGGCTTTTCATCATGTTGGTTTGCACACATCATTCATAACCATTGAACTAATCTGTCTAACGTCAGACTGTGTACCATATTTCTGTTGGATTGTATCTGTTAGGTGCCGCTGGTGAACATCATTGCTTCATTGACTGCTTATCTGTCCAATTGTTCACTCTGTCCTTCATTGTTGATATTCTAGTTTAACACATGTTTTCCACTCTTAAAGTCTGACGCTGCTGGACGCCAGCTTGCCCCCCGAGGCCGAGCCGGAGCTACGAAGCTACATCTCCCGCAGGCTGAGCAAGGGCGCTTTGCTCGGGGGCATGGGGAACATTGCCACGGTGGAGCTAAGGTACATCATATCAGTGTTGTTATTGTTTAAGTCCCCCTGTGGTGGAAATCGAGTGTGTAACATTATTTACATGTCTGTCTGGGGTTTTTAGTATGCTTAAAGACAAACCATGCACAAATTCATCAGTCAACACATTGTTGAGCATTTTCTCCTAAAACCTGCTGAGTACCAAAGTATCAGAAATGTGGTTTGAAACAGCCTATTTCTTACCATCACAAACATGTAATCAGTCTCATCGGCTGTTTGGATGGGACTTTATGTATCATTAGCAAAGCGTTTCTACCTAAGGATGTTGATTTTTAGACGGTCGCTTCCTGAGATGATGAAGGTTTGTGTAACAGCAACACATGATTAGCTGTTTGATAACATATTCAAGTCAAAAGCTAATGATATCCGAAGTTGCAGAGAGCAGTACATACGATTCTGATACACTGACGTAGCGGACCATGGATAACGCGCTCTTCATCTTCTTTTCCTGAATCAGTTTTTTCATTCAAACATATATGGCTGAATTATTCCAGGGTCCTAGTGGGAGTGAGATACTGGAATAATTAGTTAATAATTAGTTTAGACTGGGACTAATTTGCATATTCGTGGTTCCTCGTACACTAAATGTGGTAGTTTCACAAATTATTGACTTCAGGGGGACTTTAAAACTAAAACTCTTGAAAAATAAGAGTAATAAAATAGAAAATGTTCGATGAAAAATAGAAAATGATAGTTGGAAATGTTGCTTTGGCAACTAACTGAAATAAGTCATTTTAGTTTGACTACTAAATCTAAAAAATAAAAATACATTTGAGCTTAATAGAAATACACAAAAATGATACGAACGTGGCAAAATTGCTAAAAATCAAAAACGTAAAATATCAAAATGAAAGCTAATTCAAAATATCAAAATAAATAATAGTGTATAAATAGTGCTAAAAAAAGAGTATAATATACTTATAACAAGCTAAAGAGTATAATATAATTAATACATTTGCATGACTTATTGTTTAGTATCCTTCAGTGCAGAACTAAATATCCAGATCATATCTCATTGCCGTTGTATAATCTGAAGTGATTGAGTGTTTGTGTGTTGAAGCGTCCCTGAGCAAGCGCTGGGCTGTTACTGCTGTCTGCTGGAGCAGGAGAAATCTCCAGAACAGCCTGAGGCCGACGGCAACGGCTGGGTGGTGTGTCTCCTCGGAGGATCAGAGAAGGGCCTAAATATATATCCTTAAACCACAAACGACTGACAATTAAACTGTAGGAAAAACAGCATTGTGCACTAAAGAATGAAGTGACATGAAATCTTAATAGGATATGTGAAACATTTTCTTTAACCCTGCAAACGTTTAGAATTGAACTAGACAAGTACGTCCAGGGTCTCCAGGGCTGTTTGACTCTAGAGGTGAGGACCGTTTTTGCCACTGACAGTGGAAATAATCATGTTGAAACCCTGCCAGTGTTTTGAAGTCCTGTCTGCTAGCACACAGCTTTTTATATGCATTTGCTGTAAATCTTTTTGGCAACCTCTGGCTACAGATGCAGAATTTGGAGACCGAAGTCAGGCCCTACCTGAACCGCTGGTATGAAGAGTCAGTTATGCACATTCACAGAGTGGTTCAGCTGCTGCAGACGAACCTCGGCTACCTTCTGCATGCTGTAAGAAACCACTGCTGTCTAGATCAGATACGTTTCATAAAATCATAATTGAAAGCAATAATATACTGTATTATATGAAATGGAACTACTTCTCTGCTGCAGGCTTTGAGTCACAAGCTTTTCGAGGTCACAGGGGCAGATGAGAAGACAAAAGCAGATATAGCAAGGTAAGTGCAACAACATTATATTCAAAGCTGCTACATTTTTACAGTTGTAAATTACAACTTCGATTGATTGTCTTGTTAGATTTATCAAAGCAGCAAGCCTGCAGGGTCTAGTTCAGGAAGACAGCACTGCAGCCTCCCTCTGTAAGGCCATCTCAGAGGACTCTCACAGCAGCCTGATCATCGACTGCTCCACCAGCCCACCTACACTCACCAACAGAGGTCAGCAGCAGCACCATCACCTCTACTAAATGCACAGACTTCCAGAAATGTCTTCTTTTGATAATGTTGTGTTGGTATCTCTGCAGTCAGTAACCGATTCTGCGATGACTGGATCCAGGCCTTCCTCAATGCTGCTGAGCGCTTTAACCCTTTCCTTCTCCGCCAAATCCTGGAGAACTTTAAACTTAAGGTTCATTTGCTTCTGATTAAGTTTTACTAGGTTAATACTAAAAATAGTAACCTAGTATCCAGACAATATATTTAACAGTTGTATGGCATTCACTGATCTGTGATGCTTACTTATTTTGCTTATATTAAATATACTTATATTTACTTATATATATTGTCACGGGAGGAGCACAAGACAGACACAGTGGGCGTGGCGTCAGGCCTCGGAGAGGCTTTTATTAACAGAAATCATAAAATAACAGGGAATAAAAGTGGCCAAAGGGGGAAAGTGTCCAAAATAACAGGGAATCTGGTGTCCTCGTCGTGCTGCGGGGTATGTGTAGGTCGGGCAGTGTTCATGGAGGAAGGGTCCAGGTAAGGGGCGGAGTCCGGCGGCCGCACGCGCTCCCCTCCTTGGTCCGGGGCGCGAGGGGCGGCGGCTTCCTCTAGCGGCCGCGTCTCTCTCGTTGGCCGCGGCGCTGGTAGGGGATGGACGGCCCGGCATCCTGGCCCGTCGGCCGTGTAAACGGGTGCGGTTCCCATCCGGATCGCGGGTCCGGCAGCTCACGTCTTGGTGGCGCGGGAGTCCCTCAACGCACCCTTCCTGGACCCACGAGGACACCAGCGTGCATGCACGGGGAAGAGACCGGTCTCCTGAGGAGAGGCGCGTTGGGCTTTTAAACAGCGGCGGTAATGAGGCTCCACTTCCTTCAGGTGTGCCCCATCACACGCCGCCAGCCCTGACTCGTCCAGCGCCCCTCCTCTCACACACCCGCTCCAGTCGGGAGCCTGGTGAAGGGCGGCGATTTAGGACGGGGTGCCGGTGATAATCAGGGAGGAGGCAGCTGACTCGTCACATTCCCCCTCCCAAGCGACATCCCCGTCATCAGGGCGCCGCCCACACGGGAGTGCTACCATCCTCAACCAGGCTCCAAACGGTCGGAGTGGGCGGGGCTTCCTCTCCGGGCGGTCCTCCCTCTCGCAGCGCACCAGAACAGGGACAGAGAAACCGGGTTTTAGTGACAGCCTCAACCAACCACAGGGTAAAATGACAATGGAAAAGTCACTTACCCCTTGTGTGGCTGGGAGGCTGTCCCCAGTTTTCCTCCGTCCCAGTCTGGGTTCTCACGAACGTTTGCAAGCGAGAGGGAGTGACGTCACCAGACGTTTCCCAACTGCGCTGTCTAGGCTCCGCCTGCCCGCATTCTCCACCAGTGTCACGGGAGGAGCACAAGACAGACACAGTGGGCGTGGCGTCAGGCCTCGGAGAGGCTTTTATTAACAGAAATCATAAAATAACAGGGAATAAAAGTGGCCAAAGGGGGAAAGTGTCCAAAATAACAGGGAATCTGGTGTCCTCGTCGTGCTGCGGGGTATGTGTAGGTCGGGCAGTGTTCATGGAGGAAGGGTCCAGGTAAGGGGCGGAGTCCGGCGGCCGCACGCGCTCCCCTCCTTGGTCCGGGGCGCGAGGGGCGGCGGCTTCCTCTAGCGGCCGCGTCTCTCTCGTTGGCCGCGGCGCTGGTAGGGGATGGACGGCCCGGCATCCTGGCCCGTCGGCCGTGTAAACGGGTGCGGTTCCCATCCGGATCGCGGGTCCGGCAGCTCACGTCTTGGTGGCGCGGGAGTCCCTCAACGCACCCTTCCTGGACCCACGAGGACACCAGCGTGCATGCACGGGGAAGAGACCGGTCTCCTGAGGAGAGGCGCGTTGGGCTTTTAAACAGCGGCGGTAATGAGGCTCCACTTCCTTCAGGTGTGCCCCATCACACGCCGCCAGCCCTGACTCGTCCAGCGCCCCTCCTCTCACACACCCGCTCCAGTCGGGAGCCTGGTGAAGGGCGGCGATTTAGGACGGGGTGCCGGTGATAATCAGGGAGGAGGCAGCTGACTCGTCACATTCCCCCTCCCAAGCGACATCCCCGTCATCAGGGCGCCGCCCACACGGGAGTGCTACCATCCTCAACCAGGCTCCAAACGGTCGGAGTGGGCGGGGCTTCCTCTCCGGGCGGTCCTCCCTCTCGCAGCGCACCAGAACAGGGACAGAGAAACCGGGTTTTAGTGACAGCCTCAACCAACCACAGGGTAAAATGACAATGGAAAAGTCACTTACCCCTTGTGTGGCTGGGAGGCTGTCCCCAGTTTTCCTCCGTCCCAGTCTGGGTTCTCACGAACGTTTGCAAGCGAGAGGGAGTGACGTCACCAGACGTTTCCCAACTGCGCTGTCTAGGCTCCGCCTGCCCGCATTCTCCACCAGTGTCACGGGAGGAGCACAAGACAGACACAGTGGGCGTGGCGTCAGGCCTCGGAGAGGCTTTTATTAACAGAAATCATAAAATAACAGGGAATAAAAGTGGCCAAAGGGGGAAAGTGTCCAAAATAACAGGGAATCTGGTGTCCTCGTCGTGCTGCGGGGTATGTGTAGGTCGGGCAGTGTTCATGGAGGAAGGGTCCAGGTAAGGGGCGGAGTCCGGCGGCCGCACGCGCTCCCCTCCTTGGTCCGGGGCGCGAGGGGCGGCGGCTTCCTCTAGCGGCCGCGTCTCTCTCGTTGGCCGCGGCGCTGGTAGGGGATGGACGGCCCGGCATCCTGGCCCGTCGGCCGTGTAAACGGGTGCGGTTCCCATCCGGATCGCGGGTCCGGCAGCTCACGTCTTGGTGGCGCGGGAGTCCCTCAACGCACCCTTCCTGGACCCACGAGGACACCAGCGTGCATGCACGGGGAAGAGACCGGTCTCCTGAGGAGAGGCGCGTTGGGCTTTTAAACAGCGGCGGTAATGAGGCTCCACTTCCTTCAGGTGTGCCCCATCACACGCCGCCAGCCCTGACTCGTCCAGCGCCCCTCCTCTCACACACCCGCTCCAGTCGGGAGCCTGGTGAAGGGCGGCGATTTAGGACGGGGTGCCGGTGATAATCAGGGAGGAGGCAGCTGACTCGTCACAATATTATTATTATTTTTATTATTATTTATACATTTATTATAACATTTCTGAAAAAGTTATGTTAACCTTGTTACATGAAAATTTGAAATTCTTTCATCATTTACATTTAACCCCATATTTTTCCAAACCTGTATGAATTTCTTTCTTTTGCTGAACACAAAGATAATATATTTTTTTAGAATGTCGATAACCAAACAGGTTTCATTCCCATTGACTTCTATAGTTTTTTTGCTCCATGCAATGGAAGTCAATGGGAACAGATTAAAAATGGTGACATTCGGAAATGGCAAATCATAATTTTGACTGTCTTTAACGTGCACAATGATTCTCCATGCAGGCCATTCAGGACATGAACCACCTGAAGCGCTTCATCCGTCAGGCTGAAATGAGCCACTACGCTCTGTTCCACTGCTGTCTGTTCCTGCAGAGCTGTGGGAACGGGGACGTGCTGCTGCAGAACGCACGGGCCGAGCACAGCAGCCTTCCTGAGGCCTGTGGAGTCATAACTGTGCTGGAGGAGTTCCTCGGGGAACATGCACAGGGATCACTGTACTGACACCACAGGGATTCATAAACTCACCTATCTGAGAGCACCTAGGGAGCAGATGCCCAGAACTCCAGTTTAACACCCATAATCATAGCAGTGTGGTTTGACAAACTTGAATTAAAAACACTAAGTATAGCAGGGGGTATATCTTTGTGTGTAGTAGAGGTTGAAGATTATGCTGTGCTTAAAAATTCTAAACTAAATAGATCCTATGAAATAGACCAATGAAAAAAACCTGTGTGATCAAACTTTATTTTAATAATTTTTCTCAGTAATGTGTATATATTAATACAATACTATTTATATGTGATTCTAGAATGAAGTCTCTATTGTGTAGCAGTCATTGTTTTGAAGATGTGATTTTTAAAACAGACAGTCCTTTACATTTATTGAAATTAATTAGGAAACTAGTCACATAATCATGAAGCTCTGCACAACCCAATAGCCTGTTAACAGTCTACTATACTCTACTGTACCATGACCTGCATGGCATATTTCTTTATATTTTAAATTCTTAATCATATCCTATTCTTTTATTCTTAATTCCTATAATAATAATTTATTTGATTTATGTTCTTGTTTGCTATTTCAGAATGTTTCTTACCAAAGATAAAATATCTGATAATGATAAAACTGGGTGTAGCGGTTGAAAATCACAGAATTGGGAGAAAAATATCCCTTAAACGTATTTGATCCAGTTGTAAATGGTGATAATGTGTATTAGTATCATGATTTATGGTTTGACATGACCGTATTGTCAATAATTTGTTCCAGGAACATTTTATTTGTGTGAATTTGTAAGAATTAAAGAAATGTTCAACACTGTGCATAGATTCGCTGTTAATACACCTAACCTTGATTCTTGAATTCATGTAAATAACATATTGTAAATTAACACAGGAAAAGTTGTGGGGCAGGTGTTATTTTAACAGGATTTCAGCAGATTTAGCATTAGACTTGGATAGAGGGCACAATAATTTATTACCAAGTTCAGTGTATCACAGGAGGACAACAGAATTGCAAACTGTAACATCTTCACCATAAACCTATTCCTTATATTTTGTTATACAATAGTCTGCACACGTCTACAATTATTGAATTTTACAGAAAGTCACCAGCCAAATAATGAAATGTATATATATAGGCAAATATCACTAAAGGAAATAACACTAAATAACAATATATTTTGTACTTCTATTAAATTGGTTATATGTACCTACAGTGTTAAAGTATGTAAAGTAAAAAGTCTTGAAAAAATATGATTTAACATACCAAGGTTAAATAAAACAACATTATAATCCATTTGCTGTATACACAACCACACAAAGGTTTTTAACATCATACATACTGTTTTATGAGGCACTAATGGAACAACATTAATATACAAATTCAAAACAAATCCAGATGGATCTTATTCTATACACATTTATATAATGTAGCTCTCTTTTAATGATACTTTATTTTCATTTATTTGGTATGGTTGAATATATTTGATAAACTCATCTTTTGGGAAACTTAATTGTGTTTTAAAGTATGGCAAGTATCACTCTGCAACCAATGTCAAAAGCTACCATTCCATGTAGAGAAAATCCTAGGTAGAAAGTCACATTCTCATTTGAATTTGGCAAGGATGCAGAAAAAAATGGAATGATTCTGATGTTGCTTTGATCAGACACCCGAACAAACAGATTTTCCATTTTTAGTGTATCCAGTATCTCATTTAAGCTCTTTTACAATGTCTGGGTTTCTCCACACTTATCCACCTTGCCACTTGAGGCATCTCTCACTGAGGGTTCCTTTGCAGAGAGCAGGTAAAGGACTATTGTAACGTTACCACCTCCAAGTTGGAAAATGTTCATCTGTCTCATTAATGGTGAAGCCTCCTCCTCTTGAACGATGTGAAAGAAAAAATCCTTTAAGAGCAGTAATATCAGTGATGTCCTCTGGTTGAATTTCAGCTGTTGAGCAACAAATGCATCCTCATTGAAACGGGTGTAAGCTACTTTCAAAAGGTCAATTTCAAAAGGTCAATTTCCTTCAGCAGGTTTTCAACAAAGCCTGTGATGTATGACTGTTCAAACTCTTCACTCATGAACACAAAAGTGAGTATCAACTCTGGTTTCTGCTGGCGATAGTTTGTGCATAACTCTGACTGTGCATAACGGCAAAGTTTTGCACATCCTTTCTGGATCAAGAGACCTTTTACAACAGAGAATGATGAAACACAGTACACCTACTCTGTTGTTTGACACAGGTATAGACACCCATCCAGATGACTATTGAGCTAATAGACTTGAACTGTAGCATCTACATGACTCATTGGCATACCAACACCACTGATTTGTTCAAGAACGTGAGCAAGTGATGGTGAGCAAGACACTTGGGCAAGGCTTGACCATTTCTTATTATTTAAGAATTAAATTAAAACAAGCTTCATGGACACCTCACTGCCTCAATCTTGCCTGAAGGGCCAATGCAGTGCAGAGTTTTCCTCCAACCCTGATCAAAGTCATCTGCCTGTGATTTTCTAATGATCCCAAAAACATTGATTAATTGGTTTGATTAAAATTTATTTTGAATTGTGACAAGACAAAAGACATGTTATTGACACTTCACTGTTTAGCTTAGATGATCGAGGACAGTTTGAAATTCCGCAACAATCAGTCATTGTTCTACAGTGATGACCATTTGAATGGAAAACGGATGTATGACAAACAAAATTAAGGATTACGGCAACAACAAACATTTATCATCATCCCAGTCTTGCTCAAATTGACCCATCACGGAGGAGCAGGTTTGACCCAGGCAGCAGATTCACTGTCCAAACAGGCTATCATGTCATTTAGAAGACCACCACTCTCAGGCCTCTCACTACTGCTGTGAGATTCTGCAAAAAATAAAACATGACCACTGGTTTGGTAAATACATTTCATTTTCAGGTACAAAATATAGCAAATGCGTTAAGATGACCTAGTTATTCCCCTGACACATAGAAATCCCATATTCTTTATGCCATGCTCACAGGAGTCAACACCAATATTGTAGGAATGACCAGTCATCCTGTAATTTTCAAGATCTTACCAATTGTGTGTTCAGTCAATTTTCTAATCACAGGGTTTGGGAAATCATAGATGCAATCAGCCACTTCTGTAAATGGAGAACAATTTCAGCACACTGGGCTAAATATATGAACTTTTACCGTGTAAATCTATAATGAGAGTCGGCAGAGACTTAGGCCCACCATGTTCTCCCACACTGGTTGACCATTGGGGAGTGTCATAAAGGGCTTCTTCAGCAACTGCAATTAATCATTAGAAATCTTCATCAGTCATTTTTGGAACAGATTAAAGCAATATACAATAATTTTACCAATGACTCAGTATTATACAGTGGGCAAGGCAAACATACATGAAGACATTTGAACTCAAAAATAAAGTTATTATACACACATTTTCGAGATGGTAAAACATCGTAGTCACAGTCCGTCAGTAAAAACTCCTCTGTGCTTTGCTCCATTTCATTGCCTGTGTGCAAACTGTCTTGTGTCTTATCAGCAACTGAGGACAAAAATTGTAAGAATGATTCTTGTAGGAATATACATCGATATCCATAAATGTATTTCAAATGTTCTTTTGCCTGGGAAGTTTCCCAAACACACGATTGACGAGGATGTTTATCTCCTAAAAGGATTAACTGGTTCCCC
The DNA here is from genome assembly GCF_003368295.1 of Carassius auratus. Classification (NCBI taxonomy): domain Eukaryota; kingdom Metazoa; phylum Chordata; class Actinopteri; order Cypriniformes; family Cyprinidae; genus Carassius; species Carassius auratus. The sequence continues at coordinate 3,007,972 of NC_039245.1, forward strand.
CCAAAATGAAGAATCTGTCCTATTTAAGTCCTTCCAAACCCATAAGACTTTCATTCATCTTCAAAACACAAATGATATTTTACTGAAACCTTAAGAGATTTCAGTACCTCCATTTAAAGTCCATTAGACCAAAACTTTTGAGAAACAAAGAGATTGTTATTGAACACTTATCGATATGACTGAATTGACTCGACACCACTGGATGAGAACAAAACATGAACTGAACTAAACAGGATGGTGGCACTATTGTTTTATTGTTTTCTGTAGAACTGCTTTACAGCTGAATCACTTCCTGCAACACTGACACTATACTGAACTGAATCAATACTGAACTAACAACATTGCTGCCTATTCTATTGATCTGAACTGACTTGAGATAAATAATGACACTATTGTCTTTTAGAGCTGCTTTTAGCAGAAGCTGAACTGTCCCCATGGCTTAGTTGGAAATGACTATTTCCTGTTAATCTCTGTAAAGCTGTTTTGACGCAATCTGTAGAATATTGTATAAAAAATGGCGACTTGGCCTGACAGTTCTGTTAATGGTATTACAGAAAACAATCAAAAGTCAACGGGAGGAAGAAGTGGAGAAAGTCGCATCCCAAATGTGGGACATACCAGTGAAGGACTCTTGATGGGTGCTGTTCACTGAAGTGCTGCTGGTCTCATTATTTGACTCTTCACTCCGGCTAGAAGGAATTTCAGGGTTGTTATCTGGCACCAGCTCCCTAATCTCAATAACACACAAAACACATTCAGAGCATTATAAATCTCATACAAAAACAACCACTGATGAGAAGTGTCATAAAGAGCAGTGGTACCCATCGATGATAGATCCAGATCTGTCTGGGCCATTGAGCAGCATGGCTTTCCACAGCTGGTCCATCCACTCCTGCCTGACATCAGCTGTGTCTGCAGCCTGACAGTACAAAGTTCACAGATGTTTATGGACATAAAGAGAGTATTCATAATTCTGTCTGTCACAACAAGCACAATCCATGTTCCTTTTTAAAAACTACTACGTCCTACGCCCTGCCTTAGTCTCAACAAAGTAACATTGTTCACATGTGGTTACTGGTAGACCACATCCTCAAACACAGATTACAGACACTCTCTTGACCATCATGAAAACTCGCCAGCATTTTCTTCTTCCCATTTTCATTGTGATCTCAAATAGATAGCGATTGTTCTCCGATCTGCTGACCTCCCGCACAGACTGAACCTGTTTGGCCATGTGAAGAGAACATGTCATTAACACGAGAAGCACTTATTTGGCCTTCTAATGACCAGTTTAGCAGCATCCACACAATGAAACATTACAAACCGACTTTACCTCATATATGTAATACTGGCCCCTGAGGTCTAACTGTTGGAGTTCAAGAGAAACAGTGGATTAATCATAGCAACAACAGCTTTTGGCCGAATAACATTCAATTTTATTTTTAATCTAAAGCAAGGGTCCTCAACAGATGGGCCACCATTTTTTAAATCTTAAACATTGCAGAAAAATACAGTAATATCTTCATGCAAACTATGGCATAAGAAGTCCACAATGCACCATACAAATTTAAATATTAAATCAAACACTTGAATACTTACAGCACTTCCGTGTTTTTTAGTGTAGAAAAAAAGAGTTGTATTGTAAAGCCTGAACCAGTAAGTCACCCACCGAAGCCTCTGAGGAAAATACATTAAACCACTGAGCAAAGAGATCTCCTCAGGTGGACATATTATGTAGTAATTAGTATTGGGGGTAACTTGAGTTACGTAATCAGATTACTTTTTTTCCAAGTAACTTGTAAAGTAACGCATTACTTTTTAATTTATAATAAAATATCTTTATAATAGAGTTACTTTTCAAAAAATTAATGCCAGTTATTTGTTTTACCATTTATTGACTGACACGTCTCCTGTCCCCATATTGGGCGAAATCGCAAGTACAGAGGCGTTGTGTGTGTGCTGTGTGAGCATGATGTAGTTCTAGACTAAACGTGAATATGCATTAATTCATCCCACTCGCAAAAAAACTGATTTAGTATTCATCAAAATGAATTAAAACAGAATATGACAAAAACTTGCAATAATTAACACACATGTATCTAATCTCATTTTATTTATTAATGTCTTTGCTGCTGACCTTTGATGAACCAGTTCAACCATACTAATAAGCAAAAATGACTTTAGATAAACTAACAATTGTGCTTCATTGTTATTTTATTGCTGAAAAGTGTTGAACCTTCTTCTCCTGTGTTCTACTGTACAGACATGAATTTACTTTTCCTTCAGCCTGAGGTTTATTCATTACATTTTTTGGGGTGTGAAAGGGCTGTACATTTGCTGTAAATAAAACTTCATATATTTAAAACAATGCTCACATTTAAAAAGTAACGCAAAATTAATATAACCCACTACCTTCCATTAAAAAGTAACGTAATTATTTACTATTTTAGAGAGTAATGCAATATTACAACGCAATACTTTTAAAAGTAACTTTCCCCAACACTGATAATAATTGTATAAATTCCGCAGTAAAAATGAGAAAAAGTATTCGGCAACAACTACTTTTTAAATCAAGTATTTGAAGCTTTCAGCAACAACTGTTTTGACACTGTCTAAAACTGAAATGATTCCTGAAAATAAGACATGAAACACTAGCAATATGTACATTATGTACATACCATTTTGTCTTTCCGTTTCTTCAGAAAGCCCTGGCAGAGCGGAGCCGGCACTACTCCTCTAGTCGACATGCTCATGCTCGGTGTATGCTGAAAGTGTTCATACTTTACAATAAACATAAATCAACATCATAACTTCCCCCTGAAACTGTCACATCCTCCCTTCTGATCTTTGTATAATAAAGAGATGCTGTTCTTTGTCAAATGCCAAAATATGGGGGAGGTTCTTTTTAATTTTCTTAGCAGTTCTCAATTTAATTTATTTAGAACTAAATGATTTCCTCTTATTGCAAAAACTCAAAAAATGGACACACACACACGCACAGAAAAACCCCTATGAAGAATAATTGAAGTAGGCACAGTCTCTCAGAAACAACACAAGACAGATTTATTCACACCATTATTTATTGTAAATGTCTGAAAACCAACAGGTGCAACAATCCCATGGTTTTGAACAAGGAAACTGCATTGAAAGTTACATATGCATGAGATCTGAAACATCAGAACAAACATGACGTTGTCTCTACATGATTGTTAGTTGGGAAGAATTCATAGTCTTTTTATAATGTAGCAAGCAGGTCCTTATAAGTCTGGTTTGGAAAAAAAAACCTCACTCATAAACATTTTTTTTGTCCTGTGCATAATCTTTATAAAGGCCATGGGTAGAAAAGAAAAGAAAGACAAACATAACTTACTAAAATAAAAACCAAATATTGCATAAAAGAATCCATAGTTGTATGCATGTTTCAAGCAATGGCAAAAAAGACAGAGATAAGGCTAATAAATTAACATAGCTGAGACGTGCAAAGGGTTAAATGACCTTTACTTGTGAGAAATGGCTTTGTTTCAGTGCTTCTCTAACAAGCACAAGTGTATCTCTGTGTGATACAGTTCAAATATGGTTTTGTTCAACTATCTAGAGACGATCTTCGAGAGTCCAGTAAGATATATACATAGTGTTCAGTCACCTATCAGTAAGCTCCAAAGTTACGTGAGTTAATTGTTATCTGGCTTTGATATGAGGTATGTGAGATACTAATGGGGATTAATTGAGACTGTTACTCACCATTGGGCGAGGCGACGGACTGGGCAGGCGTGGATCAGGTGAGTGGCCTCGCCACAGTATAAACACAGCCGCTCCTTGATACGGCGCCTCCGTTCAGAGGCATCTAGGCGGTAGGAGTCGGTGATCATGGGTTCCTCCTGGTCTCGTTGGGGCGAGGGCGTTCTGGCCGATGGAGAGATGGCATATGAAGCCGGTGAGGCACAAGCCGAGAGGTGCTGAGCAACATTTATTGTCTTTCTAATGAATGTCTCTAGACTGACATTATCGTCGTAAATGACCATTTGCTTTCTGATCTGGGGTTTTAAACCTTTACGGTACGCAGCTAGTAGGGCAATTTGGTTCCAACCACTGGGGCGGCTAATGTTCGGAAACGGAGAGTGTAGTCGTGTATTTCAGCGGCTCCCTGCCGGAGATTTAAGAGTTCATCATGGGTTGAGAGAGGAGTTAGAGCCACCCCGAACACTTCCTGGAGGTGAGTGACGAAGGCGTCGAATGAGGATAGAACTGGACTTTTGGAGCTCCAAAGAGCCTCTGCCCATTGTAGCGCTCGTCCGGTGAGAAGAGAGATCACAAAGGCGACTTTGGTGGCCTCATTGGGGAATTTACAGGTATTTGCGTTGACGAACAGTGAGCACTGCAGAATAAACCCACTGCAGCCACTCGGTTCACCCGTATAGCACGTGGGACGTGCAAGGGGCGTGCTGTTGGTGGCGGAAGCACCGGTTTCGGTGGGTGGTGAAACTGACTGTAGTACTTGGCGGAGGGCAGTCACCATTTCGGTGAACGGGTCCGGAGCAGCTCCCTGAGCTGCAGCGTTTACATCCATGGGAGATATGAAGTTCTGTTTTGGGGCTGGAATCCTGTCACATCCACACAAGGAGAGGAGAAGACGGGTAAGTATTTTCGTGAAGCTTTATTAGCATAGCACTATAACAGAGCAGGTAAGTGTGGTCACAGACGGTGAATCTTCAAGCACTGATCAACTGGTGAGTTCAAGTACAGAGCTAAGCCAGTACAACAAAGAGTCACTTCCCTTAATCGATGTGTCTGAATCTCCACAGAGCCACAACTACGGTCCACAAGGAGCAGGCAGAAGATCCACAAGGAATGTCCATGCAATCTTGATTCCAGCCGGTGAGTGAGTGAGTGAGGTGAGTATTTAAAAGGTGTGGTGATTGCTGGTGCAGGTGCAGGTAATTAGTATTCAGGTGACGGTTCACGTGGCCGGTGCATGGGAGATCGAATGGATGGTGACTGGCAATGGTGACTGGGGCTGAGGGAACGAGCTGAGGGTGTGACAAAGCTATTGTACATCATCAGAATATAGCACATAAAAACATTTGGATTGTTATTATGATAGTTGTAAGATCATTTGATGGTGCTTCTGCATCCTTTTTATAACTGTCAAAAAGACAAAACAATTTTTCAACGTATTTTCCTTTTGTGTTCAACAGAAGAAAGTAAATCATATTTGTTTGAAATAGAAATGCTACCCCCAGTGGAGTACTGGAGTACAAATGCCATCCATAACTGCTTTGCTTTCCTAAAACCACCTATTGGGACGTCTAGAAATAGAAAGATGGTTGCTTATGTCAGCAGCATTTTGTAAAAGATTGCGAATAAATATACGACAGCTTTACTTGACCCCACTGCAGCAGTGAGTGAGTGGGCAGGAATAAAGTTCTGATAATTCCACACGCTAAAATAGATTTCCATCCCTCATTAAAACTCATAACGTAACAGCCTCAGAGCCGCATAACATTTCCCGTTATCTTGGTGCTTCATAAGCAATGTGCCGTAAATTTGGGGTCTTCTCCACTATCAAACCACGGCAGTATTACATCTCTGAGTCAGACTGCAGCTGCTATTTTATAAGCTCTGCTGGCTGAGCTTCTGTTCTGCTGGCCTGGATTTACAGCTCTTTGGAGTATTTTCTCTGAATCTGCAGCTGTTAGAAATAGGTAAAGCTTCTCCGCTGTAGGTTCTCACTTCTGGAGCGTGTAACTGGCTAAAAACAGCAGATCCATAATTCAGTTGCAGTGACAACCTAATTAGCCTGTGCTTTAGGAGAGATTGTGCATTTTCAAATGTCACGCTTTTTTATACATTTGAGGTTGAATAAACATTTTGAAGGTTTTGAGTATAACTCTTAAATATACATTTAAATGTTTCAGTCTAATGAAATGCACTGTAAATGTTAAAGGTAAAAGTGGATACAGTTTAGTAGACAGTAGGTTTTGCATTAAATGAACTAAGACAGTTATTATGCATGTGACCTTTACCACTTGGGAAATATAGAGCAGCAGAATCTTGGTATATACAGTAAGAGAAAACTCACACACTGTAAAAAAATGATTGTGATTTTAATAGTAAAAACTGTAAAATGCTATAGTAAAATCATGTTGTTTGGTTAGCTATACGTTTCAGTACTATAGACAGTGAATAACTGAAAATGTTGTCAAATTAACATTTATTGCATTACTACTGTATCAAGTGTGTTACCATGTTAGTGTTTGTGTGAATGAAAAATACAATGTTATTTGAAATGAATTGCATTGAAACAATTTAAAAAGGATTGTTTTGTGCATTGTCGTTCAAAATGTGTAAGACCTTTGTTCATCATTGGAACACAAATTAAGGCTCAGAAACCTAGCAAGGAGTTAAAATGTTAAAATAATCCATGTGACATGAGTTTTACGAGAATGCTTTCCCACAAGTTTTTATATTGTGGCCACGACAAAATTAATTGAACCGACCATGTCTCCTTTTGTACGATGCTAGGGGCACAGTACACATGGATTATTTTAACAATCTCCTTGTTATGTTTCCATGCCTTGATCGTGTTAGGATCGTTGCTGTATATGGGATGTTCAGAGAAAGCTCAAAAATATTGTAATTTGTGTTCAGAAGATGAAAGAAAGTCTTACAGGTTTGGAACAACAAGAAGTTGAGTAATTAATGACAGACTTTTCATTTTTGGGTGAACTATCCCTTTAAGTTTGAAATTATTCCTATATATAAGCTGTTGAATTGCCATAGTGTTATGCGGCAAGCCATAATTTATATTAATACTTTTTAAAGCTTCTTTGAGTTAAGTATGGCACAACTGGTCATTATTTGCAGCATTATTATTTTGCATTTGGCATCCCATAATTTATATGTTTAGCTGCAGCATACATGGATAAAGGTAGAAAAAGAATTGGCTTCTTAATTGCAAAGTCAGTAGAGCATTGTGGAGAATTGTTCTGACAATACAGAAAACACAAATGAGCCGGTTTTCTCTTGGTCCCCTGCTTTTTGCTCTCTAAGTTATAATCATAAACAGTCATTTAATGAGACCACGTGCTTTTACAATATCACAATTCAATACAAAATATTCTTTTTCTTTTTCATTTACAGGCACATGGGTGACATTTGGAGGACAGATTTCAGATGAAGTAAGTGAGAACTGTTCCGCTTCACTGCACTTACCTGAAGCAATGAAAGTATTACAATGTTGAAAATAACAGCCAGAGTGACAAGAAAAGCCTCCAGATGGCAAATGCATGTATGTGTGAGTACACATGAGGCAAAATACCCTGACATTTTGTTCTCAAAGTTGTGTAAATCGTACAAGCACACAGACGCAGATGTTGTGGAAGGGACAGTCACGTCAAACTGGAGGACAAGCGGGGATGATAATTTGCTTCTGAGGGCATGCAAGTTTATATAAAACAGCCTGCTGTCCTTCTGCCTCGATGGAAGGGTTAAAATGTCCTCAGTCTCTCTGGTCAGACAGCCCCTTCCTTTCTGTGCTGGTTGTCAGGAGATAGAGTATGAAATGCTGGAATCGTCACCCCATCCTAAATATGAGCACCACACACAGTTTTCACCTCCCCACGGCAGTGGAATGACTCAGCGTCCTGTCATCTGAGTCGATCTGACTGGACTCCTAGCGTAGAGTGACAGGGCAGTTTGTTTCTCTGCCGTCTTAAGGGATTTGCTTTCTCTGAGGCATTGAAGTGTCAGTGGGCAACATCTGAATCAAGCATTTATCTTAGCACTTTGTGTGAGTAACACTCTCGGAGTGTAAGAGTGTGTGTGGAAGTAGTAGGAAGAGGATTAAAGGAAGTGTAAAGGCTTCTGTTAAATGAAGTAGAGTTGACGTTTGTATTAAATGCAAGGCTACAGACTGTGAAAACTGCTCTTTTCTCAGGTCTTGTACAGATGATCACACAGGACTGTGAACTGAACACCAGCCCTTATATTTGAGTTTTATTAGATTACCTCATTGAAAAGGAACGACACAGATAATCCAAGACATCGGGCCTCAATCATGAAACAATTATTTGCCGCTGCTGCTTTCCACCATCTTGTCTGACATCTACAGCCGGTCTCCATAGACTCCATTGACTGATCTGTCCATAGAACACAAGATCCAGGGTTCTTGTTTGGATCCACATCTGTGGGGTGGAGATTGGTAGGTTTAGGGGTGGAGATGGGTGGGTGGGTTTAGGGATAAGAGTGTGGAGACGGGTAGGTTTAGGTGTATGTAAGATGAGAAGAGTTGGATCTGGATTCAACCATGCTCCCTGGATCTTGTGTTCTGCAGTGAGAACCATCTCCACAAATCAGACAGTAGAGTAGATTACCTTTATGAAGTGGATTTAAACTTTAAAAATGGTGTGTCAAAGAATTTGTTTCAAATTGGGTCTTTGCAAAAGGCCAATTTGCGTAGTTATAATTCATAGATGGGGATTAAGCCTAACAATTGTTTGTTTCACCTGCGTGGAGAGCTCTTTTAACTGCTTGATGTGGATTTCAGAGCAGCAGCTTCTAAATGCAAATGCCTCACTTAGAATCAACTCCAGAACTTTTAAAAATGATGCAGAAATAATGAAGAAATAGCCCACGCCTGTCCATGAAACAGCTTTTCAGTCAATTGTCCAATTACTTATGATCCCTTGATAAATGGCGGAAGTACATATATTAAAGAGCTGTCATTCCTTAACCTTTCATTCGTTTTTAATGTGACTACCCTCAAATTAAAGATCAGGTGTGCACTTTAAGCCCATATTCATTATATACATGTAACCTGAAAATGTTTTGGTCAGCAGTTAAAACTATAAAAAATTTGTTTGTGTCCAAAAATATATGGACCTTACTTTTCCTATAAATATAAAAACCAGAGAAACTGATAATTTTGCAGTGGTATATATTTTTTTCCAGAGATGTATTCATTTAATTGATTCTGAATCCCTTTCATTTTTACCATTTTTATTTTAATAATTGACTATTGACTATAATAACTGAAGCAACTATTTATATAATTGATAGTCACTGCTCTAATCTTCTTTAAAACTCAATTACATGACATGACTAAACTCCATGCTGCTTTATAATATGTCACTGTCAGAGTACTGTACATGATTCCTTTCCCCCAAAGTTGTCCATTGAAAATTACACTGAGATGAAAACCTTTAAATGTAATTTCTTAAAATCTAAAAAGTCTCATTAAAGGTAACATTAGCATTACTTTCCAAAATCATTGAAAGCAAGTACGATTACTGTTTCACAACAGCTTCTATTCCGTATGTATCTATATGGACAGAAAATGTTTGGTGCTTTTGCAAAGTTTAACAAGACCAGGTCAATCATTTCACATAAAAGATATTAAAAAAAGATTTTTAAAACATTTAAATGTGTGTACCTTGCATGTTTTAGCCATAGGCTGGCCTACATTGTTCAGGTGTGATTGTGTTTTATCTATATACAGAAATCCTGTCGACGGTTAGCAGGTTTTTGGATGTCTTTGGCAATTCTAACAATAGCTGTCAAGAGGCCATTATCATTTTGGGCCAGATTTACTAACAGCTTGCGCCAGCACAAACCATCTTTTGCTGTTAAAATAGTACTTTCAGGATTTAATAAAGACATGCAGTGAAGAATTAGCACTGAAAAGGCGTGGACAGTTATTTTTGCGCCTGACCTTATTGAATATGCATTTGTAGGACTTTCCATTTTAGATGCAAACGGAGTTTTAAAATTAATTACGCAACATGATTTATTAACGTTTGAGTTTGTCAATTTTTTTAAAAAAAGCAGGCAACAATTTGTGCTGCTCTTGGTAGATTTTGCTGGTCATTATGGAAATTATCTGTCTGTGTTATTTAATGTGTACATTGTCAGTGAATCACCTGCAGAAATTTCCCCTCCCATCTGTTCTTTTATGGAATTGCGATCTAATGCTAATTTGACCTGTTTAGTAAATGATGCCCTTGGTGTGTATTTTGTTGTTCAGGAGGCTACAAGTGAATTTGCAGCTAAACCTGCAGGGTGAGAGTGGGTTTGTGGGTGAATCTGTTTGCATGAGAATGCGTGCATATTTGCATAAGAATGGGTATATGTGGGGGCTTATTTGATTGTTCTCCTGCCTTCTGAGTCTCTCATGCTTTCTCACAGGCCTAAATCACTTGATGAATCAGCATCAAATGATTTAGGGGCATCAAGTCTTAAATGGGACAAAAGCAAACCACTGGATAAATGATATATATATATATTATATATATATATATATACATAATTATGCACAATAGATAGAAGAGTGTGAAATTTTAGATACAGTTTAATTAACAGTTTAGATAGTTTAATAATCAAGAACATACTGTGAGGTTGTTGCTGATACAGGAGCTAACAAGTCGCTGAAACATTCAAACACTTGACTAGTGTTTGCTATAGCAGTAGCTGCACATTTCAGAAACCCTGAAATGCAGAGGTTAGACAGATTCGTCCACAACATCAAAAAGATACTATGTCCATTTTTGAAACAATTGATAGCAAAATTCTGGAAGACATAGTCCAGCAACTAAAATCGTCAACCTGTTGTCTTGACACACTTCCCACATCTTTTTTCAAAATTGTGCTTAACAGCTTAGAAGCAGATCTCTTAGAAGTGGGTGAATGCCTCACTTCTTTCTGGGACATTTCCAAACTCCCTAAAAACTGCAGTTGTTAAGCCCCTCCTGAAAAAGACCAATCTTGATAACACCATTTTGAGCAATTTTAGACCAATATCTAATCTTCCTTTTATAGGCAAAATTATAGAAAAGGTAGTTTTTAATCAGCTGAACAAATACTTAAACTCAAATGGATACCTGGACAATTTTCAATCTGGTTTCCGACCGCATCACAGCACGGAGTGCGCACTCATTAAGATAATAAATGATATTCGCTTAAATTGTGACTCTGGCAAAATATCGTTGCTGGTTATTGCTAGATCTCAGTGCTGCGTTTGACACTGTCTATCATAACATACTACTAGAGAGACTGGAAAACTGGGTCGGGCTTTCTGGGATGGTACTCAAATGGTTCAGGTCATACTTAGAAGGGAGAGGCTATTATGTGAGTCTAGGAGACCATAAGTCTAAGTGGAGGTCCATGACATGCGGAGTCCCACAAGGCTCAGTTCTTGCACGCTCTTGTTTAGCCTGTATATGCTTCCACTAAGTCAAATAATGAGAAAGAACCAAATTGCCTATCACAGCTATGCTGATGATACCCAGATTTACCTAGACTTATCTCCAAATGACTACAGCCCCATCGACTCCCTCTGCCAATGCATTGATGAAATTAAAAGTTGGATGTGCCAGAACTATCTTCAGTTAAATAAGGAAAAACTGAAGTCATTGCATTTGGAAACAAATATATGAAGTTCAAGGTGAATGCATACCTTGACTCTAGGGGTCAAACAACTAAAAATCAAGTCAGGAATCTTGGTGTGATTTTGGAGACAGACCTTAGTTTCAGTATTCATGTCAAAGCAGTAACTAAACAGCATACTATCATTTAAAAAACATTGCAAGAATAAGATGTTTTGTTTCCAGTCAAGACTTGGAGAAACTTGTTCATGCCTTTATCACCAGCAGGGTGGACTATTGTAATGGGCTCCTCACTGGCCTTCCCAAAAAGACAATTAGACAGCTGCAGCTCATCCAGAACGCCGCTGCCAGGATTCTGACTAGAACCAGAAAATCTGAGCATATCATATGACACCAGTCCTCAGGTCCTTACACTGGCTTCCAGTTACATTTAGGATTGATTTTAAAGTACTTTTACTCGTATATAAGTCACTAAATGACCTAGGACCGAAATATATTGCAGATATGTTCACTGAATATAAACCTAACAGACCACTCAGATCACTAGGATCGAGTCAGTTAGAAATACCAAGGGTTCACACAAAACAAGGGGAGTCCGCCTTTAGTTATGCTGCTCGCAATTGGAATCAGCTTCTAGAAGAGATCAGATCTGCTAAAACACTAGTCACATGTAAATCTAGACTCAAAACCCGTCTGTTTAGCTGTGCATTTATTGAATGAGCACTGTGCTATGTCCGAACAGATTCCACTATATTTTCACTGTTTTATTTTATTTATTTATTTATTTATTTTTATGTAAAATAATTTTCTAACTTTTAAATGTTTTAATCATTTTAAAAGTTTTAAAAATTGCTTGTTTTATTTTGTTATTATTTTTCTTCATGATTATTTTACTTTCTTTTATGTAAAGCACTTTGAATTACCATTGTGTACGAAATGTGCTATATAAATAAACTTTGCCTTGCCTTGCCTTGCCTAAATTGAAGTACCACCTAAATAAAAAAAAGAAAAATTGGTTCTAGACTCTGCAAGCCATATTTTAACCTGCCACAATAATATAATGGTCCTCCTTCGTGAAACATTCGTAAATATAAGAGTAAATTCAGAGTAAATTGCATGTAAAATGGACCTTCCCGAAAACTCTCCTCTGGATTAAAAAACGCTTCTTAAACTTCCAATTTTATAATTCATTCAAATTCCAGTCATTCATAAATAGCACACCTGTGCATGCTCATTCACAATTAAGCTTAAAAACAAAACAAATAGAGAGAGAGAGATAGCCCGAACATTAGGAGCAGCCAAATCAACAGTTTGGTACATTGTGAAAAAAAAAAAAAAAAAAAAACATACTGGTGAGTCAGCAACATAAAAAAGGCCTGAATGTCCACAGCGGTCATTAGTGGTGGATGATTAGATGATTATCTTCATTGTAAGAAAAGACCCTTTCACAACATCCAGCCAGTACCTAAATGCATTTCCATCTCATACGTATATAGCTGAAATTATGAAAATTGTTGTGATACAGTATAGGGACCTATCTGTATATTTTTCAATACAATGCACATTTTTGTTTATTCTATAAACTACTGGCAACATTTCTTCCAATTTTCACTTAAACATTGTCATTTAGAGCAATTATTCACAGAAAATGACAAACTGGGGAAAATAAATGAATCAAAAGAAATCAATATTTGGTCTTTCCCATTGCTGTTGGGTGACTTTAAGCTGCTCCTGGCACAAAAATTCAAGCAGCTCAGCTTTGCTTGATGGCTTGCGGACCATCTTCCTCTTCATCACATTACAGAGGTTTTAAATGAGGTTCAGGTCTGGAGATTGGCTGGCCATGACGGTCTTGGTCTAGTGGTCCTCCACCCTCACCTTGATTCCCCTGTGTGGCATTGAGCATTGTCCTGCTGTAAAACACAATACTCAGAGTTGGGGAACACTGTTTTCTTTCAGGACGACCTTGTACATTGCTTGATTCATGCACCCTTCACAAAGCCAAATGTGGCCGACACCAGTCTAGCTGAAGCACCCCCAGATCATAATCAAT